>NW_019718280.1:814936-1009228 GCF_002891405.2 Cryptotermes secundus
GCCTGTTTGATGAGTTTTTGAAGACTGTTTTTCTGAAGAGATGTGAGCCTTTCCAGTTTCCGCGAAGTTCCCAAGTCACACCCTCGACTTTTGAGGATTGGTCAGATTTGAAATAAGGGAGTTGACTCTGAATCCGCTATTTCCAGTCATTTTTACTCTAGAGGCAATTTTTTTCTTTAATGAGCTAACGTAACTTTTGAAAGGTAATGATGTATGCTGGCCATAGCGTCCCCTCCTGGCACGCCTTCGTGTGACCTAAGACTAGCAGAAACTGTCAAGAGTCAAATTTCCGAAGTGAGTCGCCGAGCGACTCTGGAACCAAAATTCCAAGAAATGCTTAACTAAATCACCAGGGGGCCATCTGGAGTTTGTGTGTGTGTGTGTGTGTGGTCCATCTGGGAAATAGGCAGCTTCGTGTGTGCAAGAGGCGAGCTATGTCACTCTGCGTAATTATTATAAAATTATTGAGAATAACTTGATGAAATACCATTTAGGCTTGTGGGCGGTTATACGAGGCTCCCACATTTTTTAGACAGTCGGCTCATATATGACAGTAAGGTTGTTAGCCTTACGCGCCGGCCGCTCTTTACCCCCCAGGAAGGTTCCTGGTTCTCATTTCTGTTAGAGGCTGAGTTGATCCTAGGGTCATATTTCGGCTGGAAGGATTAAATAATTAGAAAATATCCACCTCATCAGATCTCAAACACGCGACCTTCCGGCTTGTAGTATAGTGTCTTAATTAACTACGCCGCCACGTGCCCCCCACAGGACGCGACACGGATTTCTTAGAAAAATAAAAAAATGGCTTGTTTTAACAGAGTGCAATGTGACCTCATAAGCCTCCTAACAAAATTACTAAAGGGGACAGGGAGGCATCAAGATGACGTCATAAACCTAAGAATCATGCAGACAGGTGGACAGACAAACAGCAAAGTGGTCTCATAAACTTCTTCCTATATTTCCAAAATTAGGAAAATGATCCAAACATAATGTTATACGAGTAAGTAAACAATTACATTACAGGCAAATTTGGGAATAGGTTCGCGGGCCGGATAATAAGCTCTCACTGGCTGGATCCGGCGCGCGGGCCCTAGTTTCTCACACGGTCACTAGATTTACTGCCAATGACACATTAAATAATGATGTGGGCAAATCTGTCTCTGCCCCGTGAAGATGGCTGAATATTCCAAGAATATAGGGCACAATTCAGTTGGGTTACATTTTTGTGCTCTTAGTAACACGGCAAAGGAATTTCCTGAGTGGCTTTGTAACTGCTGACCTCTCAAGAAGGACTCATCTCCATGTTATCATACTTCCTCTTTCGTATAAAATCCGATATGCTCTGCTTTTCTCTCTCTCTCTCTCTCAAGCTGATTTCTTGTTTCAATTATTCTTCGACGCTGAAGATGGAGGCGAAATGTCACTCGGAAATTTCGATTGACTTTAAACAGACTACACGGTCTTGTATCCCATACTACAAAAGCCCCCATAACCACCGCTGTGACATCCTCACATCGTAGCAAGTAGACGGATCAGTTTCCTCTAGCGGGTCTCCAGACCTGGTGCCACCCGAAAGATTCCTTTCAAAATCCTCACTCTGTCTGTGTACATATTTGTTTTGGATATTTCTGTGTCTCTGCCTAGCCTCTTGCCTCATCCTCCCACCCAGTTTTCCATCTGAGACGCGAGTGCGCGGCAGAGTAACGGCTGTCGAACTGCCGCGCCCGAGTCTGAGTCTCCCGCTCTTTCAGGAGCTTAAGATTGTAATGTCTGTTATGGAAGTATTGTTCCCTCCCCGAGTTTCCCAAGTCAACCCAATTGCTGCTCAGAAAACATCAGGGCTTGCGCACTTCATCCAATCTCTTTTACTATGCACCCAGAGCAAGGGACACTATAAACTCGTAAATGGTAAAAAGGTAAATCTATCCTTGTAACAGGCCATGGAGGTCCATAGAGTTGTGAGACGTCGAGGATCAAACATATTCTAGGCAGTCGGTTAACAGCTGGCAGCGATGTTGTCAGTCTTAAGTGCCGGCCGCCCCTTTACCCCCAGAAAGATTCCTTTTACTCCACTGAGTGAGAGGCTTAGTTGACCCCACGACCACAGCGCGGCTGGAAGAATTATCTCAAATGAAAACCCCACTGACCTTATCGAGAATCGAACCCAGGTCATTTCGGCTTGTAGCAAAGTGCCTCAACAAACGACCCTGCTGCCCCCCCCCCACCGCAAACTGGTTATTCTTAATTTTGTAGCGTATAGGGCCGTTACTATGTAACGACCTCAAAAAAAAAAAAAGAGACGGAACAATATTCGCTAACGGGCAACAGATTTTAATAAACAAGTATACGAGGCCGTAACTGGGTAACGCCTTCACAAACAAACATGTTCCCGTGGAAAGAATTGAATATGAACTGAGAAATTGTGTTTTTTATTCGGTCCGCGCCGAAATATTATAACCGAGATCAGTTTATAAGTTAGTCAGTAGTCAGTTGTACGGGAGTCTGTGAAGAGAAGACTTAGTCGCTGAAGTTGAAGGATCTCCATTGTTAAGAACCGTTACAAGAAACGGCTAGTGAAAGCAGACTGAAAAAAAAAAACTTAGCGTCTGGTGTAGTGATCTGTGAAGTGTGGAATTTAACAATAGTGTTGTAGTTATTTGCAGTTACTATACCTAAGTGGCCATTAAATCCTGTCTGTCGAGATTCACTCTGACACGTGACAGTATATTTAGATACAGCCTACCTCAAGTGGCAGAGTCCAGTGATTAAAGTAAGGCTTGTACATTGTCAACAGAGCCTCAGGTTCGGCGCATACCTCACATTCACTGCCGTGGCGCTGCGGACCCTGCTTCACCTCTCGACAGTCAGCCATTGGGTGTACTCATCCTTTTAGTTGCCCGCATTGATCCAGGCTTCGTAACGTGACGATCCAGTGAACTGGTGGATTAAGCCGTTCCTGGGTCAGCACAGGGAGTGTCCTGCACGTCATTATGACCCCTTCCGGTTAACCAGGAAGTAATGAGGATGGGAAACCTTTTGCCCTGACATGCGCACATATCTGCTGTGCCCATCCATTAGTTCATATACAGCCTTCAGTCTAAATGACATCTCATCTTGTGGCTCAGGTATCTCGTCCCTTCTGGTACAGTCTGTGGCTGCTAACTGTGGCCCCTTTGTGTTATGCAACCTGTTGTGTATAATGCACTAAAGGAATGTGATTTGAGGCAGTCTACACATCAGTAAGTTTAGAAAACAAACAGGAACTACACTATCGTGTCAACATCTGCTTTACTTTTGCTGTTGTTATCTTCGCCACATGTTTCGACCATTATCTGGTTCATCCTCAGGCGTACATGAATACTTGGTGTTAGACACATATACGCCTGAAGATGAACCAGATAAGGGTCGAAACATGTAGCCAAGATAAGAGCAAACTAAGCAGTTGTTGACATGATAGTGTATATCCTGTTTGTTTTCTGAAATTATTATTGTGTAGGCTGCTTCAAATCATATTCTTTTAGACACAATGATGAACACGTGGACGAGTCGTTAATAATAACAGTCAGCAAGTTTTTATTAATCCAATGCGACTCTCTAAATGCATTCTGTTATGCCGAAACCAAACATGCACATAGAAATTTTGCTTAATATTAATGTTTACTTGCTGAATCATAAGTTACAGCAGCGAAATTTGTAACTGTCGTACTTTTCTTGATATTATTGCAACTTTGATCTGTCATGATGCAAAACTTGATGCTGAGCTACGTCATATTTCCGAAGAATGTCACACTGTTCAGCTTAGTTGAGGTCCTTCCATGCGCTCAGGTTTCAGTTGTCTTCCGGTTTATGGCACTGTATGTACTCTTGTAGCTGGTTACAGATGTTCTGGAGGAAAATGCTTCCCACATCTTCAGAGTTACACTGCTACTGTGGGCTGTCTTAGTCTACAAGTTATTAATGTGGACATAATCACCTTGTCATCCCCTACGCTGACACAACTGCAGTAGTGACGTCCACTGCACTGTATAAGCCTAGCGAGTGAATGAGTCACGCAGGGATCATTAGTGGTAGTGGTGGTGACATGTAGTCAATATCATGCTTCCGTTCAATGTGATATGTCATGATATCCAAGAAATAAAGATTTGAAGAGAATTAATTTTACTCGATATGTTATCCATTATGTTATGTGATTCATTCTCGACGAAGTGCTGAAGAATAATTACAGTCGGATATAGGTATCAGTCAAATAATAAAGGAAATATTTTTTTGTCTTGGGGAAAATAACTAAAGAAAATTTCTTAACGAGGAACTTCGTAATTACGATATATTTTCCTTCGCTTCCACGCCAGTGCTTCGAGAGATCGAGAGAAGACAGAAGCGTTTGTAGAAAGATTCTGTGATATATAATTCCCATTAAACGCTTTACTCTAAAAGATTAAACTATTAATAATAAAACGAAAAATGTGTGATTTATTTCTGAACAAGATTTCCAAACTATATTTTCATCTGATGGATATCCGTGTGCATTAAAATATTCGCGTGGAAGCTGAGATTGCAATGCTTGCAAACTGAGGAACGTTTATAAGATCTAAAAGTTAGTGACGATGGTACATTAATACAAATGTTTCTACACGTTATCCATAGCCATACTTTTATATAAACACCTTACTCATACTCACTCATGGAGCTGAGCCCTTCTGGAGGAGCCGCCAATTCTGCAGCTACTCAAGAATTTCCCAGCATTTTATGGAACCCGAAGGTTCATTACCGTGTTCACAAGAGCCCTCCACTGGTCCCTATCCTGAGCCAGATTTATCCAATCCATACCATCCCATCCTATCTCTCTTAGATCCATTTTAATATTGTTCACCCACCTACGCCTTGGTCTTCCTTGTGGTCTCTTGCCTTCTGGCTTTTCAACAAATATCCTATACCCATTCCTCGTCTCCCCCATTCGTGCTACATGACCTGCCCACCTTATCCTCCTTGACTTGATCATTCTAATTATATTTGGAGGAGAGTACAGGTTACGAAGATCCTCATTATGCATTTTTCTCGAACCTACTGTCACTTCATCTCTCTTCGGTCCAAATATTCTAAACACCCTGTTCTCAAACACCCTCAGTCTATGTTCCTCCCTTAATGTCAGAGACCAAGTTTCACACCCATACAGAACCACAGGCAAAATTATAGTTTTGCATATTCTAATTTTTATGTTTTTGACCATCAGACGAGAAGACAAAAGGTTCTGGACTGAATGGTAGCAAGCATTACCCGAGTTCAATCGCCTCTTAATTTCTTCCCGAATCAGGTTTCGATCTGTTATCGTTGTTCCCAAATATCTGAACTGTGCCACATTTTGAAAATATCTGTTTCCTATTTTTATGCCATGATTTTGCCCCGCATTTTGGTGACGAGACAGTAACAGATACTTAGTTTTCTCCGTGTTTACTTCTAGACCAACCTCTTTACTTGGGTCAATTAAAGTTTGTGTGTTTTTCTTTATGGTAACTACATTATCACCCAGTAGATTCACATCATCGGCGTAGACCAACAGCTGATGTGTCCCTTTTAATTTCAGTCCCACCTGGTTACCCTGGACCTTCCTAATTGCATACTCTAAAGCAAAGTTGAAAAGTAGTGGCGATAAAGCATCTCCTTGTTTTAGACCATTCTGGATAGGAAATTTATCAGACAAATATTTACCTACACGGACTTTGCTATACGTTTCGTTTAAACACATTTTAATCAACCTAACTAGTTTCATGGGTATCCCAAACACTGAAAGAATACTGTACAATACTTCCCTCCTAAATTAATCATAGGTTTTCTTACAGTCTACAAATAGCTGATGCACTGTCTGATCGTGCTCCCATTTTTTCTCCAATATCTGACGAATGCAAAAGATCTGATCTGTAGTTGATCTGTTACGTTGAAACCCACACTGATGATCCCTAATAATTTCATGTATATATGGACTTAACCTTGAAAGAAGAATATTCGACAAAATTTTATCCAATATACTTCTTTCAAGGTTAATATAAAGGTTTATATAAACACCATATACTGAAATACAAGGAATCCACCCGAACGCCTCTGATAGATCATCTGACCAGTCAACGTAGCTTGGGCATCTCCCCCATTAAGACTCCGTTATCGGAGCAGAAGTCAAGAGACTAAAGCTCCGTCTACTGTAGATTACATTGGAAAATTTGAGTTTTTTTGTGTTGGTACCATGCAGAGAATTTATCTCTCCAGTGACGATTTATATTCTGATAGTACTCTGGTTTTGGGCCCCATAAGCAAAGAGTTTTCTTTTATATTTTGTCTTAACTCTCGCAGAGGGTTTGTGTTGAGTTTGGTTAGTTTACCTCATCTTGTATTGGTGCTTGTGTCCGGAGATAGGCACTAGCTCTATCGATTGGGTCAAACTTAGTATGTTTTACCTGAAGAGGGAGATAGATTCCAGTCTCCGAAACTTTGTGTTTTAAATGAAAGCAACAACATTTAAAATAAAAGCAGGACGTTGAATAATGTCCAGAAACATAATATTTTAAGGATATTTCATCCAGCATTTATTAGTTTAATTACGACAACCATAGTACAGTGCTTCATTTTTTCCGTGTTGCATAAATAATTGTCACGTGCTTAAATAAAGATCCCCCACTGACGCCATATTATTTCAGTATACTATTTTACAGAAGGCAGTCAGCTCATTTTAAAAACAGCGCAGTGTGTTATATAAAGAGACGGTTTGCAATAAATTATATTTCGTATTATTCATAGGAGACGGCGTTAAACGTCGGCCTCGAAGTAGCATTCAACAAGATGTGGGACTTGACTACTAAATTAAAAATACGAAAATTTAAGCTTATGTATCAAATGGTGAGATGTCTCGCAGAATTCTCGAGGAATGTTGTACTAGCGTTTCTTTCTGAAGTAATGAAAATAAAGAAGAAAGAGGAAGACGAGGAAATAAATGGCAAGGGAATGGAGGAAAGTAGAGACACTGTACGATACATGGTAACTGCAACAAACATTCCGTCTGAATTAGGCAACAGTGGGCGACCGATCGTCTGCTTGATGCGCACAGCTTAAGCACGCCTCGCATGTCGTCCTCAGGAGAAACCTGAGACCGCTGCTCGGGAGTGGGAATCAGGAAAAGCTTTTAGCTCTAAAAGGAACAGACAGTGGACTTTCACTGCCGGTCTCGTGGTGTTTTACTGCGGTTTAAGCAGAGCTGTTTATTAAAGCGAGGAAAAATTTCGCCCTTCCTTACTTTCTGTCACACTTGCCTGTGTTCTCCTTCGTTTTATGTCCGTATGTATAACTTCTTGGGGTTGGAACCCGTCCTAAGAATGCGAGTTGCTGAGCTAGATGTGAAATTCCCTGCCCTCCACGGGAATGGAACGCTTATTACCTTGAAGAATATTATTTTCTGGGCTGTGATATCGTGTGGTGCTATAGGAATTTGCCGACGATGCGGAGTAACCTGGTAATAAGAATTCATATTCACGCTTCTTAACTTGTTCGACGTTATTCTGATAAGCAGGTTTTCAGATAGGCTTAACTGAACTGACGTGAGGGTCCATCGCCATACAGTGCGACATTCGACTCCAGTCCACATCAAGAAATATTCTTGTCCTTTCGCTGCGTCATTCGACTTTATGCTCTACAAATTTGCATTTTTGATCCATTTTTCTTGTTTCTACCACAAAATTGAATTACTATTTAGAAAAGTAATGCGCAGCGAAAGGGTTCAGTATCTTAGTAAGCATTCTCCTAAATAATTTATTTTAATTCATTCATAAACATAATTTTTATTTGTTACTGCCTTCCTCGAGGATTTGAAGTCTGGCCGAGCTTCGAAATGTCAACTTAGCCGTTTTTACTGCAGTGCCTTCCAACAACAAAACATGAAACTATGTTACTTAATTTCCGCTGCTCGCCGGCGTTAAAGACTGGCTGATCTTCTGTTAGTCTCTGTGGAACTTGAGCCCTAAACTTGTAGCTGTCGGCACATACTTCAACGTGACAATTCTCATTCAATTTCAGTTTATTCTAATTTTCTTTTTTCCACCTACTAAATTGCTATAAAGCTATCGTTCCTGTTCTTCGTCTTCGGCCAGAAAACCCCTTGCCGTCCGTAGTTTTGTGTTTTCCGATTTTCTGAATCCATTGGCTAGTCGGCCATTTGCAAGGCACCAGCCCACAGCGTACAACACAAACAGTAACGACGCGGGTGTTCCTATATGCTGCAATAATGATGTGGACCCACGTTCCCAGTGTTACGGCGGTAAAACGCATTCCGCCCCGCAGACCGCGCGGTGAAGGTGATCAGCATTTAAGAGCTATACCATTGGCGCCTGAAAGGTTTGGGGGAGGGGGGTAATGTCAGCCATCTAACCCACTTCGCATTTAAAGAAAGTGGAATGAAGAAGAATATATATCAAATACATATATACGTGTACTTGATGTACATATATGTCTTGAAATGTATTCTTGTGACTTGAACACATTAAAAAGATTTGTAAAAGCGTTTCTTTTTACTATGGCTCTTCCACTCCATTCAGGGCCTTGGGCTCAGCCCGTCGCAAGGCCGCTACCTAAACGCAGGACAACAAACACAGAATAAAAGCATAAACGCGCCAAACATTCATGCCTTAATCGAGATTCGAACCCATGATCCCAAAGTCAGAGCGCTCGAAGACAGTTCAGGCCTTAGACCGTGCGGCTACTGTGACCGGCTTGTTAAATTATTTCCATATGTAAATAAGATCTAGAAATTTGTGACAATGGTACATTAATACAAATATTATATTTGTGGACATTATCAAACGTCCTGTATTTATGTAAAACATCTACCTGTTTTAATTAAGAACACAAAGTTTCAGAGACTGGATTCTGTCTCCGTCTTCAGGTGAAACCTAAGTTGGGCCCAATCGATAGAGCTAGTCCTTATCTCCGGAGACCTATACAAACACCAGGTAGGGTATGCAGCTGTGCTTGGCTTGTATACCTCATCTGTTGTTGATACAGGCCTGCGAAGATAAGGACTTGCTCTATCCATTGGGCCCAACTTAGGTTTCACCTGAAGACGGAGGCAGAATCTAGCCTCCGAAATGTTGTGTTGTAATTAAAAATATGACGATGTTCTAGATAAAGCAGGACGGTGTATAATGTAAAGAAACATAATATTGACTTAAAAGTAAGACTGCAATACCGTCCTTAGGAAAATGACTGATCCCCTCCTTTGGAAAATTTCCTGGCAGCAGCAATGGATGTAGCAAATATATAAAATGTGAAAACTTGTTAGACAGCCGTTTTCCTAATTCGTTTGCATGGTTGCGAGACACGATTTCTTATCCTGACGCAAGAGCTTATGAGCCTTCTTGGGAAGCATGCCAGCTCTTATGCTGGATGAGCAACTACGAATTTTACGTAAAATGATCACAAGAGTTGCTCCTTCGGGGTGACATTGTCACAGCACTGGCAGGAATGCCAGTCTAGATATATGAGGTCAGAGACTAAGTGAGGCGAAGGGGGGTAAACTTGTTGGAGAGGAGTTTTCCGAAAAACCTAACTGGTAATGGGAGAATAGTGTTGAGTCAAAGAACTTCTTTTTCCCTCGGATTTACTTCCACATAATCATGTGAAGTCAGTTGATATTTCTGAGGGATATATAACTTTCATCTTCAGGGTCGAAGTGTAAACTGGGCATGATAATAGCAAATATCATGTGACAATCAGAGGGTGCAGGAAAAGTCAACGGACTACTTCGAAGGAATATATCCACCTTTATCTCCATGAGAGAATACTAATCAGGGAAAATGCTTGCTGGTTGCTCGCTTGGTTTGCTCCTCGGTCCTGAAGAAGGGCTCGATATATTCATCCCACAATTAACTTAGGGTGACTGTCACCACGATGAACAGTGACACGCATCATAAGACAGAATTCTTAATACTCACTGCCATGAGAAAATCTACTGGAGTTGCATTGTGTTCTTTCTTATGCAAGAAACTAATTTTACATCATGTTTAGATGATCTAAAAGTTTTGTGATGTAGGAATATTAACATGATTATTAAGTTTTTGGACATTGTCTGTCTATCATCCGAAGCTAGGCACTATCTCTGTCGGTTGGGATCAACTGAGTAGGTTTTACCTGAAGACGGAGGCAGAATCCAGTATCCGAAATATTTTGTTTTAAATAAAAAGAACAGGATGGTTGAATATTGTCCAAAAATTTGATAGCTATATATTTAGTTGAATTTGAGTTTTGTGATAACATTCATAATTTTTGCTTTTGTTAGTCTAGAAAGGGACACGCGGATCCCTGGGCAAGAATGTTGGATAGGCTAATCACGAAAAAGCAAACATCAATTATCCTACTGGGACAGGAAAGAAATTTGTTATTCACAACGTTCGTATTTCAAGCATTTCGAAACAAGATTACCCACTGCTACATGAGAAAATGGTTTTAAATTTCAATATTCCTTGTGTAGTTTTATTGACACTTCTTTTGACATCGGAAAGGAAGGGTAAGGAAAGTAGTGCGCATGTGTGTGGAAACAGGGCGAAGGATTTAGGATACGAATATTGGAAGCAGAAGAGAAAGTGCGAAGAGAGGGATGGGCTATTGTGCACAGGTGGTGGTTGCAGGCTCAGGGTTTTCCTGACATTTCAAATAAACTCTGCGTCGCGTCAGGGAGAACTGTTCCAATTGCAGGCAGCCAACTTCCCCGTCACTCATCTCGGGAAGCCTCCTGACATCTGCAAGAGAGGAACAAGGTTGCAGAATAATGACCTGTCTCATGAGGGAAGGGTGTGTCCCTGCAAAATGGCAGCACTGTGGAAACATATGCTACTGTAGAAGTTCACCGACGTTTCGGAGGTAGTGCCAGAAGATGGCCGCAAGAAACATGATATGACGAGAGACATTCAAGTTTCAAATAAATTATGATGCTAGATTGCCAGGAGGGTTGTACCGGACAACATTCAGAAAGCAAATAGACGAGCAGTGAAAGAAAGATGCTGCTAAAGGAGAATGGAGACGAAAGAAGGAACAGTGAGCACGACAGAAAGACTTAGAGGAATAAGGCCTCTACAACTTCTGATGGATATCGAATTCATAATGTTGTAGCAAGACACGCAGCACAACACACAAGACAGAACACAACCCACCAACTGAAACACGCATGCGCATAGAGAGGACCTATATACTGCCACAGTCAATAAGTTCGTGGAATGGCCGCAAAGCGTCCTGCGGGAATTTACTGCCAATATGTCTCAGCAGTGTTTTCGACAGCTATATCAACGTTGGCAGACTTGCATAACGGCCAACGGCTACTATTTTGAGGGCCGATGTGGATCTGTGTAAGTGTATGTGAATACCTTGTAATATGAGGCGATAAACCACATTCCACGAACTTAATGACTCTTCCACGAATATTAACAACATAAATAATAGAAGACAGTAGCTTCCTCACCAAAAATGTTAACATCTGATGATGACCACATTGGTCGAAACATGTAGTGATGAACTTTTAAAAATTTAGGAGACGTGAGACTGTCACTAATCGACAGTGATACGGATATCGAACTCAGTTTGTCGACTGTGTCCCGTGAACATTTGCACAGATCTGTCACATATGACAGCAGTGATGAGCATGATAATACTCTTCAGATAATAATATTCTGGGTTATGACGCCGTGTGGTCTGATAGGTGTCTATCTTGTAGATGAAGACAGAATTTTTCTTCGAAACAATGATAACCAGCCAGAAGATTAAACTCTTTAGTAAACCAGAGAACAAGCCTAGGAGTCCTCATCGTCTAGGAAACATCAAATAAAATATGGGAAGTCCTCGGCCTGACCGGCTGTACGAAGGACGAATTAGCGCTCAGCGTTTTGGACACAGTCTCCTACACTGTCAGGGACTCATGGGATGAATGATGCAGCCGGAAATATTATTTGTACCCTGAGAACAAGATGTAATGCTCTAAAGTTAGAAACAGAAAGAGTAACAGACTCTATGGACTAAAGTTTGTCTTCGGACGGCCCCAGTAATTTCCCCGACCGTTATTGTTGAAACTGCCCCTGTAAAACAAGATGAGAGGGGAGGTCAGGATCATATATCTGAAAGTCTGTTGTAACAGTACGCAACGTGATACCGAGCTCTGAACAAAAACTGGTTCATAGTTCATAGCCACCGAGCTGAGAATCCAATTCTAACAAGTTTATTAGTGTCACGTTCATAGGCACCGAGCTGAGAATCCAAATCTAACTCGCTTATTAGTGTCACGTTCATAGGCACCGAGCTGAGAATCAAATTCTAACTCGCTTATTAGTGTCACGTTCATAGCCACCGAGCTGAGAATCCAATTCTAACTCACTTATTAGTGTCACGTTCATAGCCATCGAGCTGAGACTCCAATTTTACTCGCTTATTAGTGTCACGTCCATAGCCACCGAGCTGAGAATCCACTTCTAACTCGCTTATTAGTGTCACGTGCATAGCCACCGAGCTGAGACTCCAATTCTAAGTCGCTTATTAGTGTCACATTCATAGCCACCGAGCTGAGAATCCACTTCTAACTCTCGTATTAGTGTCACGTTCATAGCCACCGAGCTGAGATCCAATTCTAACTCGTTTATTAGTGTCACGTTCATAGCCACCGCGCTGAGATCCAATTCTAACTCGTTTATTAGTGTCACGTTCATAGCCACCGCGCTGAGATCCAATTCTAACTCGTTTATTAGTGTCACGTTCATAGCCACCGCGCTGAGATCCAATTCTAACTCGTTTATTAGTGTCACGTTCATAGCCACCGCGCTGAGATCCAATTCTAACTCGTTTATTAGTGTCACGTTCATAGCCACCGCGCTGAGATCCAATTCTAACTCGTTTATTAGTGTCACGTTCATAGCCACCGCGCTGAGATCCAATTCTAACTCGTTTATTAGTGTCACGTTCATAGCCACCGCGCTGAGATCCAATTCTAACTCGTTTATTAGTGTCACGTTCATAGCCACCGCGCTGAGATCCAATTCTAACTCGTTTATTAGTGTCACGTTCATAGCCACCGCGCTGAGATCCAATTCTAACTCGTTTATTAGTGTCACGTTCATAGCCACCGCGCTGAGATCCAATTCTAACTCGTTTATTAGTGTCACGTTCATAGCCACCGCGCTGAGATCCAATTCTAACTCGTTTATTAGTGTCACGTTCATAGCCACCGCGCTGAGATCCAATTCTAACTCGTTTATTAGTGTCACGTTCATAGCCACCGCGCTGAGATCCAATTCTAACTCGTTTATTAGTGTCACGTTCATAGCCACCGCGCTGAGATCCAATTCTAACTCGTTTATTAGTGTCACGTTCATAGCCACCGCGCTGAGATCCAATTCTAACTCGTTTATTAGTGTCACGTTCATAGCCACCGCGCTGAGATCCAATTCTAACTCGTTTATTAGTGTCACGTTCATAGCCACCGCGCTGAGATCCAATTCTAACTCGTTTATTAGTGTCACGTTCATAGCCACCGCGCTGAGATCCAATTCTAACTCGTTTATTAGTGTCACGTTCATAGCCACCGCGCTGAGATCCAATTCTAACTCGTTTATTAGTGTCACGTTCATAGCCACCGCGCTGAGATCCAATTCTAACTCGTTTATTAGTGTCACGTTCATAGCCACCGCGCTGAGATCCAATTCTAACTCGTTTATTAGTGTCACGTTCATAGCCACCGCGCTGAGATCCAATTCTAACTCGTTTATTAGTGTCACGTTCATAGCCACCGCGCTGAGATCCAATTCTAACTCGTTTATTAGTGTCACGTTCATAGCCACCGCGCTGAGATCCAATTCTAACTCGTTTATTAGTGTCACGTTCATAGCCACCGCGCTGAGATCCAATTCTAACTCGTTTATTAGTGTCACGTTCATAGCCACCGCGCTGAGATCCAATTCTAACTCGTTTATTAGTGTCACGTTCATAGCCACCGCGCTGAGATCCAATTCTAACTCGTTTATTAGTGTCACGTTCATAGCCACCGCGCTGAGATCCAATTCTAACTCGTTTATTAGTGTCACGTTCATAGCCACCGCGCTGAGATCCAATTCTAACTCGTTTATTAGTGTCACGTTCATAGCCACCGCGCTGAGATCCAATTCTAACTCGTTTATTAGTGTCACGTTCATAGCCACCGCGCTGAGATCCAATTCTAACTCGTTTATTAGTGTCACGTTCATAGCCACCGCGCTGAGATCCAATTCTAACTCGTTTATTAGTGTCACGTTCATAGCCACCGCGCTGAGATCCAATTCTAACTCGTTTATTAGTGTCACGTTCATAGCCACCGCGCTGAGATCCAATTCTAACTCGTTTATTAGTGTCACGTTCATAGCCACCGCGCTGAGATCCAATTCTAACTCGTTTATTAGTGTCACGTTCATAGCCACCGCGCTGAGATCCAATTCTAACTCGTTTATTAGTGTCACGTTCATAGCCACCGCGCTGAGATCCAATTCTAACTCGTTTATTAGTGTCACGTTCATAGCCACCGCGCTGAGATCCAATTCTAACTCGTTTATTAGTGTCACGTTCATAGCCACCGCGCTGAGATCCAATTCTAACTCGTTTATTAGTGTCACGTTCATAGCCACCGCGCTGAGATCCAATTCTAACTCGTTTATTAGTGTCACGTTCATAGCCACCGAGCTGAGATCCAATTCTAACTCGCTTATTAGTGTCACGTTCATAGCCACCGAGCTGAGATCCAATTGTAACTCGTTTATTAGTGTCAGTGGTAGTAACAGAATTCCAAGCCATTGAATCACATTGTAGTTTCGATGTAAAAATTTGCAGTAAATCATCTATAATCTATTTAAAGAAGAAAATATATTCAATATGTCATAAGGAGCATGCCATTTTAATTGGGTGAGAAAGTAGGTAAGCATAATTTAGGGTCTGTAGGCATCAGTATCCTTTATAGTCTGTACGTAGAATAGCAGTTAAGAGCATATTAGTTTCCCTGGAGAAAGAGATAACCTTCATCTTACTACCATTAACCTCAGGATCATGTGCTTTGCAGTTCGCCAGCTCTGCATGGAGTTGCTATCCCGCTGTAATAACAAAAACTTATCAGGCGAGGCAATATGGTGAAGAAATTCATGTCGGGAGGAAAAGAAGGGAAGAACACAGTTCAATCTCTGTACATAAATCATAAATAAATATATTAAATGCGGAAAATTTCTGCACAGAACGAGATCAAATAATCCGAGTGACGATAAAACTGCGATCATATTACCGTCCCTTGGTGAGGCACCTACAGAGTCGCTCTGCGTGGGTGGTTGAGAGACCATAACTACCAAATTTATAGATTGTTTAAGTGACTGAAAAAATAGTTAACAGTCATTTCTGAGTTAGAAATGAAGATTAAGATTAAAAATAAAATTGAAATCATAATAGGAGTAATAACATTACCACGTGTTCGTGTGACTTATACACGGGTTTGGATTGCTAATCGTTTTTATTGGGTCCTTTTTTATTTCCTTGGCACTGCAGCCCCAGTGGGCCTAGGCCTACCTCCATGAACTTCTCCGTTCACTTCGGTTTCTCTAGATCTTACATTCGGTAGGACTCCTTGGGAGGGTGATCAGTTCGTCGCAAGGCCTCTAACTTTACACAAACACAGAAAAACGCGAACACACAAACCAAACATCCACTACCTGAGTGGGATGCGAACCCACGAAGCCGGTTTCCAAGCGAGCGAAGACAGTACATGCCTTACACCGCTCGGCTACCGTGACCGGCTTATTGGGTTCTTACAGATCGTAAATACTCCCAAGTATAGCGCTGTCATTAATTCACAATTTTGCACGTCACTACAGCTTGCACTAATTCTTCTCAGTCTGCTGTCTCTCACCGTTTCCCCTGTAAAGGCTCCCACCACCGAAGCTTCATCAGTTTTCGTGTTCACTTCCTTACTGGCTGGCGACTGCCTCACCAATAACTCGGCGTTGTCACGCAACGACTTACAGCAATTGGGGCTTCTCAGCCTCCCACTCCTCCGCCAGGGAGACTGTCTCACAAGAGCCTCAGGCTCACACTCGTCTGTCTGGTTGCCGTCTGGTTCGCTAGTCGGTCTTCCGGTTAAATTGCTGTTGGCCTTCGCCAGCACAGTCATTCCTGGCTTCAGTCTCCTCGAGATTCATGAGCAAGATTTTTGTTCTCTCCTAGACATGTACGTGTTTCGAAATGGGGCCTCCTCTTCGACGAGGGGTGGGGGGGTGGAGGTCGGTATTCCTGTGTAGGCGCTACGTTTGCTGCACCGCAGTTTCAGCATGAGTCTATCCTCGCTGTCACGACGGCCAGGTCGCTGTGGACTCTGTGCACCCTCTGTCACTGCACTATACTGGTTTATGTTATACTTTCTTGGGGTGCAGTGAGACTGAGTCCACTCGGTACGTCGGCCACTAATTGGCCTACTGGACCAGCCCCGGACGGTAGGTGGTGAGTGTGGAGCAGTCGCTGGATTGAGAACTGGCATGGGAATCCCAACTACTCGGAGAAAACCCGCCACAGTACCACGTTGTCCACCACAAATCCCATATGACGTAATTTGCTCTCGAACCCATGCTGTCTCTGTGGGAAGCCGTCGACTAACTACCTGAGCTATGGCACGGCCTACCGCACTATACTAAGTAACTTTTATAGAAGGTAATACAAAGCCTTCCTGTCAATGCAGGCTTGTGCTACAGGTTATGCCTTAACTTTCTGAAACTGTAGTTAGTCGCCTGTACGGTCCTAGGCCTGACCGCCGCCTTATAATTTCTATGCCTGGTTCCTCCTTGTGCAGCACTGGCACTCCAATGGACTTGTAGTTGCTCACAGAGAATTCTTTTTGCATTATTTTAAAGACTTGTATCATTTTTATCATGCGACAGGCAGCACTAACTTTGCGAACCTCATCATCGTGAACATAGGTCAGAATTGGCGCACCACAAGTCCATAGTGCAAAGGGGACACAGTAATAATAATCTTCGACAACAATTGAGTGATCTGTAGACCGTTCCGATGTTAAGAAGTTTTATCTTCGAAAATTTCCAGTTACTTAATTCCTCATTCTACTTTTTCCTGAACGAAGCTGTGAGTGAGGTGGAGGTCCTGCTTCTTCATTGCTTCAAACCCAACCTCCCTTCATATCTTTGTTCCTCAGAGAGCGGGTATCCCTGCATTTCTAAGCCTCCAGGACCCATATTTCCTGTTATTCCGTTCCTCTTCAACATATTCAGGCCGTCTTTGCTTTCTCATCCGTCACCCGGGAGACGCGCTCTGTAGTGAATGTAATGTCCGCCAGGATTGTTCTTCTTCTTCTGTTTGCTATTGCATCTCACGGTCTTACGTCTGCTTGCAACAGTGTACATTGCTTCCACTTAGACCGAACCTCATTTATATAAAGATGTCCCCATCCGTAATTAGGCACCAGGACAGGAAAACAGTGAAAGGCTAGAAGAGTAGCTACCTACTTCCTAATCTTGCCTCTGGGTAGAGACAACACTGTCAGCTTCACACTTCGGCTGCTTTACCCAAAACTATTGGACAGGAGCCAGATGCCATGGGGAAAATAAAATGTTCTTGTTCTTAATTTGTTTTATTCTGGTCCGTCACACTAATATTGTGAAAAAGCTAAATAGTTCCTTCCAGCGTGACTGGTTAAGGTTTTCATATTTCAGTTATTCACGCCCTTACATGTTTCGGTTTTCAGAGACCATCTTCAGAGGAACACCTTTACACCAACACAGTTAGAAGCCACTATTACAGTACACGTTCTAAAAGTTAAAATATATACATACAATATAAATAATATACAATTGGCTGTAAAATCTAAAGTCTTTACAACTGCAGCGGCTTTTCCAATACTTTGCAATATTTATAGTTAGTTTGTTAAGATTCTATTGGAATTCGTAAACCAAGCTGGTTCGTTTTGTCCCTCTTATTACTTCTTTTGGCGTGGGCCGAACGTGTGCCCCTTGTCGTTCTCGAGAAGAGGTTTCTGTAATATATTATGGATATATTGTATTATTTCATCAATCCTATTATGTTTTGTAAAACTTCTGTTATTTCGTCCTACCTTTAATGTTGTCCTGTATCTGTTTTTTGTCCGCTGTGGACGACATTAAAGAACTCGACACGGCGGCCACTGATTGGCCTATTTTAGCCTGCCCCAGGTGATTATGATGACCGAGAATTTGTTGGAATGAAGATTGGCAGGGGAAACTGAAGTACTCGGAGAAAACCTGCCCCAGCACCACTTTGTCCATCACAAATCCCACTTGACTAGACCCCGGGATCGAACCCGGGCCGCCGTGGTGGGAAGCCAGAGACTAACCGCTTGAGCTATGGCGCAGCCAAACGTATACGGGATGCTACAGTAAAATATTAAACATTCATGCCTCGAGCGGAATTGAAACCCGTGATATCAGTACAATAGTACTGGTACAATGAGACGGTACATCAGCCATTCATAGACTTCAAGAAAGCCAGTGATTCAGTTATCAGGGAAGTAATGTACGATATTCTTACAGAGTTTGAGGTAGTAATAAACAAGTTAGGCTGAATAATATGTGTTAAAATTAAACGTATAATGAAGCTCGCATAGGTAAATATCTGTCTGATAATTTTCTTTCCAAAAGAGTCTGAAACAAGGAGAGGCTTTTTAGTAATTACTTTTCAATTTTGCTTTAGAATGTGCCATTACGAAGGTACAGGAAAACCAAAAGGGACAGAATTTAAATGGAAAACATTAGCTGCTGACCTATGCTGATGATGTGAATCTACTGGGAGATGAAATATTTACCATAAAGAAAAACACAGGAACGTTAATTGACCCTAGTTACGGGGTTAGTGTAGAAGTGAACACAGAGAAAACTAAATATATTTTGCTGTCTCGTCAGCAGAATGCAAGGCAAAAGCATGACATAAAGAGAGCTAGCAGGTCGTTTGGTTATGTGACATAGTTCAGAATTCTGTAAACAACAGTAACACATGACATTTTGACCCAGGAAAGAATTACGAGGAGAATGAATTCGGGTAATGCTTGCTACCATTCAGTCTTCCCGTCTGATATCTGAAAACATAAAAATCAGAATATATATAAATTATAGTTTTACCTATGTTTCTGTAAGGGTGTTAAACTTGGTCTCCGATATTAAGGGAGGAACATAGACCGAAGGGGCTCGAGAACTGGTTGCCAAAGAGAAACGAAGTGATAGGAATTTGGAGGAAACTACATACTGAGGTGCTTCATAACTTGTACTCTTCTCCAGGTGTAATTAGAACGAAGAAGTCAAGGAGGATTTTTTAGGCAGGGCATGTAGCACGAATGTCAGAGAAGAGGAATACATACAGGATACTGATGGGAAAACCAGAAAGAAAGAGACCACTAGGAGGACCAATATGTAGGAGGGTGGATAATATTAAAATAGATCTTAAAGATCCATTATATGTATACAGTGGCCGTCCTGTAGTGGACACAATTTCACCTGTCACTTCGCAACATGTTTCGGCAACGTAGTGCCATCATCAGGTATCCCAATTACGTCAATCTATTGCATTGCTTGCCCTCATATGTTTTCACAAACCATTTAAAAAGCATTTAAAAAGTCCGTATTTGTCAACTATGATAAATTTACACTCGCTAAAACTTGTTAAGATAATTCATCTTATTTGTCTTAATTAAAACTTGTATGTGGTTCGTTCACTACGGGGTCGTTTTTCTTATTTTCTGTGTAAACCGCGTCCTGTGATGTGTGTTCCCTTCTTAGCTGCGAGTGTTGTAATGTTGTAGATCTTAAAGAGACAGGATGGGGGTGGTTTGGACTGAATTGATCCGGCTGTGGACAGCGACCAGTGGAGGGCTCTTATGGACACGGTAATGAACTTCCTAAATCTTTAAAATATTTGGAAGTTCTTGAACAGCTAGTCTACTGGCGGCTTCTCAAGAAGGGCTCAGCTCCATGGAATTAGTTTGCAGTCAGTCTGTTTGTTAATTACTGCAGGCACCATAAAGAAGTAGGTCCCGGACATATTTGTAACAAAAGTATCCCCATTACCTTGTTCATGTGCCATCAGCGTAATCCAACACAAAAACGTATGTCATATTAAGATATCTTGCAAATCCTTCGGAAATGTGTCGGAGTTGAAACATTTAAAACGACCGTAACACATAAGAGAAAATAGGTGATGAAAGTTAGCGCTTGATTGATACTGTTCGTTCGAAACAGGTAAGTCATCCTCTGGTATCAAGTGGTTAAGAACTACAGCACGTAATTGTAACAAATTGTCATAGCTAATATCCTGAGAAGAATTTATCACCTCTAGCCACCGTGAAAACTTCAGATCTAAGAAAGAAGTCTTCTGGGATTTGGCACCGTGTATATGTGGTGTTAACCGACGTTTCGGAGGAACGTCGGTTAACACCACATATACATGGTGCCAAATCCCAGAAGACTGCTTTCTTCATAGTCACCGCCGTGAAAGCCTCAAATCTTCAGATCTTAAGGTTCAAAATCCTTTTTACTCCTCACCACCAATGATTTTACACTTCTAACTTACACCTGATGGATAGCCATTTCGAATCTCGTCAGTGACTTCTAATGCCCTGACTGTGGTGCTCCCAGAAAGTTGCCGCCATATTGTCTCAAACCGAACCGTGAACGCTCATTCTCACATTTTTCCCTGTTCTTTAATCACTATCAGCAGGCACTGATGCTCGGTACTCTGAAATACTGACAGCGTTTTCTAAGGACCTGAACGGCTACCAATTTGCATACCTGTTATCTAGAAATGTTGCTGTGAAATTGTACAAACTGTAATTTTACCTCTTTTGCTATTTTATTTGTTTATTGGTTGTGTATGTGTGTCTGTGTGAAACTTGGTATCTCGCTCGAGAGGAAAATATAGATTGAGAATATTTTGAAATAGGATGCTGAGGAAAATATTTACATCTGTGGGTGAAAAGGTAAAACGACGCTGGATATGACTCCATATTGTGAAGCTTACCAAGTAGAACCCCCTCCCTTCAAACTTTTTTTTTTTAGAAAATAAAAGCAAGTAGGATGAGATAAGAAGGACAACGTAGCACGTAGGGGGACTAGATAAGTTAGAAACTACGATGATAATATTAAAATGAATCTAATATAATTATTGTGCAAAGAAGTGGACTTGAATGATTTGGAACATGTTAAAGACCAGTTGACGGTTCATGCTAACACAGTAATTAGCCTTCGGATTCCATTAAGGCAAGGTAATTTATTTAACTTTGTCAGCTGCTTAAAAGGGATTCTGTTCCCTGCATTGAGATTAGTCAAAAACACTGAATTGAAATATAAAAATTATTCTCCTTTGTATTTAAGCTACTGTTAATAAAATAAGGCTCACCGAAATATGAGTACAGCTTATTTTTGCAGATCATAATTGGGTACATTATGTTTATCACCTCACAGAGAACCAAATATTTTTTATTTTACTTCTGAAATTGTATACCTCGTTTTTGTTTTGAATTACAGCCTGATACCACTGTTCCGAAATTCGATAATTTAACATCCATCAGCTTACAGAAACGTGCTGTTTAATGTTATAGCAGATCTCTACTTATATATTAAGATAAGGTGCATAACCCATTTCCCTCTTGTTGTGCAATAGACATTAACGCGTTTTCAGGGCCACGCGATGCAGCACGTCAATAGTCACGAAAATGACTACAGCTCAAACTTCTTGTATTGGATCTGGATTCTCATTCCTGTCCTGTAGCTTTAGAAAACTGATTAGTTGAAGGATTAAAATTGAATGTTATTACCAGAATATGAAGATCGTTACACATGCAGTTTAAGTGGGCTGTAACGCTGAGAAATTACAGAAAAGCATGAACTACACTGCCCAGTTGGCTTCAGAAATTGGCCATTAGAAATGAAGACCTCTTCTTAATTTGAAATATTATTCGGTGTAGATTGCTTTAAGTGGGGCCGCGCCATAGCTAAATCGATTAGTCGCTGGCTTCCAACCGCGGTGGCCAGGGGGATTTGTGGTGGACAAAGTGGCTCTGGGGCAGGTTTTCTCCGAGTACTTCGGTTTCCCCTGCCAATCTTCATTCCACCAATTGCTCCACAATCACCCTTACCTATCATCTGGGGCTGGTACAATAGGCCAGAAGTGGCCGCAGTACAAGGGACTTAGTCCCACCCCACTGGCCATAAACAAAACGATAATGCTGTCGCAAATTCACACACTCTGCACTTCACTGCAGCGCGCACTAAGCTTCCAACGGCTGAAGTACTTATTCTGGTTACCGATATATCCCCGTGCCTCAGCTAACAGATTCTAATAGCAACAGCTCACAATGACCGAACAGCAGTTCTCTGACTAACTCTCTAACTCACTAATCAACTCTTCAATTCCTTACATTTCATTAACTTTTACTATTTTCACCGCTTGTAACATCTCGCCACTGACTCCACAGAAAACACCGTTCCTCAGTTACTCTTCAATTGTGCGTGTTAGGAATCTGTTGCCTAGGAGCGGGCAATGTTTACAATGTCATTACTTAGCAACGGGTCTACATGTTACAATCATTTTAAGAAAATCGACTAATCGAATAGAGTGTAAATTCTCGGTTTCTTGCGAATTGTTAAAATTTATCATTTTTTCTAAGATGTTTAATTAAATATCTGAAAACTATGATAGGCAGTAATGTAAAGTAATGGAATCTTTTTGTTTTTACTTTTATAAACCCTGTCTAACGTAAAAAATACAATGTGCTGATACTAATTATTCTTGAAATATATGAAAATAATTCTTTTACATTTTCAAAAATTTAATGGATTTCAAATTATCCAAAATTTCTCCAGTGAGGCCATTTACCATCGCGCTAAATTCGGTCAGAATAGGCTCAATGATTTGGAAGTTTATAAGAAACAAAGAAACGAAGAAGTTCCTGCTCTTTAAGGATGTAACGAATGAGGAATTGACGAGTGTAATAATGGCGCGCATGAATATGGCGGGCGTGAGTGTTCATAAATATTCTGTTCTGGGTGTCGGGATAGAGGACTTTACAATGTGTAAATAGATAAGATTTCTGGTATCATTACATCCTTTATATAATTGTTCCCGCAACATTGCTGGTAGAATTAACTATCAGTATATTGCAGCCCAGGGTCCCGAAACAAGAAGAGATGTTATGTACGTTTGTAGTTGCTGTGTGTAGTTCATAATTACTTACAGTAAAAGTTCAGAGCTAATGTGCATAATTTTATATATATAGCATTTATGTTCTTCTTCTTTCTCGCCTAAGAAGAATTAACTGGACCTAAAAACATTTTAACAATTTAAAATTATATAACTTCCTCTTCTGTAGAATTCCTTTAAACTTGTAGTGAGAAAGCAGAATGAGAAATCATGGATACTTAAACCGCTCATCCACTTAACTCTTCATATTACTAAACCAAACTTTATTATCGCATAGTGGGTTTTTCTGTTTCTGTAACACCTACGTCCTCCAACGAACCATGCCTTAAGGGATTTTTACTCGTGAAAATTTCATCCCTATTCCCATCTTAGTATCAACTGCTTCCTGTGGTGTGCACCACTCCGCTTTCCTTTACTCAAAGTCTTCTGTCTTAGATGGGCCTCCTCACAACAGAGCAGAGTAAGAAAAATCGCTCACCATTCATTCTCATCTGTCTGGACCGGGACTAGAGTCTCAAAGGGCGAGAGGTGGGGGTCTTTTCATTTTCCTTTTTTCCTTACCTTTCCTTTCTTTACTCTTCCAGCACAAAGCTCTTTAGACTTCAAGCAGGATACGAGTAAAACCTCTTCTCGGTCCGTATTCTTCTTTCTCAGCGTCTGTCTTTCCCTGTGACCTCTTTCTTGTTTCATCTCAGAATCTCTTGGATCGCACGCAAGACTGCGATATAAAGAATGAGATATCTGCTATTGTCTCGTATTTTCTTAGTTTATTCAACGACGTCGTCTCAGATGCATAGACTGCTGTATGCCAGTACTATAGGACGAGAGGATAAGACTGAAAGGTAAATTGTGAATGAAGTAGTCGTCATTTCTTTGAAGTTATCTCAGAATATACCTGGAAGTACTGAATAAACCCATGCAATCTTCGGTCAGAACAGAAAACCTCCTTGCAGAGGTTGAACCCGCCATGTCCAAAGTACGGTACAGCAGTTGATGCCAATTTCTATTGACGTTAATTCTGTTCTCGGGTTCTTATTCCGTCTGGATATGGGAGAAGCTGCGTACGTTTCGCATGTGCATTTTGTCCCCATTTTCAGCGTTGTTATGTGTAGGCTGGTGAGTTCCTGTGTACATACGGAATTCTCTTTTGAAACTCAACATGTAAAAACGATCTTGGTCATGATCTGAAGGAGACCTGAAGCCAATAATGGCTGGTGGCGGAGCCCAGCAGGAATTTGACGTACCGACAAACCGATCAACGGGGAAGGGGGAGGGGGATTTGGCGGGAAGAATTGTACAGACGCCCGCGTAATAACCTACAAGTGGATAAGGAAATGCCATCCGCAATTGACGGTCTCGAGTGCCCAACCGCGCAAGAGCTAACCTAGCATAGGGTTGCATAACTTTCTCTGTTGTGTGTCGAGCGGCGATTGTTATCCGGCTAGGGTTGTCTCTTTGGTAATTAAGGGCCACACCACGGTAACGTCTGCAGGACATGGAAGTGCAAGTTCCTCAGGTGGAGGTGAATGGTTAGCTTCCCGTCTCAGCCACATTAACACTTGGAAACAACCTCAGGTAACCATTGAATAAGACGAAGCACCCACTTCCGGTCTTGAAGCAGTGGAGAAGGGTACTTTCCTTTTAGGGAATCGAGCCCCGATCGCTTATTGATCGATCCCATTGCTTATTATATAAGGTTTTCATTTTATTCTTAATGGCGTTGTTAAGGATAGCATTGAACACTTGCGGCCTCTTAATATGCAGCGCAGACTGTGATGTTGCTAACTATGGAATTTTCTCGAAAATCCTGCTACTTTTTTCACCCTAATACAGGTTCTCTTGCTGTAAAAATTGCATACAAATACTAAACTTTACGTTGAGAGTTTACTGCGCCTCGCCCAACCCCCAATTTGGAGGACCACAGCCTGTCCCCTGCTTGCGACTGCTTGTTTCAACTCTCCGCATTTTCCATCGGCGCTTCAATTCCGTCTCCTACCTGCCCAGTCTGAGGCAACATCAGGCTGTGCTGATGCTGGACATGGTACAGAATAGAAACTTCTGTACAGGGAGCGGATTCAAATTTGCTAAATGAGCAAACTCTGCCACTCCTCTTTCTTAACGTGCATATGTAACCCAACCTATTCCTGAAGCTACCTATCTGAACCATGCAGTTGGGAGGCAGTGTGTTCTTCCTGCACAGCGGTGTCTGCCCACAAAAGTGCACGGTGTCAAATCCCACAAAACCACGATCTTAATAACAGCTCCTTCAGAACCCAAAACTTGCTAATTGAGCAGGCTGACGTGGTGTTTCTTATTGACTATGGTAGGAGAAGTTTGTGTCGCAGTCTACATGCATCCATGTAGTAGGAGAAGTTTGTGTCGCAGTCTACATATATCCATGTATTCCGCTTAAATTTCTTGTTAAGTTTTCTCAACTTTCGGCTAGTATCGAAGTTGCAATTTCGTGAATGGTGTTTTTGGAGTGGGGAGTTGGGAAGCTCTTATATGCACCTTGCAGAGTGCAGTGAGTCGGAGGTCGAGCTGGCTAGCTTCAAACACCCATCGAGAAGATATAATTGTGAAGATGACAATTGAAACATTTGTCGAAGCAGATAGATATTCAACATTCAGTAATGTTATATTTCAACAACCTGTTGCCTTAATATCTCAGTCATTCACTTACATGTACTATAATACAAACACAATTATTTATTTTAAGATGTAATTCACAATTATATATGCAATTCGTAAAATGTCATTAAAATTATATTTTCACTTTATTTGTTGCAACATGCTTCGGCCTCACAGGGCCATCATCAGGTAGCACAGCATGGGCTCACATGTCAGCATATTTGCATGCTATTATGACGTGTCGTCGTATTCGAGAGTGAACACCCGCACTACACGTATCTTCATGCTTTTCCCGTGCTGCGGCGTTCACGTTCTGTTGCTCTGTGCGTAGTTTTCCCAGGTCGGACGTGCGTCTGTTGTATTCAACATTCAAGCGCCGATATTCCGGAAACCCAAAACCATACATAACAATCTAACTGAGGAAGTCATAGAAAAAGAATTGTGCATATATCTGTGTTTGTTTCAAACAGAATTAATGGCGAAAATTGCACACGAACACGAATATAGTTTACGTCGAACTATATTATTCCTGTCGGTAATTTATGAACATATAGTTGTTGGTACTAAGAAAAATGTTAGAAATTTTATGATCTGTAATTGCTATTCCGAAATCATCACCAGAAATATCACTGAGCACAATATAATTTTTTCAAGTTGATATGGGAAGACGTGTCGGTTACTGGACACGATTATTGGATTGATAATTGGATTTATAAGAAAATTATGGCACGTGTTCTGCCTCCGCTCGTGTCACAGCATTTTGCATGTGCTGAACATTTCGAATAGGAGTCCAAAATGTGGTCTTGCGGACTATAGCACGAGTAGATACCGGGTGTTTCGGAAGAATTTATTGCCACTTTCTTGTGGGTTGAAATTGGGAACTTATTTTATATATGCTGAAGACGTTAGAGCAATGGTTTCAGAAGTGAGTTCTACAGTCCCTGGGGACCGATTGGATTGCCTAGGTGGCTCCGAGATTCAAGGGGTCGGCAAGGGGCTAAGGACGTCGGCCCCTTCCATTACGGTTCCTTTTATTTACGAATGAAATGACTTTAGACCATACACTGAAAAATTCCATCAAGCGTATCCATTCGATTAAGAATGTATTAACAGTGAAGTAGTTATTAAATTTGGTACCTTATTTTATTATTATTATTATTATTATTATTATTATTATTATTATTATTATTTATTTAGTGGATTTCGCACACCGCTATTCTGAGGAATCATTTTTATAGTTTAGGGCAGGGTCATTAGGGAAGGCTTTTAGAAACAAGGGTGTGGTGGCCTGAAAAATTGTGGAACCATTGCGTTACAATATCAGTCAACTATACAATTTGTATCTATGAAACGGATTGCTAACAAAGTTTCAGAAGAATATGCTGCTTTCATTTTCAGGATAAATCTGATATGCTCCTTTCAACCAACGAGTCCACACGGTGTCATAACCCAGAAGATGGAAATACGAGTCTTCACCACCGTGAAAATTTTCGACTTTCCATTTAAGCTGCATTTCTGTAATAGGTTTACTTTATTAAGTGCCTCTTGTTCTGGCTAATACTCAACAATTGCCTATCGAAACTTCAGCGCAGTGTTGCACAAGCACACCATCAAACAAATAGTAATTAATTCGCCGTTTCCTGCATAATAGGCATCAATTCATTTCACATTCACCATAAGACTCCCAGACGTAGTGTGTTATGTAAGCTTAAAGCATGTACCTCCAAGACACAATGTGCTCTGGTAGATGCAGTGAGCTTTGACCTACTGTAGCTACTTCTCGAGTACAAAAAGAAGCAAATATCTTATAGTTCCAGGAAGAACAGGAGAAGCCGAGCTGAGTTCTAAACGTATTGAGATATTTAAGAGTTTAATATTAAGTTTTCACCATCTTCGTCATGAAAGGAGCTCTTCAGTGAATAATGTTGCTGGCCTGTGCAAGTAGCCTGAGGAATGTAGGTCACCTGATATTAAACAGCTTAAAAAGATTATATCTAAACGTATGTGTTTCTGAACTCCGACGAGATGCAAAAAGCTGCAAATCGAAATGGGGAGAGAATCCATTCTATGAAGACTCGAGAGTACGTGTAACTAGCAGATTTATCTTTCAACGGGTAATAAATTTTTGTATATCGTTTAGTAATTTTCGCAGTGGGGCCCGGAATTTAATCAATTCCATATTTAATGCATCTTTTGAAGTATATAAAATAAATTTGTCATGTACGTGTGTATCCCATCCTTTTGTCTGTGTCCTAGTGAACTTCTGTCCGAAACTAAAAAGTCGTTTGCCTTAAATTTTACATGGAATGTTTATAAAAGTACTTGTCAGGCGAATTTAATTTCTGTCCCTGTTGCTTGAATTAATATTTTTCATGCAGTTCAAAGAGAAGTTCAAAAGATATTTTTGAAATTGTTCAGCAAAATAAATCCAGGATACGAATAAATTGCGCCTACATACAGGGAATCTTTCTTCACGATCATGCCAATTTTATTTTCAAAACTTCCATTTCATACTTAACGTGATGCGATAAAGAGAGAAAGAGATTTGAGAAGAAATTAACAGTTTTCTTCTTCAAGAGATGATATTAATTCAGCTGCATATAAAATCCTCGCCTTGCATGGAAATTGAAATTGCATTATTATTAGGGATATGAAGTTGTGTAGTCCTGTAAAATTCAACCGACTTTTCCGAAGAACATGCCACCTTCGTCTTCAGTATCGAAGAGTTAGAGAAGTAAAAATCCAGCATAAAACAGGCATTAAACTTGGTTTTAGTTGCTGCCTGCTTTATTCTTGTTTGTTGCTTGGCTTACGCTCAGACCCTGAACGTGGAGGTCAAATTTTCCCTTAAACATCACCAGGCTACACGGCGTTATGTTTCAGAAGATAGACAACGCTGTGAGAAGCTCAGGTCCAACAAGTTATAAATCTGTCGAGAAATCACAGTCATCCTATGTTTGCAGATACTCGTATTTCGAAAGTCAGCATAACATTTTACGGCTTCCATTTCATTGATTTCTTATACAGAGCTTAAACTAGCAATTAATCATTCTCAACTGAGAGAAACGGGTAAACAGAGAAGTGGTCAAGACAAAATGGCAACTAAAGAAATACTTGAGGATAACTTTCTTTTCACCCACAGCTAGAAGTCAGTATCTGAGCTTGTGGTGCTGAGCCTGACAATTTTATGATGGAGCAAGTGCTCTTTTCGCAAACAGAAATCTTCGTCTTGAATTGCTTCTTTGTTCAGAAGCTTATAATTGTTCCGGCTGTTAAAAAATTCTCACCCGCTTATGGAACCCGATGCAGTGATCAACTGCTTGATCGTATTCTGAGCTGGAATAATCCAATCTTATACTTAAGCTCATTTTAAATTCGTCATCCCGCCAACACCTAGGTCTTCAAAACAGTGTCCTCCTTTCGCGTTTCTCGATTAAAATGTACAAATTGTCACCTCTCCCATATGTGCCATTAGAGTCGGGGACATTTCTTTTGGATTTGTAAGGTAATTCTATCACTTCCCACTAAATATCTGTAGAGCTGTCCCTCTCTATCTTTTGATACTATTTAGATCCCAACAAATATTGTAACGTCCAAGTTCCAGACCAACTTGATAGAACATGTCCAAATGTAACTAAAGACGGGGTTTGGATTGATAATTGGATATATCGATCACTTACAGGTTGTAACTACAAGGGACTTGTAAGACAAATGACTTATTTCCGGAGGAGGTAACACCTTGGATATCTTGAGGACTAGGCACCGTGACAACTGAATAATTCTCGTAGCTTAAGGCGCAGTAAAACGACAGCTATCGCTCCTTGCACGGCTGCAACAGGAGGGACAGGCTTCTGGATTTCTTACGGCCTGATATTTGGATTATCGTCGCCCGAAATGTTACATTATTCAGTCGTGTGGGAGTATGCCGAAGATTAATAGGGACTTTCGGCCTCTATCTTGAAAATTGAAGAGTATAAGGCAAGGAATCAGCTGGGTTACAGAGGCAGAATGTGAAGAATATTGTCACTCGGACTTGGGGGGTGGGGGATTGAAGTACAGGCGCCGTCCGGGACATTGAGATGGATGAGAAGAGTAATGGCCCTTTTGAGAGCCACGGTATTACTTCTTGTCACAGGAAGAAAGTAAAATTTTGAGAAAAGGCAGTCATCTTTAACCGCCTACAAGTTTACACGGTGTCACAACTCCGAAGACGACAATCTGAGCAGACACTTGTCAGCTCGATGATTTCTAGGCATACTGTATTCCATTCCTCTCAGTTTTATCTCAACGGGGAATCCCTAAGACATATTATCTCTCCGTTCTAATCCATTACTTCTCCAGCGTGCTACCCATCCGTTCACCCACTCTCTTCTTCTTAGCGCGTTCCCTTTCGTCTTTTTATAGCCTCCTCAGACCTTACACACAATTACACATACACAACGCGAAACGAGAAGGAAAGAAGAAGAGATAACAAGTAAAGGATAGAAAGAAACGGGGAGAAGGTTTCAAAATGCAAAACAAGAGAAGCAAGAAATTAACCCATTCTCTACCGTCAGATGTTTTGCCGAAGTAGCAGCAGTAGGGCCACTAATTAAGCTATATGGCGGTAGACGGTAGTGAAACCAAGAAAAGAATTATTGAAGCGCCTTCAGCGGTCTTGCCTTAATGTACAGCGTGCATCTCTTGAAGATGGGCCCCCGTGTTTCCACTGCGTCCTATGTAGTGTTCTTCCATTTTGTAAGAAAAAAGTCTACTTGCGTCATCTGTATGATATACTTGCGTGTATAATTTCCTATATGACCCCCACTTTGAATTTTAAACAAGTTGACCAATTTTAACCTAACTTCGCGTGGTCTTTATGCAACAGAAAATCACTTCAATGTCGTATTTCTTAATTCACTTAGAACAGCAACAACATGGCGGACGCCCGCACTCCTGATATTCGAGCGCATTTATGATGTTCAATTTAGGGCCCTCATATGATGTATTGTAACAGGCGTTCGTAGAATATTGTGATGTATCGGCTGACTGCTAGGGAACGACGGCAACATAGACGCGGCCAACAATACAGGAGCTAGGCACGTTCACGTGTGCGCGGTGACATTACACAGCCATAGACAAAGTAATCCAGGTGGGTGTTTTCTGTAGATCCGCGCCGAGACCGCTGCTAATCAGCAGCCAGCGAGCAAATAGACTGGCTAGGTAGCAATCACATGGGAACACCAACAGACACGTGCAACAATGAAGGAGCCGAGTTTTCTGTGACGCATGGTCCGTGCCGTGTCTATATAAGTGAGCCGAAATCCGAGGCTAGGGACTGGAAGCAGTAGAAGTACAGAAGAGTCAAGAGAATTGAAGTCAGTCGACGTAGATCAGAATTCAGGCAGTCGGCAGTCGAAGGAATTAGACTCTGGCTTAGTGTGTGACTTTACGTGTGCTGTAATAGAGTGATATTGGGAGAGTGTAATTTAGTGAGACTTTCATAGCTCCTGTGTTATAAATCCGTTGCCAGGAAACGGATAGTGAAGACTAGTGCAGATAGACTGAGAAGATTAGTGTGGAGTGATTGTAAATTGTGTGATTCAACAATAGTTTAATAATTGTTTGTAGTTACGACATGTAAGTGACCAATATATCCATTTACCAATCCAAATCCCATCTCTAGTTACTAAACACGTGACGATATTTAATCCATGTTCCGTTAATTGTCTCGTAGAAATTAAGATCACAACACAACTGTCATGCGAAATGATTTCGTTTGTCCTTAGGTGCCTCCGTGATAACTAATGACTTATTGGTGCTTAGTTGGTTGCATTTCATACGGAGATAGAGCAGAAATGTTATAGAGCATATTAAATACTATTTAACAAATCTCGCCTAACCGCTGTTTCCTATTAATTAATTCTGTCGGACCGGAATTTGATATGGAATTCTTGCTGCTTTGCTTTACTTCGCTTATGAGACTAATGCGGCCACACTAAATCTTGCAAATTCTCTAAATTCTCTTACCAATTTAACTATATGGCTTTATACTGACTTGCTGTAATGTCGCCCCTACCTTAGAATTTGGCAACGTATTGTTAACAAAGGTAGTTATGGAGTCCATTACAAACACTAAATATTGGATGTCGCCTCACAAAACCTTGTACAGAGTTAATGTAAACAATACACAATACGTCATCACCAGGGCCCTGATTTTGATGACATGTCGTCTTTTTCCTTGTATCCTATGCGATGCTCTTAAATATATAAATCTCGGATATGAGCTGCTGGTTACAAAAATGTAAATTTTATAGTTAATTTTTTGTCATTTTTTGACATTTTTAGGTTTAAGGTCATTTTTTCATTTTGGGGTAATTTTTTGGTAAATATTTGGACTTTTAAGGGTATTTCTTGTCATGTTTGGCCATTTTAGGGAATTTTTCTTCATATGTTTTCTGAAATGTGAAAAATATGGAAGCGAAGTGTTCTTTCTTTTCTCCTTTAGGTCATTTTTCTGGATTCTTTCGGTCATTTTATAGGTCATTTTTTAAATATTTTCAGGTCATCACAATCTGGGCCCTGGTCATCACATTTGGCTCAGTGTTTCAACCTGGCTTCGTTCTTCATCATGGGGCTAAAATACATTGGTGATGTTTAGGGAAACGCCATATTTCAGGAAGAAAAGGAAAATCTTTAGATGCTTTTGCAGCATTGCGTGCAGCTCGGTGTTTCCCTTGTCGCCGACCAACGTACGCACGTCTCCCTCCTTGCTTCATTTTTACGGGACTGATGCTTCAGTTGAATGAAGTTGACTTGGTGGGTGCAGGCTACTAACGGGGTCGGTGCTCAGGAGACCTCCGGAGTTTTGATTGGCCACAAGGTTCACTAAATGATAACTGGACAGCAACAAACGCACTGATTACGTCTTTCTCGCTTACATTGGTAAACTCCCTTAATGAATTCGTCAGTAAGTGCTATAAATAACTCCCTAATTGATTTCTATTAAAACTCGTATTACCCGTGTAGGCGGCTAAGGCACTATGCTACAAGCCGGAAGGTTTCGGGTTCGATTCCCGATGAAGTCATTGGATATTTCAGTTGACGTAATCCTTCCAGCCGCACTATAGTCCTGGGGTCGACTCAGCCTCTAACAGAAATGACTAAGAGGAATCTTCCTGATACTAAAGGACAGCCTGCGTGTAAGGCTCACAACCACACCGCCATCTTGTCTAGAAACTGTGCAGCCTCAACGTCTCAAAACTATATCGGCTACTACGGCTTCTTACAGGGAAAGCTTTACCTTTACGTTTTACCCATGATGAATTAAGCAATAGGACGTTTTGTTATTACGTAATCGCCTTAATAAATTCAAATGTTTTAACTGCATTTTAAGTAAAGAAATAAATTAATACAAATATATATTTATAACCCGTATCTCCAAGTTATAAGTAGGGCTTAGAGAGATCAGTGTCCAGGTAATGTACTTAGAGACGTAATCGAATGAATTTATCTCATTGTGAACAGATACTTACACCTCTCTTTTTTCCTTAATATTAAGAATAATTATTATACTGGCATGTCTGTTAATTATTCATGTTGTTACAGTTCACCAGTATAGGTGTGTTCATATTGAAATTTAATTTCAGAGTCATTTATGTCAAATTGTAGAAGTGATACAAATTAACAGATTCGCACAGATCACGGCTCTAGACAACGAGTTCTCAAGCCAAAATACAGGTCCTGTGGCCTTCTGTCCATGTCTCATACTTCCTGTGGTAGATCGGGATGTCGAGCGGTGTATATGTTTTCATGGCTGGGTCCAGTGATTCAGGCTTGCTCTTTCTAAGGGACCCAACAGAATAGGTGTTTCCCTCACCTGAGAACGGAAACAGATCCAGTTTCCGAAACGTCGTGTTTTTCTTAGTTATCTTAAAAACCAGGACGATGGATAAAGTCCGAAAACCCAATATCTCTGTGTGTTATACACCATCGTCAGAATCCTATAGTAACTACATATTTCAGTGTATTTTGTTTTTTTTCGAATAGTACGCTAAGAAATTCAACTGCGTCCCTTTTGTACCAATGGTTTTAGGTGTTTGTTAGAGTACGTAAAAATGTAAGTTGGATTGGAGGTTCTTACTGCGGCGACATTGAAGTGTACTCTCTTCTTGAATGCAAATCCGTGGAGTCCGGTAGATGTCCAAGGACGTTTCGGAGAAACGCATTCCCTCCATCGCCAGGAAAAAAATGTAAGCCAACCTAATATCAAGCAAGAAGCAGGCTGTTTCTTGCTGGTTCCTTGCTTGGTTTGCTTGTCAGTGGACTTCTACCAGACTTCACGGCTTTATATACCAGAAGACTGTTCTCTACGGGATGCGACACTGTCAACTAATTGCTTAAAATTGTTACATATGTTTTAACCCAAATTATTTATATAACTCCGTTGGTTTCATAGTTATTGACTGTTTTCATTCATTCGTTTCTTTAACGAAGGGGCGTTTTTATGTGACAGCTTTTCTTATAGTTTTCTTGCAGGCTCATTTCATTCCTTGATTGCCTGAGTGCCTTTCTGATATTTAAGTTGTAGGTTGCAATGACAAGCATTTACGTAACAGCAAAAAAATGCCTGATATTAATATTTTCTTTCATTCTTTTCTTTTCAGACGCTTCGGCATGTACACCTGTGCAAGTACGCCTAACAGTTCTGCGGGATCGCAAATATTTTCTCGAACGATTCTTCTTCTCCTGTAGGAGGGGAGCAAGAGGCTATATAAATGGAAGTGTTGCGTAGTTCGTGAAACATTGTCTATAGGACGAAGAAGAAGCGACTCTAGTTACTGTGTGAACTATCAGTTGTTCCTTGAGTTTATATAGCCATGTGCGAAACTGTCCATACTAAATGTGCAAGATACTGCAGTACTGAACAGGGAAAGCAGCGCGATATAAGTGGTGAAAAATGTGACTTTCCCAATTTTCCGGCCACTCCTGGAACACTAATCGGAGTCCGCAACAATTAAAGTTTGATATTGATGATCAACTAGAAATATTTTTATCCAAGATGTGAATAAAACCGTTATTCTTATTTATTGGAGAGGAATATGGCGTCCATATTTAGTAAGAAGAAATCATATAGTAGTGACTATTACAATGTATTTCCAAAAAGTTTTGAAATTTGTGATGAGTTTTGCCACAATGTGCGAGTGTTTACGTGTTTTTGCAGGTAGCTGTTAGTAGAATAATAATTTACGGCCCGTTTCTACACTGAGTAACTCATGGAAGTGTGATATATATATATAACGCTTACCAAAACACATATTCATTATTTTTGTTTTATCTGAAGAGATACCCGTATTCCCTGTTAATTCGAGTCCAAATATGGGTGTGTTTACTTATCCAGACCGAAGTGCAAAACCCGCCGTGTTGCTCCGATATTGGATTCAGGTTCTACAGTTGGCGACCCTGTTCCACGCTTTGAGTACTCATGGTGTTGGTGTGAATACTGCGAGTGTTGGTAACAGTGCTGCCGGCAACACGCCAGTGATGAGTACGCGGATAGTGCAAACACGATACGGGAAACTTCAAGGTCTGGTTCTACCAATGGAGAACCAACGCCACTTGAAGCCAGTGGAAGTTTTCTTAGGGATCCCATACGCGACGCCTCCTGTAAGATCGAATAGGTTCAGTCCGACGCGCACCCCGTCGCCGTGGGACGGTGTGAGGATAGCGGACACCCCGGGCCCCGTGTGTCCTCAGAAACTCCCCGACATCTCCAACGAGACTGCCGCCCTGGAGAGAATGCCCAAAGGAAGGGTGGAGTACCTCAAGAGGCTGCTGCCATATCTCAGGAACCAGAGTGAGGACTGCCTGTATCTTAACATCTACGCTCCTGTGCAAGGTAGGAGCAAGTCTCTGCAAGATCTATACCGGCGGACCTCAACTTACGAACACAATGCCTTCTTTGAATTGTGTTTGTAGGTTGAATTTATTCTTTAAGATATATCGTAAAATTTGTTACTGTTAATTTCTCCATGTACAGGTAAACACGGGGTTCTGTGTTCGTTAAATGATTTGGGAGGCCGTGCATTGTTACTACATACGAATTGTTCGTTTCTTGAAAGTTCCTAAATATAAGTTCGCCTGTATTCAGTCCCGAGATATATCGGATATGCATAATGTTTACATTTCTTCACTATCATACACGCGGAACTCCATTAAAACAGATCTAACCTTATTACGGCTTGAGCTATTACTCGCAACACATATTGGTCATATCCGTTGTGATTAGGAATGTGCCAAAGAGAATTTATGAATGAAATGCACCACACTTTGACTAAAACACCTCAGAGGGTACACATATCTTGAGGTTACAACCTCTGGAATTTAAGTTCTGTGTGTTCTTCGATATCTGGATTTGAGTTACAGTCAACTGTTGAAAATAGGATCGGTTAGCTTCCTAATTATTCTTTCTTTGTTAAGCGAGACTGAGTCCACTTGGTACTGCGGCCACTTCTGGCCTACTGTACCAGCCCCAGGTGATAGGTGAGGGTGATTGTCGGGCAGTTGGTAGAATGAAGATTGGCAAGGGAAACCGAAGTACTCAGTGAAAACCTGACACAGCGCCAATTTGTCCATCACAAACCCCACTTGACCAGACACGGGTTCGAAACCGGGCAGCCGCAGGGGGTAACCGGCGACTAACCACCTGAGCTATGAGGCAGCCTTTTCTTTCTAACGATGACACAGTTCTCTACGTAATTATCTATGTTGTAAATCGAGAGGTTTCGAGAGAACTTGACGTTTCTGAAGAACATTGTCTCCGTCTTCAGTGTTCATATTTAAGGAAAGCAAGAATCCAAGAGAGGCACGCGTACATTTCCTTATGATTTCTTACTTGGCTTAGTGTTTGGTTCTGAAAATAGAGACGATACTACACGGAGTTACATTCCACAAACCCATATTCTTCACAATCCCCGCCGACGGAGTCCCAAAATGCAACATCAACATTTACTGCATAAATGCAATTTGAAGTGAGATTGGGCAGATGACTTCGACTGAAAGTCGTGAAGACAATAAATCAGTGAGTAACAAATGTCAAGAAATTGATAAGGAATTTCAGATAATTAATGTATTTGTCTCTTCTCCACGTAATCCAAACAGACTCAGGAGCCCACCTGTCCTCCTATTCAATGAGTATCGGGGCCATTTCCGCGAAATAAAGCAGCCGGAGCGTGACGCTTACCACTCACATGCAACTAGTGCCGAGGTCAAGAAAACGTAGATCTCTACATCCACTCGCCCATACGCCTTCATGGCTCAGTGCTTAGTTAAACATAGGGACATCCTCACTTTTTACATTTACCTTTACCTCGTTACGTGAAGGAGATGTGTCCCCGAGTTGTGTACGGATATCGCAAATTCATAAACTGAATTATATTCAGTACTTACTCTTAGGGATGCGATCTTAGCCTTCATGTTGTAAAATCTTTATGAGTTTCCTGACCTAAGATTATGAAAAATAGTTTTTTCTTTCGATGTTATTAAAGCAGCATTCAGAGGTAGGTTTCACTGCATACTATCACCAGTTAATGGCTCCGTGACTAATAATAACGGGTTTGGGATTGGATTTATTAACACCTTGTAAAATCACTCATCATAAAAGTCAATTACAAGAACTCATAATCTCCAAACGAACCATTCTCCCTTGACTATCGAGGACTTGCTCAATCTCTCTCTCTTTCTTTGTCTCTCATTTGAATCTGTCCTGTATTACCTATATAGTTTCGAGGCGAACCCACAGAAAATATATCCGTTGCCCAACAGTGGATATATGAGGACATATAAAACACCTCTTCCTCTACTGCTGTATTTACAGCGCCGTTGCAAAGAAACGGAAGTCATCAGATTGTTCCCTGTCTATTCTTTGCCACGAGTTTGTTTAGCAAATCGCCGACAAGAAACGGGTCTGCACGTCACGAATTGTTAGCATTCTTTCCAAATTTCCAGCATACAAATACGCGCAAACGAATTGGCGGTAGGTTAAAATTGACAGCAGTTTGAGAACGTACGTAGTGCATTATACGGCAGTAATTCATCTAGACAGAAGTTAATATTCCAGATTTGAGAATGTAACTGCCTTCCACATGTCATAACCGAAAGGGATAATTTCTGCTTGTGAGTAGAGAAATTCTGTGAAAATTTTGCCATGGAGAAAGACGCTTTATTTTTAATTTGCAATTTAAGATAATCTCATTTATAGTATATTTCTTTCATGTATATACGTATATATATATATATGTGTGTGTGTGTGTGTGTGTTAGTTCACATGAACACAGAATACAGACAAACAAACTCCGTGATTTTAGTCCGCAAGCGAACTATACCGAACGAGCGACGGCCGCTGGTTAGCGAATTTTAGTGCCAACTTTAGCAGGTAGAGGGTGTCGCGTGGTCAGCGCCGCAGGCCGTCAATTTCGGTTTTCTAGACCGGAGCCGCTACTTACTTGAAATAGCTCCTCAGTTATATTCACGAGGCTGAGTGGACCCCGTTCCAGACCCACGACTTCTCAGAAAAAATTTGGTAGAGCCGGCAATCGAACCTGGGCCTCTGGATCTCTATCCAGAAACTGTGACCACTACACCACAGAGGCGGTCCATGGACACAGAATATCTTTCCCAGTTTTAAAGACATCCTGGGGAACTTGTGAACAATTCATAAAAACCTGTAATCCTAGTCATGTATGTATGTATGTATGTATGTATGTACACGTATATACACGTACATACTGGACAAAATATTGGACACACTACAGATACTGTAAACATTTCTCTATTAATATGCTGTTGGACCAATTTTTGCCTTCAGGACCGCCGTAGTCCCTACTGGAATGGACACACACAAGTTTTGAACAGCCTCTAGCGGCATTTCATTTCATTCTTCTTGAAGAACGTCTTCAAGTGGCTTTAGAGATGCAAAGATGGGAATCGGTTTCTCACTGTAGTCTCCAAAACTGGCCAGAATGGTTCAATGATGTCCAAATCTGTTGATGCTGCTAGCCAAGGAAGATGCTGAAGTTCACCTTCATACAGTTCCAACATTGTCGTCGTGGTAGAATACATCTTTGTTAGGAAATAACATCTGGATTATGTGATGCACTTTATTATCCACCCTGTCCACGAACTCCCTTCCACAATAAGAGAAGACAGCACTAAAAGCATACACAACAAAGTAAACACTGAAATAGCCGCCAGAAAAATACAGTGGAAGTATTCTACGAAAGAAACTAATAACAAAAACAAAGATGGCCCAAGGGCACAGAAATCAAAGTGTACAGTGCAGTGGTCTCCCCAGTAACAAAAACGTTGCCTGATGATGGTCCATATGTGGGCGAAACATGTTGCAGTAGTGAACTAATGTATAATTTTAATGATATTTTAAAGCATTTAACAAGCACCTTTTTTTTTCATTGGCGCTACAGCCCTCATTTGGGCCTAGGCCTACCTCCATGAAACTCTCCGTTTCACTTCAATTTACTAGATCTCAGACATACGATAGGACTCCTTGGGCGGGTGATCAGCTCGTCGCAAGGCCTCTACCTGTACACAAACATCCATGCCCTGAGTGGGATTCTAACCCGCAATCCCGGCTTCCGAGCGAGCGAAGACAGTGCATGCTGGGCTACTGTGACCGGCAACAAGCACTTTTAGTATATTAAATATATTATTAGTGTCTCTTATGTAGGGTTATGTTTGCATTATAGATGGTATACTTACGCTCTAAAAATGATGCTACAGAGAGTAATCAGACGGTAGAATATTCGGTGTTGCCAGTTGAAGTTCTTTCAGTGTAGCCGACACAAATTCTATTCCTCAGTTTCCTACTGTTTCCATTATATTGTCCACTCCGAATATATATAATATATATATTACAATAGATACATTGACACATCTTGTTAAATTCGTTATACTTGTATGTGTCTTCCGCTTTTCGGGGAAATAAGGGTCTGTGTAATGTGAGTGATGATTCGCGGAAATGTGTTTACCGACCCGTTGCCTAGCAATAGGCATACACGCCACACTATCAGTTAACAATGAGGATGAATTCGTCATACTTTTTTGTCAATGCTGATTTTAGAAATTTAATAATTTATGAGGGATTCAGTGGTATGAATGAGTGAATGTATGTATGAGGGGTAGGCCTTCTCGGCCCTTGCACCGCGACCTACAGTGGTCTATTGTGCTTCCCCTTTTGAGTATCCCCTCAGCACTCCTGTGCTTCGAAGAAGCGCAGGATTTTGTACGTGGGGGCGTCAAAATAGTCACTTGGTTCCATAAAGTATTGACCCAAGTGACATTCAATAGTATAATGCTCACGCCACATTTCGAAAAATTCGGTCACTAGAGTCAGATGACAAAGAGGGTAGTACAAACAAAGCCATCATTTCTTTGGGAAGGATACGTGACTAAGAAAAGGTGTAGAGCTGTGCTGTTGGTTATATCTATATAGTATCTACTAATATATTAGAGTCTTCGTTTTAACAATAATTTCAGTTATGACGAAACGCGTCTCTCTTTCTTGTTGCCTGTGCTGTAGTTTTGTTAACTAGTAATCAATACAGCTTCTAATATCGTCACTATAATTAAACCTCTTTTGATGCGGTTCCTGTATGCACGTTGCAGAAGTAGGTAGGCATGAAACATTCCTACGAAAGATAATACAGATGTTTCTACATGAATTATTTTGGGTGTTGTTATTGAGGGGCGTGTTTTCATGTTGAGTTAAATTCTCATTCGATAACCAATTTGCGGTGATACTGTTAGTTAAAATGAAATGGTTCGAAAATGTTTAGAGTAGCCCACAGAGTGTTTGAAGTCTCAATGTAATGTGAGTTCACTTTTATTCCTGACCTCCCCCCTCCTTTGTACACATTTTATGGCTGGGTGTGGGGGAGAACGAAGTTGGAAGTGTCATAGCCATGTTCTGGCGCTTGATACAAATGCTGCTGGACCGATTCGTTTACATTTACAGCTACCCCCCCCCCCACCTTTCATTTTACCAAAAGTTCGTACTGCTCCCCGCACATCCGAGAATTTTGTTGTTGTTTGGTGACGAATTAGCAGTGAATGCACTTCATCCTAACCCTCTTTTCTGCCGTCCCTTGGGTTTAGTATCTAAATGGAATGAATTCATAAAATCAGATTTTGATGTACATGTTCTACCTGAATGAACTGCAGTACGGGTCCATTACCCCGCTGCAGGTTTAACCACTGTCAGATACGTCAGTACATAAGTCCACTGCAGCGTGAAATGGCGATTGTCACATGCTTGTGTCCATGTACAAGAGATGGCACTATATATAGCTGCCACTCTTTGTTACGGATCATGGTTAAACTGTAAATTTTGTTCTATACGAGATTAGTCTAGTGTCATGTAATTTGTTCTGAGTTGATCAGAGCAGGGATAATGCGAGGGACATTCCTTTCGCGGGATTTTCCTTCGAATCTGTTCCCCATATTGCATATCACAGTAATTTCCTGAGCCTGCAGGCAAATACTTCTCGAAATATGTCTTGGAATTCTCCCGCTATTTTTCTTCCGAATCTTGAAATGACAAGCACTAACCCGTAATGCCTCAGATGCTGCTTATAGCGTTCTATATATATTTTTTCTTTTTATAAGGGCTCTTCCAGCCAGCTCAGGGTCAAGGCCTCTTATTTAATTCCGTAATCATTTTTCTCAGACGGTAGGACTCCTTGGACGAGCGATCAGCCCGTCGCAAGGTCGCTAACTACAGACAGGACAATACAAACAGATTAAATGCACACACAAACATCCATGCTTTGAGTGGGATTTGAACCCACCTGTACACAAACACAGAAAAACGCACACACACAAACTAAACATCCATGTCCTGAGTGGGATTCGAACCCAAGAGCCCGGCTTCCAAGCGAGCGAAGACAGTACATGCCTTAGACCGCTCGGCTACCGTGACCGGCCCGGAGCAAGTCTTAGGCGGCCATTTATTGTGAGCTGCTGTAAATTTATTGTGATTAAGAGTGATTGTAAAAGAAGGCATTAATAATCGAATACTACACCCATTATTATTTATCACGGAGCCATGAACTTGTGAAAAATTATATTTGAGGAGATCTTGACATTTTCTGTCTGAAGTTAGACTTCTGCAATATCTTTCCTTCGTAAAAGATACATTTTAGCTCTATAAATGTTACATTAAGATGTAATTTGAAGCCTCTGCACCTAAAGACATTTCGTCTCTAGATGTTATTAAAATGATTTGTGAAATATAACTTCTCAAAATGACATGACTTCAGTCACGTGTTTTGACAATTAGTTTCATCCCAATGCATATGGCATGGAGCACGATTCTGGCATTTTGCTGAACTAACTTGGCTCTGTCTAGACTTCAGTTAATGGTTCGCTGTTTCTTGGCCGTCCTAGATTTTATTGGTGCCCTCGAGACATTTCCAGTCTGAGGTTTGCCTGGAATATCAGTGCATGTGGAGCCTGGCTAACTCTACGAGCGCAACCCTCAAGATAAACATTTAGTCATATGGTAATTTTGCGGTGACATACTTTGGAGCACTTGCAGTCAGTTTGGCTAACTAACACACGTAATTAGACTTTCCTGTCACAACAATCTTTGTGGCAGAGTGACGTAACTCACACAGTAGTTTCAACTCTGTTAGAACGCCTAAAATTTGTGGAGTGTACCTGCTGTTACCCTCCCCCTTTTCTTCCCCTGTATTTATGTGCCGGCTTCGGCAGACCACTCGACTCCCATCAGGGTTGTGTTACGGCAGTAACTGAGGCAACGGGAAACTGCACACTTGAAGTTAGTCCACTGCTCGAAATCAGCAACACAACTACCACTGTCCACAAACTGTTTATTTATTCAGAAGCGAAATATTATAAATTCCTTTGCAAGCACGGGGTAATATGGTCCCTTTACTATTATCAAATTTTAACGATCCGAAGTGAAATGCTGATGAATTTAGAGCAAACTGGGAGTGCAGTCCAATGACGTCTGTCTCCCATCAATTCAAAACGCCAAGTTTCTGAAGACTGTTATCCTGTGGGAGCATCGCTTCATCCCCCAAGAAGGATTTGAATGACAAGAATTCATTTCCTATTGGCTGATTTAACTAGCCAAATTCATCATGCAATCAGCACATAACGAACTTTGAGAATTAAATAGTTCCCAAGATACAGAACTCGGAACCCCACATGTGAGAGCGGTGGTGTGGTGGCGGTGGCGGTGGCGGTGGCGGTGGCGGTAGCGGTGGCGGTGGCGGAGGAATTGAAAATATAAATTATTGAACAAATATTGGAATCTACATGTTATTATGCCATTTTGACAAATGAATGTTCACTATCTCCATGGAAAACTGTCCTTATTGGGACAGACGGCTCAAACAATCATACTGTAGCCTGTTCTGAGTCAGAGTGTTTCCCACACATGTCTCCACATTTAAGTAATACGGTTTCCACTAATATTCTCGAACTAATTTTAGATTTTTCTGTTTGCCTGTTTCCTTCAAATAAGCTGACCTGAATTGTGTATGAGCGCGACATGTCCATGTTGTCTCATCTTCCATCATTTAATTACTCTGATAATATTTAACGGAGAATATTCACTGCGAAACTCTGTATTAAGTACGTAATTATCTCAGCCTCCGGTTCCTTCTTCCCACTTAGGTTCATGAATTCTCTTTTGTGGTCCTCTGTCAAACATCCTCACTTTACGTGTATATCCTTCTTCTACTGTGAGACACCACACTGGAGAATTACACAAAGGAACGGGCTGAGTTTGAGCCTGGAATATTTGGATTTTCCGAAAACTGATTTGAAGACTGAAAGATTCCGGTAAGAACTCTTCCTCGAATTTGATCTATTTTCAGAAGGAAACATAAAAAATACATGAAATCACAGAAAAATATATATGAACTATAGTAGTGAGGCATGCATATCATATCGGGAAGAGAATTCCGAAAGGTTGTAAGCGAAAAAAGTGACGTCCGTTCGTCACGGAAATGCAAATATCGGAGAATGAATTGACAATTGATATGTTGTGATTAAAATTCATGAACTGTACAGAAAAAGTAAGAGAATACATTCCTTGTTGATATTGTGACATGTAGATCCATTGCTAGGTAACGGGCCAATAAACAACCATTTCTGCTGTGGTCCGTGCCGAGTGGCCATAAAAGACCCGGAAGATCGTTTGAGTCAGTCGAGCTCGATGCGCCAGTCTGCTAGGATATGAGGAACCATGCTACAATCCGTAAGTTCGCGTGTTCGATACCCGATGATGTGATTGGATTTTTCTATTGACACACTATGGTCCAGGGATAGACTCAGCCTCTAATAGAAACGAGTACCAGGAATCTTCCTGGGGGTAAAGTGCGGCCGGCGCATAAGTCTGACAACATCACTGCTCACCGCCATCTGTGAGCCGATTGTCTAGAAAATGTGGGAGCCTCGACGTCTCACAACCCTATGGGTCTCCACTGCCTGTCACAGCGAAAGCTTTATCTCTTTATCTGAATGGTGCAGTAGTGGCAGTATCAGTAGTGATATTAATAGTAACTGTACTGATTTAAGCAGTGTAAATAGTTTGTACGGTTTGGCTGTTCCTCTGTATTGAACCTGTGTACCACAAAAACCTGGTGTTGCAGTATGAAACTAATATTTTTCGTATATGTTTTCCAATACCACGTTTCACACAACTGAGTCAGCATGACAACTTGCGATAGGGTGGGAGTCGGGGGCTGATGTTGGGGGATGGGGAAAATTTGATATTTCACGTTTTCGGTACAATACGGTTCACTGATTATGCCTATCTGCGTAGCGTATCTCGCGCAACGTTATAACTGTTATTAAAATATACCTACAGGCTACACGTAAAACCCATCGTGCTATCAGCATATCTGTATATTCACGTCTGAACTGCCTCCCCTCCCCCTCCCCTCTGTGCTACAGCAAAGTTATTTTCCGGTTGAACGATGAAAATGAAATGATGACGACACAAATGCATATAACGATGTATCTCTCACAGTACATAACGGTTACTTTGTGGAGTGTTGGGGGGCGGGGTTAACAGCGTGGCGTCAGATTTAATTAGAGGGTTGAAACTGTCCAAGTCAGCCTGCACTGAGCCCAAACATTACACCGACAGTATCTAGCCAACCCCCTCCATACTGCATCTCTTGCTCTCCACTTTTGCGCACGTATACATTTTAGATGCTTTCTTTCCAACTTTCTCATATATCGTTATGGCCGTTACTGATGTAGTAACCCTGAGAGAGATACTGGATTCGGCCTAGTTAACTAAACTTGTATAGGCAGTTCTGTAGGACAAGCGCCCTGCGCTATACGGGTTATAACACTGCCTACTTGTGGCATGGACTCAGCTACTGCGCACCCGAACGCCATTGCTCTGATCTGTATTAGAGGGCTAGAGAAGTGGCTAATACTGGCACAGCTTTAGCTGCTGCGCAACTCAACAATTGTGGAGCAATTGTTGGAATGAAGATTGGCAGGGAAAACCGAAGTACTCGGAGAAAACCTGCCCCAGCGCCACTTTGTCCACCACAAATCCCACTTGACTAGATCCGGGATCGAACCCGGGCCGCCGCGGTGGGACGCCAGCGACTAACCGCTTGAGCTATGGTGCGGCCATATGCACGTATTGCTCTTAGTGTTACTTTGTCTCCAACTTGTGGAACACACGTAATTTCAACGGCATGTCAGATCATTTGTTGTGTATGATTTTGTACTGCTGTCTTCCTCTTCTGTCTTCTCATTTCAACTTCATTGCACATGTTATCGAAAGACAAGCCAAGGCTGACATTTAACGCCAACTCCCACCAATAACAAACACAAATGCTCTACTGTAAACAATCTCCAATATATAGTGTACTACTTACCACGTATCCGCACCAAAAAATAACCAGTATCCACAGAATAAAGGCAGCCATGTGCCTGAAGATGGTTATACATGCAGGAGCCTTGATATGGAATTGAGAGTTTACTACTGAATCAAGTGTTTCTTGTGATCGTTATGTTAAAGGCGCTGGCAGACCATGATGATGGCACGATGAAGTGTTAATTTCGCAAGATGTATTGTGGAGTGGTGGTAAGGTAGAGGTAAGCGGTCAGCCTCGCGCCAAAACCGCTTTAACATAGCAGAATTAGGCTACGTGTCGCTGGAACTTGCAAGTTTCTGTCTCAGAGCGACGGCTGGGCACTCGTCACCAAGTCCAATCTTTCGGGTTCTAGCCACTCACGCTAATGACTAATTTTTATTATCTGATGATGTGTTGAGACTCAATAGAAACTGACAAATAAAAGCAGTTGAGGGATTAGTTCTCCGACTTGGGTAAATTCGGACAGAGAATGTGGACACTTTACACTGCAGACCTGTATGCTTTTCTCATATTCTGTTGAACATAATTCGATACACATTTGACTGATCCAAAAGTGTTTCTAATGAATTTTGCAGAGAAAATGGTGCACCGGTGCAATAGGGTCTCGCTAGGTCGAGTACAGCCTGTTCGATTTCCGTTGAATGCGAGGAGGTAAGCTGCAGTCAACGTCGTTTGTATTGTTGTTAAAGTGAGCACGAGAAGGCGTGATTTTGCAGCAAAATATGGATGAAAATTTTCGAAAGAAAACAAGCATTATATTTATTTCTTGTGTCAAATTAAGAGGCAACATTGTGATTTCTATAATATAAATAAATATCTACAGTAAGATAAAAAGAAAAGCAAAACTATGCCTGTAAGAGGCAGATGATGCCCACGCGGTTGTGTGACATCGAAGTTCCCACTTATTCTAGACAGTCGGCTCACAGATGGCGGTGAGGTAAATGTGTGCAGTACAACCACCCCTGCCTCTTCTACTTATTCGAGCCGTGGAGTCGGGAGAAGCAGCCCGTCGTCGCTGGCTCTGTTTGCTGTGTTTACAACCTCCCCAAGATATTCGTGGGTTATCCAAGCAATTACGGAGAGACTACGGTGATACTTGGGGCCTTTCAGATAACAACAACAAAGTTTAATGAACAAGATAACAGACTTGCACAGAATATACAAAAGAAATATATAATCAAGGCACAAACGGGGCACAACAACCCAAATCAATGAACGCGCAGCGATCACTTGTCACCAACAGTCGCGACAGAGAATAAGCTAACCTGCCCCGGTTTCACTAACCTCATTTGGGCGTCAAACAGGTTACTCCAGAAAAACACAAATAATGATAATAGAAAATTACTTAACGCGCGCATCGCAACCGTTCTAAAGCCAAAGGCTTGCGATCGCGGGCAGAATTTACCTTACCAGCCAGCCACGGAAGATTTGCCGAACGCAATTTAGAGGTACCAGGTCGAAACAGAATTTCGAGTGGCGATCCCCCGCTGGCTGGTAAGCGTCCACTCTCCACTACGTAGCGTCCCAGACTGGGCAGAAGGTCTTGTTGGTCTTGTTTCCTTCCGCGACATCGGAAGAGGGATGGAAGGTCACGTGATACATAGGTAATCACAAGGATAATACGTCAACATATGGGGGTGAAGATTGAATATGAGAATGGCCGATGCCATGACGTCACGCACAAGAGCCAGCTGATCTTCATCACGGCTCATACTTATTAGTAGTAGAATTCTACACTTTGTAAAAGTTCTTTCCTTTCATTGGGAGGGGGGTGGATGGCAGTCAGTAGCTTTTCTGACAAATGATACCAGCACACGCTTTCTGCTAGTGCTGTCACCTAGTGCATGAAATGGTGAAATGCAACAGCGAATTCTACCATTTGTTCCTGGAGCACTTACAGAGACAGTTGTATAGCCGACCTCGTAGTTGCCTAGCTCATGGACAGAAACTCGACTCCTCTCAGGTCGTGTTGACTGGCCGCGACTTGCGTGCCCAGGAGCAGTCTCGAGCTCAGAACCATCCACACACAAAGAACAACTTAAGGGCATCGTTTGGGTTCGGCCCTGTTTACTGAGGCCTAGTGGTTGCAATGATTTGAGAGAAGCAGACAGACAAGCGGTTGGAGATACGCCGAACGCGTGTGTCCCCGTTGAGTCAGATGTTCCAGCCCTGGTTTACAAATTTCTGGCGAAATAAGTCCATCTCCACATCTTCATTGGCTGGACTGGGCAAGCCGGGGGCTGCTTAATCTGCCTTCTCCAGTTAGAAAAAATAATCAAGTAGCTAGGGTTATAGTGGTGAACTCAATCACAAGTTACACATCTCTCAAATTAAAATTTGGGATAGGGTGAGTCCAGAAAGTCCCTGATAAATTTACGACTTTTGCACCAATCATATTTAGAATTTCGAAAGAACCTAGTTTCGTGATTTCGCATTAACTTGGATTGATTTACTGACGTGCAGCTGGCTTCGAGCTTTGCCTACATCGTCAGCCTTATACCAAGAGAGGCACTAATTCCTTAGCAAAAAAAAAAATATTTTTGAGCAGAATGTAATAAAATTAAAAGAAACCTGATCATAGGAAAAATAAATTTTTTCCATAATTTGGACTGCTTCAGTTACAATGTGTCTGTTTCATGATCCAGTCATCCAATACTTTATACTTAAATATCAGAAATATGTGAAGTTTAACCGAATTATATGAATCTGTGTAATTTTTTTTTCTCTCAATCTCACTTGCAGCCCATTCAAGGTCCTGGCCTCTTATTCAGTTCCGTAATCATTCGTCACAGACGGTAGGACTCCTTGGACGAGAGATCAGCTCGTCGAAAGGCCTCTACCTAAACACGGGACAATACAAACACAGAATGAACGCATACGCACCCAAAATATCCATGCCTTGAGAGTGATTCGAACCCACGATCCCAGCGTCCGAGCGAGAGAGGACAATTCATGCCCTAGACCACTCAGTTACTGTGACCACCAATTTTAAGTTATATTCCTGTTTATTACTAATAAAATATTGTTAAAGCATTGCTTCAGCAATGACTTGAAGCTCAGACAGTGAACGTCCGAACCCATAGGGATGGGAAAACTGAGTAAACCTGTTCCTTAAGTTATCACTTCATAGAAAACTGTTACGTTGAATGTCGAAGTGACCTGGGTTCCTTTCGTCTTGAGCTACTTATGTTCACCTGTACAGGCCCTTACACGGCAGCTGAGAAGCAGACGTGATCCTTACGTTGTGTAGGATCTGTATCTCGGGAATGTTGGACTGATTTTCGTCATATTTTATATTTTATCATTCATGATATTAAAATAGAGACACAGTGAGAGAGTGAACATGTCAGAATCGTTAGGTTAGTCATACATTTGTAGAGCCATTATGTACATACCGCTGTAATTGAAAGTAGCAAAAATATTGTTGTTGGTTGCTGTTTCGCTATGGTCCCTGCTATCATATGACAGATGTACACGGTCATGACATGAAACGGATGTCATAACTCACAGGTGACATCATTTGTGACCGCACCATTTTCCTGGGATCATTTCAAAGAGTATGTTGTTCAGTAGTTAGTCCTTTCCAGGCGCGTTTTGAGTCCCACCTACCCGGGCAATAAATTCGCCGTCAGTCCGTCCTCTGTAAACATAAAACATTTTAGAATTGTCGAACGAATTTTCCAGGAATTTGATATTTTCAAGTTTTACAAAAATGTATCGATAAATCCCAGGTTTGGTTAAAATGAGATGAAAATAAAGGAAATTTTATTTCAAGAAATATTTTTGTCCCTGTTTAGACCGCAACTTGTGGAGTAATTTTCGTAGCGAAAAATATTGCTAACAAACTTTGGAAAGAAGAATGTTACACAGATTTAATATACAATACAATTTGTTTCACAAGGGCTACAGTTTTAGAAAATATGAAAATAAGTCAACGAAAGGCGCAGAATTGTTAAGCTATTCCTATATTTCCGAAAACATATATTCAACAGCATACAGTGATCTTCCGGCAGCACACGAACATTGCCGGCGTCTCCTGTTCTTTACAGCAATTAAATGAAGAATTCTTCCAACTGATTTATACATGTACTGTATATATATATATATATATATATATATATATATATATATATATATATATTCACACGTTGGGTGTATTCATCATTCATCAGTAATCTGTCAGACGACAGGTCCACAGTCTCTTCCAAAACAGTTCTCCACTTAATGCGAACTAAAACTTGTCCCCAAGGTCATCCAGCATCTTCTTATGTCTTCTTCCTCGTCTTCTGGGCACTTCTATCCGCCCCTCCAGTTTGTTTTGTCATGGCATCTCTGTCTTTGGAAAGAGACTTGAGAGTTGAATTAACATCAAACTAATATAAATTTCATGGTCTTAGTTCAATCACTTATGCGTTTTTCCCCCTTTGCACTACAGCCCCAGTGGGCCTAGGCCTACCTCCATGAACTTCTTCGTTCACTTCGGTTTTTCTTGATCTTACACATTCGGTAGGACTCCTTGGGCGGGTGATCAGCTCGTCGCAAGGCCTCTACCTGTACACAAACACAGAAAAACGCACACACAAACTAAACATCCATGCACTGAGTGGGATTCGAAGCCACGATCCCGGTTTCCAAGCGAGCGAAGACAGCACATGCCTTAGACCGCTCGGCTACCGTGACCGGCCAGCCTTACCTTTACTTATCTAAATAGTGATAATTAAAAAATTTCATTACTGTCACCTTTCCATTTCTGGCAAATTTAATAATAGTTATAATATAAGAATATGGAAGTACCTTCAGGCTGTAACGCGTATGTAGTATTGCATTCTGTACTGTTTCCTTAAATGCGCCCATACCGGAGCATACAGTTGTTACTGCTCATACAGAGTGAGCCAAACCTGACGCTTTACTTGCACTGCAAATGATGAAACCAACTCAGTATAAATGTTTGTAAAGTGGCACCGCAGGCGGCCCCTAGTGTGGCAGCACACACACTGCTGAAGAAGCATTTGCACCTGCATTCCTGCAACGTCACACCAGTACATGAGTTTATAGAAAAGGAAAAGGGCCCGCGGCTTGAATATGGCCGATGGTCTAGAGACGTAATTACCGCCAATATACACGAGAAGGTACTGTGGACGTCTTTTTTTATGAGCTGCAGTTTCATTCAAAAGCCAGAGCAGCCCGGTCTGCTCGGTCCACTAAGCAGCATGAGATCACGGACACGTCATCACATGACCTGAAGGTTGCTGTTGTATTGTTGCGTCATATCACGAAATCCGATAATCGCTCCCCCCCCTACACCCATTCTTCTATGACATTATCAACTCGGTAATGTGTTTTTCTTTGTTCCTTCATTGGGCACTTAAATGAGAACGAAACTGTCCACGGTTACTCCCAACAAGACGGAGCTACTTATGTATCCTTGACGCCATTGCGCGTTATGATTGGGGGCAGAAACATTTCAAAGATATTGAGCACCACGGTCACCTGACCTCACACCCCGTGATTTTTATCTGTGAGGATCAATGAAAGGCGCAATTTACAGTTCTCTTGAATTTGAGGAAGGGTACAGGCTATGAAGGTCTTCGTTATTCAATTTCCTCCAACTTCTCTCAGTTCATCTCTCTCCGTTACAAATATTCTCCTCTGCAGCCCGCTCTAAAGAACCTTCATTCCATTCCCTTTCTTTAATATCAGAGCCCAAGTTTCTCCCACATACAAAACAACAGGAAAAATTATAGTATTGTAGGTTTTAATTGTTACGGTATTAAACAGCAGACGAGAAGATAGAAGGTTCTGAACTGATCCGAATTCCATCTGCTCTTAATTTATTTTTAAATCAAATTTTGCCTTTGTTCCTGCACTTCTCAAATTTCCAAGGGATCTGTTAGTTATCACTGAATTAAGATTTTGTCCTGCATATTCTTAGTTTTTCTTCGGTTGCTTCCATACCAACTTCCTGTCTCTCAGATTTACCGGAAAAATAAGTATATATCATAGAGTGCCACTTTTACTGAATGCTCAACCCGCCCCAGTCATCCTCAGTTTAATAGTTCTGTTCAGTGGGTATTGTGATTTAACATGACTATACACCATTTTGTTCATGATGGCAGTAATACAATTCGTAAGGGTTTTAATGGGCCTTTAAATGAAAGGGTTAAGAACATAGAAGTAAATTCCTTGAGGATTTGAAGGAGGGAGTAAGAAGACGTTTTCAGGTAGTAAAGGAAGTGTCTTGATCAGAGCATGACGATGGGGACGTTTGTCTCGAATAACGTTTACGTGCCATAACAGCCTCATCAATGGAATTTGATGACATACGCAGATCCACTGACTGCAGTGCCTTGATTGTAATTGTGATCCTCTCTAATTTCGTGGATTATTATTTAAGTTGAGGGTTAATGTACAGGAAACCCAGTAACTCCGTTTTAACCTACTTTCCTTATTTTGAAAAAAAAATAATGTGGGGCACGCGGTTGGTTGAGGCACTATGCTACAAGCCGGAAGGTTGCGTGTTCAAGTCCCGATGAGGTCATTGGATTTTTTGTCAATTTACCCAATCATCCAGCCGCACTATTGCTCTGGGGTTGACTCAGTCTCTAACAGAAATGAGTACCAGGAATTAATTAAATAATTTTCCTGGGGGGTAAAGCGTGACCGGCGCGTAAGGCTGACCTTACCGCCATCTTTGAGCCGATTGTCTAGATAATGTGGGACCCTCAACGTCTCACAACCCTGTGGGCCTACACGGCCTGGTACAGGGATAGATTTACTTTTACTTTTTAAAGCAGGCTTGTGATATCACGTTGTTGTTTACGTGTGCACCCTATCAGTGCTAGGCAACGGCTCGGTAAACAGGTTCCCGTGACAACGAATGCAAACTGACAGTGTCGTATCAAATACTCCGTGAATTAAAGTGGTCGACAAATTACTCACAGAAATTCTTGTAGGAAAATTTAATGAAATGCGAAACAAGGCGCAATATGTGTAGTTAGAGTAGGAAAGACAGATATTCGTACCGAATATTGGTGCTGAAACATCTTGGAATCAGGTACAAGAAAGTTGGAGGTTTGGAAAAATAATGTTAAAATAAATTTTGTTTAATTATTTTGTCGGTTTTGAGACCAACCTTTAATATATCAGACTACATAGCGACGAATGATATGGCGAAAGGTGAGTGATGAATTTAAAAGGAAACAGCCGTGGCCTATTTTATGTAATATTCCGACATTTCTTTGAAGAATCTGAAGAAAATCATGAAATACCTAGTTTGGGATATCTGGCACCCTTCCGAGATTCCAAAAGAATTTCCAGAGTAAAACAACAGAACCTTACTACAATACCAGTGTATTCGGTCCCGCCACAGCGGTCCTGGTTTGGTACCAGTTCAGGTCATGTGAGTTTTGTTACGTGACAGTGTTTCTAGGGTTGATTTGCTTCGAGTACTTAGGTTCTCCTTGCCTGATTTTGTGCCACTTTCCGTTCGACGTTCATTAATCATCCTATTATCTATGATGTATAGTCTTCATACTGACAGCGTCGTTAAACAAGAAAATTAAGATACTGAAGAAAATCTATTTTGTGGTTTATGCCAATATGTCATGATGGTGGACGATGCTTGAGGATCAAGACTTCGCGTTTCGATTCCTGTAGCATGCAGTTAAGTCAGGCCTGGTGTGAGTTCCTTCTAATATATCTTCAGAAAGTTTGGCGTGCTCCGATAGACGTAAACATCACATCGACTTTCCGCTTCTACCATTAAAGTAATTTTCAGCGAGTCCCTCCCCAGCTAACTAATCTCTGAAAGCAAATCTCATCCTAAGTCGCCCTCTTGCGGCGGATGGAAGAGGAGAGGAGGAGGAATGAGAAGAGGGAGAAATGCAATTATCTTTCAGAAAGAAAATAAAATATACACAAGGACTTGAACTAATTGAAATTTCGAATTGAAGAAGATGGCTAACGAAACACAGGTTGTGAATCCGATAAAACTCAAACTTTTAATTTCGAATGGAACGAAGTGGAATACGAAGAATTTTCTTTTTTTATTCTTCCTTATTATAACAGACCGGTACAACCTTCCTCGTGCTCTTCCGCGAAAATTTTCTTTCCTTCCTAACTATTCTTTGTTATGGTTACTTAAGTGGAAAGTGATACAGCTCCTTCTTAACCTATAGAAATGTTCCTGGAAGCGACCCTGTTCTCATGTTATTTTGATTACGGCTAATTTAGAATATAAAACAAGAAGCAACTGAAGAAAATACTTCATTTATAATTCATATGTTTATGAACATACATAGCCATCTGTATTACGTTAGCAAAGAGGAGTCGGGATTATTCAGTCGGTATAGCGACTGGATAAGTGCTGGACGGATGGTAAGATTTTTGTCTTCTCTATATCGTCCAGGCCGACCCTGGGGCCCACCCAACCTGCTTTCCAGTGGGTACCGGGGTTTTCTCTCCAGGGGTAAAGCTGCCGGGCCGTGGAGCTGTCCACTCACATCCATCTGTTATTGAGGTCAAGAATGTTGGAGCTATACCTCCACTTCCCCATATGTTTTCATGGCATAGTGCTTATTTAATTAGCCAGAAAACTTCATTTTTTTACTTAACTTTAATTTACTATACTATACATTAATTTACTTACTTTACATACTAATACATTAAAAACCGACTTAGTTGAAGTGGAGATGAAGTTCTATATTTATATGTGAGAGATGGGCATCAATTATTTTCACTGAAGTTGTTTTGTAGTTTTCTCTAATCCCTCCAGACAATTTTTCAGTTAGTCAGTCATGACAGCTTTTATCAACGTCGTTTGTTTATCATCGAATTGTATGAGCCTGTGAGGGCACGCTACCTAGTTGAGATACTGTTAACCCTGTAAATTGATTAGTTCATGTATATATATATATATAGAAGGGTAATACAAAAGCAAACTCATGTTATGAAATCCTGAAAATGGACTGCCCTACAAAACTGGCTTCACTCAGACTCTGAAGTTGCTTGCAGCACGTGACGCACTAAAGGTTAGTGGGTTGCAAGATAAAGCTGGTTACCGTTTACAAGTTACGTTCAAGTTACAGTGTAATTACAGCTTTCAGGTTCAGCCCAATTAAGCAACTCCTTCATGACAATCTGAAACACGATAGCCTGTTTAACAAATTACCCATATTTTATGGAACTAACAGCGTCTTGTTAGCAAACATCGAGGTTTCAACGCCTCTGTCAGGAAGCCCTCCACAGATAACGATGCAGGGTTAATTCCGTACACTGCGGACCCTTCAAATCTGAGAAATATTTTCGTGCATGTGTCTGCCTGAAATATTGTTAAGAACAGATCATACCTAGAGCAGTCGGAAAAATATATCTATGTGTTAACGAGGTTTTCAGCTTGCAGAATTTGGTTTCCAACATCTACATAAATCAGAATCTAGTAAATTATTAATGATGTAATTTTCTGCTTCACTGTCCCACGTTAACACATCCTGGGAAATATTTCAGACACAGGTCCTCTCAAGTGCTTCTTTGCTTCCGAGCCTACGCTATCCAAGAACGGAATGTGTAGGTTCCTGTTCCCTTAGATCACAGACATCTGTCAAGTCCGTGGCAGTCTCCTAGATATCGCCTTTTTCCCAATGGCTTTTCCAGCCCATTTAGGAGCCAGGTCTTTTATTCAGTTCCCTAATCATTTTTACAGGAAGTAGGACTCCTTGGACGAGTGATCAGCCCGTCTCGAGACAGCTAACAACACACAGGACAACACAAACACAGATTAAACGCATACACACATCAAACATCCATGCCCTGAGTGGGATTCAAACGCACGATCCCAGTGTCCGAGCGAGCGAAGACAGTTCATGCCTTAGACCGCGCGGCTACTGTGACCGGCCCTAAGTAACACTGCCCTGACAGAATTAGCCTACAGTTAAAAAGGACGAAACTTTTATGTATGTAATATGGTGATGCTTGCGTACTTTGTCCTTCTGAAGTGTAAATAATGTGACGTATAGACTCATTGCTAGGCAACGACCACGAAACAAATGACGGGGTAAATGTCATTGCTATGCAATAGCTTCGTAAATACAAAACAGCACTTGTCGTTGCTAGACAGCGGACCGCGCGCGACAATGGAAGTTTTGTTGGAAGCTGTGTTTTCTTTGTGAACCGCTCCGAGGATATATCACCGTGACCCTGCGATTCGTGGGAGACGACGAAAATGGAAGTCTCAAATCTCAGACAGTAAAATATGGTCGCGAGTCCAAAGGGAATCGGACCCGAGAATGACTGCGCTGGCGAGGACCAGGAGCATATACAAAAGATAGGCCCGGCCTCTCGTCAGAGAGGGCACCCCACAAAAAAACAAGACGGTAACTTTCAAAACAGTATTAAATATCTGGTCATGATCCCCAGATGTGGCACGGCAACAACGCATATTGACTGACTGATCGTCAGTCGCAATGTGACTTAGAGTTTATTTAGTGCATTGTAGTGGATCTAGTGCGGTGGACTGAACTGAGTGACTTAGTTGGAAGCCGTTACCAGACAAAGACTAATGAAAACACAGCAGACTCAGCAATATTAGTACGTGCTGTAGTGAACTGCAGAGTGTGTGAAATAGCTATAGCGCTGTAGTTACATGTTGTTACGATCTGTAAGTGTACAGTAAATCCAATTACCAATCCAAACCCCGTCTATAGTCACTCTATCACGTGACAATAATTTGTACTCCTTTACCAGGAAAAAGTGTGAATCTGTCCTCTGGTTCAGTGCCATTCTAGTCACATCTCACCGTCGGTAATCCAACTAAAGCTAAGTTATACTCTGCTAAATCAGTGAACTTGCCCTTTATAAATGTCCGACGTTGGATGCTCCGTCCCCCATGTCCTCTCCACCTTGCTTAGGGCGTGCAGAGAATTCGTTCTAGTTCGAGACACCGGATGGGTTCCGAGGAGCAACGCTGTTGGCTCGTGTCCTGCAGATGCGCGGTTGGAATTACGATGTGGAGACCCTTTCCAATTCATCCGTCGTATTGTTATTCTATTATTCGACGTTTCGTAATCTAGCTGCTGAGAGTAGTGTTTCGACACCGTTTGTGTTACCTCAAGAGACAAGCCAGCTTATGCAGAGATATGTAAGTATGAGCGCTCCTTCTCTTCTCCCGTCATCTTTATGACGTGGCAGTGTTCTAATGGAACGGTAAAGGGCAAAGATACACTTGAGCCTGTGCTTATTTAATTAAGTACCACACCGATAAGACGCATGTGGGAGTGGGAGTATAACTCCACCATTCTTGATCCTTGCACTAATGGCAGGTTCCTTCGAATATACGGCCTATTGGATAAATAGTCTTGAATTTCCGACAGAGGTTGGTTCGCGGGTTCGGATGTTGCAATGGGAGATACCTTCACTTTACATTACATGTGTGCTTTATCATGCATGGGGTTTAGAAAGAAGCATCCTATGGGAACATATGCTCCCTGAAAGTGGGAGTAGGAGCATGCAAAAAACTGCAAAACGTGCAACTTCAAGATGTGTACACTTCACCGTTCATTATTACGGCGATGAAATTAAGGTGGCAGAATACTTGTTACGCACGAAGCAGAGAAAACAGACGTACCAACATTTTTTCGGGAAACGTGACTGGCAAAGACCATGTAGGGCACTTACGTATAAATGGTAGGATAACGATGGATCTCGAACGCGTAAGGAGCAAGGGATGGATCGGGTTAATTTGGATGATGATTGTGAAGAGCGTCAGGCTGTTGTGAACATGAGAATGAGCCTTCGGGCTCTGCAGAAACCGGAAATTTCTTGACCAGCTTAGCCCCTATCAACATCTGAGTTAGTTGCTTGTAAGTGAAAATGGGAATTCTTACCCAGATAAAATAGCAGGAATGCTAGACAATTGCTTGGCAGCTCCATCCCTCAGTAGGGGGAACAGAGGGGCCGATATGACTAGGGAATATCAAATCAGGAAAAGTCGATATGCAAGTCACGCTGACGGCGTTCCCGTGCTTATGCTTGACGCAGTGAGTAGCAGAGTACAGATGTACTGCCGGTTCTACACTAAATAGTAGTAGTGCTTTACACCTACGTCCGCTTTGCCCCCAGGAAAGATGCTACCTGTTGCTGTTGGTATTCAATGCTGTGTTGGCTTCAGAAGCAGTGTAGACATTGCGAAGAAGGAAAGAATTCCTGCGCGCCCATCAAGAATCAAGCTTCTATCGTGTGCTATGTATCCGTGCATTTTACTGATTTTGGTCTGCATTAGGAAGTTGATGTTACGTCATTAAAGAAAGCTGAAAGGGAAGGTTTCCTTGTGCTTCATCGGCGCGCCCTGCAGACACCTTCTACTGAGATGACTTTTAGCTTCACTCTCTGGCCGCTTTTACTCCATAGGAACAGTCTCCGAAACGACGGGTCCGAACAAGGTGAAAAAAGTTTTCCCTGTGCTGAAGTAATTAAACACTACTCCACGAAGGCGTATGGGGGAGTGGATGTATAGAACTAGGTTTTCTTGACCTCAGCACTAGTTTTAGATGTGTGGTCAGCTTCACGTCCAGGCCACTTTATCCGGGAGAAAGAACTGCGGTACCCATTGGACACAAGGCTGGGTGGGTCCCAGAACCAGCCTGGATGACTTGGAAGAGAGACAATTCTTGCCCCTACCGGGACTCATCCAGTCCCTCTAGAACAGGGTGCTAAAAATGTTACATAACTTAGAATCTTTTCGCATTCCTCTGTAAATTAACTCTTGTCTTATTGCATAATGTTCAACTGACCCTAGACATTTAGGTAGCAGCTACTGAGCTGGTACCAGATACGTAAAAGGTCACAGAATGAATGGAAAAAAGGAACAAAATGACAATGCAGGCGAAGGGCCGTGCTCAGTCCACGGGAAACATCATTAAACAAACGAGGTCTGCCTGCGAACGTAACTTGATAATAGTGTTTCACATTACTACATTAATGAAAGGTAGGATGGTATTTTGGTGGGATTTTTAATTATTCCATGGGAAGAATATGGAGTTCTTAAATTTTCAGATATTAAATATAATATCAGTAGTGAGAACCCTTACGGGATATGGCTGGTTAATTAGAATTTGCCTTTGAGCTAAAATCGTTGCTTTCCCGATCGGAGTTCCTATAGCAACCATAGTAACAGTGAGGCAAACTGTGGGTTCTGTGTTGGCACAGGGCGATATATTTGTGCGTATACCCGTGCATGAGTTCGAGTAGCTACCTTCAGGTTCTCCAATCCGTGTACTCACTTTTATAATAGGTACGATGTACACCAGAGGCAGCACGGAAGCTGTGGGAAAAAGAAATGTACTTTCCTTGTCAATAATCAAATCACGGTGGTCTATCACGTAGGTCCAAAATGGTCCTTATACTTTGTGAAGAATGGAATTTTAGAGTGTCACTAAATAAAAAGTATATATATATAATAAGACGAAAACACATCTTTCTTTAAACGGCATTTTCAGTTAATTATATTTTATAAAATGTTGTATGCAATTTTGAATGCTCTGTTCCTTCTGTACTCCTTAATTTGTTGGGCTAAAAATAAAAAAGAAGCACGATTTTGGACTCCTCATGGCAAACTTTCCCGTACTGTTTGTCATTTCCCTTCAGATAAAATCACAACTGTGCTTTTCTTGTATTTTTTCAAATACACGATATTTATTGCCGCTAAATATGCATGGAGGACATTGACGCATTTAATATCACTGCGAACATACGAGTATTTTGAAAGCATGTGTATCGATAATACTGATAAATACTGTAATTTTCTCTTGCGTTCCGCCTGCTCTTAAGAACTACCCCGTTAAAATGTATGTACAGTGAAACATGTATTTCTCATATGCCTTCAGGCTTGTAAAATTCAGCTTATGAAATGAAAGTAGAGGCACTAATTTGCAAACGTGTATTATTATTAATGCCCTGCAGCCCTTTGTTGCTCCTTGACCGCTTTTTCAGTTTCTTGATTCCACACAGAGACAGTAGCACTCCTTGGACAGGGGATCAGCCCCGTCGCAAGGTCGCTACCTACACACAGACATATATTCCTCGAGTGGGATTCGAACACACGATGCCAGCGTTCGAGCGAAGACAGTTCATGCCTTAGACCGCGCGGCCACTGTGATGGGCTGCAAACTAGAAAGGATGGGGGAAATATGTAAATGGCTAAGAAGCTATTGTCACTGTGTAACTCAACAAAACAGATTTCTCCTTAGTAAGCTGATGGTCAGTTATCTGATAAAGAATTTTTCACCTCAGATGAATAAAATATTCGTTTTAATATTAACATGATCTCACCATTGAGCTGTATTCTAAGTCATATTAATCCAATCAATACCCTCAAACCTTGTGCGTGTTTCACTTTAATGCTTTCCTCTATCCATGTATACATCTTCCCATTACGTTTGGCTTCCAGAATGTACACGTATTTCCATCTCACCCCCACCCCGTGATTGATAACTTTAGTAACATTTGATAAAAAGTACAATTTACGAAGTTCCTAATTATGCACTTTATCTATAATCATATTAATTTGTTTCTCTTACTACCAAACATCTATGCATTTTGGTCCAGTGATTGAGGCTAGCTCTTTCTAAGGGACCCAACTGAATAGGTGTTTTCCTTCACCTGAGGACGGAAACAGATCCAGTTTCCGAAACGTCGTGTTTTTATTTGTTATCTTAAAAACCAGGACGATGGATAAAGTCCAAAATCCCAACATATCAGTGTATCTATGCATTTCCTCACTATGAAACAAACTTGGCTGGATGGGACCCACACCCTTTCTGGAAGCAGTAGTGGACAGAAGTTTCCGTGACGGTTGAGTTCGTATTTATCAAGAGAACACCACTGACTTACTTATCTTGTCTGTTTTAATGAAGTTGTTTTGAAGATATGCATCTTATCGTCTGTCGGAGCCCTTTACTCGCCAGTCAGAAACATGCCTTGAACTTAATGAGGCGTGGCTTCAGTTGAATACACGATAGAAACACGCTTGAAGTATCAATTTATCTGCAGAAATTGCCGCTTAACACGTCAGCTTGCGTCCACAGAACCACTTACAGACGTTCCTCATGACCTCCAGTGTATGAATTAATTTAGCTGCTTACTGTAAATCCGTATTACAACTTATGAGAATTGTCTGGAGTCATGAAGTAGCACCCGCGATATATCAAACAGAATTTAATTACTGGCTGAAATTGCATAACATGGAAATATTTGAAGATTAGGGCAATATATTTTCAAGGGAAAGAGAGCACGAAGAAATAATATGACTATTTTGTGTGCGTGCGTGTGTGTGCGGACGCGTGTGTGTATGGGGGAATAGGGACTAATGATCGCCTACTTTCCTTTAATACGACACGGACCGCATACAAAATGACGCGTATAATTCTTCTAGTGCCACCTGTGTGTTTGTTGTTGCCTAGCAAATGCCGTCTCCTCTGGCTCCGTTATTCCGGCACTCAGGCCTCATGTCACATTGTTTTATTGTACAGCGTGGATATGTGTACCATTATTTGTCTAAACATCTTAGAAGTCACGTCTCGCTTTCAGTAAGGAACAAAGTATTGACCATTATTGCCTGTACGTCGATTTTAGTTCCCGTTGTGCGTTGAAAATATAATTTCTTAAATTTCTCTTGAACTAACGATCTACGTCGTTGTCTGATGATGATGATGCACCGTGAAAGACGTTTCCTGCCACAGTATATCTCGCCGCTTCACCCTTGGCCAGCTGACGAAATATGTTGTTTGCTCCAAAGAGGAAATCAGAAGCATACGGCTCTATCTCGTCCTCTCAATGTCCAACAAGCTGATAGTGACATATCCTGTTAGCATCCTCCTTTGTACATGTTATCTACTCTCCTGATATCGCTCTAATTTTTATGAAATTTGATCTCTTCTTACCGGGGCACGCGGTAGCGTAGTTGGTCGAGACACTATGCTACAAGCCGGAGGTAGCGGGTTCAATTTTCGGTGAGGTCATTGGATATTTTCAATTTACCTAATACTTCCAGCCGCAGTATGGCCCTGGGATCAACTCAGCCTTAAACAGAAATGAGTACCGGGAATATTCTTGGGGGTAAAGGGCAGTCGGTGTGTAGGTCTGACAACATTACCGCCATCTGTGAGCCGTTTGTCTAGAAAATGTGGGAGCTGTTTTTGTTATTTTTATTGCATACTTTCTTGTTATCTCCCTCCGAATTAGCCTGGTCTTAGGTGGTTAAATCTGACAGGGGTTGTCCAGTGATTGAGATTAGCACTCTATAAGGGGCCCAACTAAGTATCTTTCTCCTCCTTCACCTGAGGACGGAAACAGATCCAGTTTCCGAAACGTCGTGTTTTTTTTTCTAGAATACCGGACGCTGGATAAAGTCCAGAGCCCAGTAATTCAACGTGTCATTCACTTAATGGAAACCCTGGAGTACCAATGCATGTTCCATCTGTGGGCTGTACAATTAACCTCGTGATATTTGCTGCTCTCGGTGCAGCGCCATGACCTCACACGAAGAGCGGTTAGCAGTTTCACGAAAACAGTGATGTGTCTCTGCAGAAGCTGGGAGAAGCGGTGCGTGGTTTCGGTATATTAATTATTCTCTGAGTTCATTACTGGAAGGATGTAAGCTGTCAGTTTCACACTTCCGCCTTCCTCTTTACACCGGAAAAACAGTTCTAGTATCAGCAACAACTGCTGTGGATATGGTGATGAAAACAGAAAGTATATCACAACTTCATTACAAAATTCCTACGTGGAACATTGCCCATTTCCTTGGCTTTCTTTGAGCGCAAGGACATTTCGGAAGTTGTGTCTGTTTCCTTCATCATATGTGAAAAAGAGACCTTCCTCAGCTGGGTCTGTTAGACGTAGGTTTTGAAATCTAACAGCGGTTCTACCTTCTGGAACATAACGCAGTGTAATCCGCTGAAAGTCAACCAACGTTTCCGAGAAACATATCGCCTCCATGTCCACGGTTGAATCAAAGAAGCAAGAAACCAGGCTGAGGAAGGCAGAATGCAGAGCTGTTAGACCCTGATGACTGAGGTAACATTTCTTTTCTGTGGCGCTACAGCCCCAGTTTGGGCCTACCTCCATGAAACTCTCCGTTTCACTTCAGTTTACTAGATCTTACACATACGGTAGGACTCCTTGGGCGAGTGATCAGCTTGTCGCAAGGCCTCTACCTGTAGACAAACACAGAAAAACGCACACAAACATTCATGCCCTGAGTGGGATTCGAACCCACGATCCCGGCTTCCGAGCGAGCGGAGACAGTGCATGCCTTAGACCGCTCGGCTACCGTGACCGGCACTGAGGTAACATATTCCTCCGAAATAGTATATCTTCTTAGCCTTGATGGCTTCAGCGGATTATTATAAATGTGTTCTTTTTTTTTGGCCGTCAGCACAAAAAAATTATAAGAAATGAGAACCATCTAATATCATTGCTGCATTTGTTTCTTATTTAGTGACTGTTACATGTCTGGATCATCAGACAGTGTTCTTGCATACGTCACTCTTTATCTAATTAACACTAATATGGATCCATATTAGTGTTAATTGTTGAAAACGTTATGATATAATTTTGGCTATTTATTTTATTTCTGTCCCTCGATTACGTTGTTCGTTCCTGTGTTTCTTGTCGTGTATTGTAGGTGATGGTACTTTCCGGGAAAGCAAATAGCGTATATTAATGTAAATTATGTTTTGAATTATATGCATTGGTATTCATTTGAGTGTGTGAACTACTTAGATATCGTTATAATAAATGTATTTTGGCTAAAATTTTATGTTTATATTTTCTTTCGCCTTTGCTTTGCAAGTTTCGGTGTTTCGCGTTTCACTCAATGTAAATATTGTGACGTATTGCGTAGGATAATTCAATAAATATTGACGTATTTAAGAGTACAGCTTGATGATGATTCAAGTATGGATGGAGACGTGTAGCAGTAACTTAATAAAAACCACTGTAATACAGAGATATGAAATTGGTTCAATTTTTGATAAAACGTTTGTGTTGACGGCCGAAAATAACCGTATCCTGACATAAGAGGATGCAAACAATACAGATTTTTATAAAGAGCATTTCACGCGGCGCTTTCGACAACAGACGCTTTATGTAGCATTGAATGGTAGGATGGTACTCGAATAACTGAAGAATTGGAAGTTATTTTAAAAGAAGCGGTAGCGGTCTAATCGAGATATGTACTTTCCCAGTATATTACATATATGCACTGAGGAAAATCACGAAATATTTTAGCCTCATGGTGTACCTGTCGGTATTTGAAGAGGGTTTCTGCCGAACATGAGTCCAGGGCGTTACTTCCTAAGGGAAGGCATGCACCGTAAGTAATTTCATTCGCTAGCAGCCAATTTGAGAAGCTGCTGGTCTCTCAGTTTGTCATGCCACTGCTCACCTTGTGCGGAGCTCAAAATGTTATCATCATGATTACAAGAGACCGCCTCTACTCCCCCACCCCACTCACTTCATTGCTCCCCACTGCCACACCCTGTTCCCAATATTGTGTTCCTGTCCCTTCCTTCAGGATTTCCTGCAGGAAAAATGCTACTTCATGCGTTGTGCATTTCTGCAATGTTACAGTCTCTGCAAGTCGCACTCTCCCTACTGAATAGCGTAGAAGTCATGACGTCATATTTAGAGTTCTTGCAGCGGAAAGTATAAAAACGATTATAAAATTGGCCTCCCTTCACCTGGACACACCGGCACAACTTTCCGCATTCGTGCAAATTATTCCGCAATTCTTCTGCAATCGCAGACTGAAGAAAGTGGAGCGAACTGAACAAGGAGGCACTGGGTCAGCTTTTCAAATTACACAGCGTTGCCATGCTTCGTGTTCATTAATTAATCTTGTTAGATTTTTAATTATTAATTTTCAGCCCCCTCTGAGTGAATTACACTCAGCATAACTTGAATGCGTTCAGAGAAATGCAAGATCAACGATGCCCATATTAAAAGCTTGAGTGTCATAACACAGATTTAGAATTAAAAAAAAAAATATATATATATTCCCAAAGCTTAACAAAGAGCTTTTTTCCCCCCTTCTAGCTTTTGTCTTGGCAAACAGCCGGACTTCAATGCACGAGTACATTCAACCCTCTGCAGCAAGTTAACCTTAGTAACCGCTGCTGTTACATCTTTTCTACTTTCAGAAATTGTGTAGTAGCTTAAATTGCTTTCTGGCTTAGAGTTCGTTATTTTCGACTTAAACTGCGCTGTACATTTGCGGAATCTTTGTACACTGGAAATTTTTCTCAAACAGACCTCTATTTGACGTTCGACTTCGTCAAAAGATCGTGGAAACGCGTAACATTGACGTCATTGGAGGCAGTATTTTCGTCCGACGCCTATAGCCTTTTTTTCCTAAAGAGGAATCTTTGGATGACATCACAGGAATCCATGGCCCAGATATCGAGTTCCCATTAAATGCAATCAATGTCAGTTTAAAGAAACTGCAATCGAAGGCTAGCTGCAAAAAAAGCTATCGCATTAATACCTAAACCTGCGCCATTCCTCAAGCGGTTAGTCGCTGGCTTCCCACCGCGGAAGCCCGGGTTCGATCCCGGGTCTGGTCAAGTGGGATTTGTGGTGGACAAAGTGGCGCTGGGACAGGTTTTCTCCGAGTACTTCGGTTTCCCCTGCCAATCTTCATTCCACCAATTGCTCCGCAATCACCCTCACCTATCATCTGGGGCTGGTACAATAGGCCAGAAGTTGCCGCAGTACAAGGGACTTAGTCCCACCCCACTAGCAATAAAAAAAAATCGTAAACCTACTGACCATTTTCATGCACCGATCTTACCTCAATTCTAAAGGGTCTCCGTCGTCCAGCATTCTAAGGAGCCTGTTTCAGTCATCAGGAGAAAGGGTCGGAGACACTTATTCTGGGCCAAGGATTGAGGTTAGCTCTTCCTTGCGGTCCTGCTCTGTGGCCCGCGGGTGGAGGCACATTCACTTTGTCAATATCGCACCATGGGAAGGAGAAGAAAAAAAATCGCGAACTGCAGTTTTATTTCTCCCGTAGAAATTGTTGAGAGCTCTTCTGCGCATGTACTTCATACTTCTGTGTTATAGCAGCGGAAAGAGTTGTCTTAGGTTTATCGAATTCAATAGATGGAGAATTGATGTCAGATGTTTCTTGACGACTATATCCGCCTTATTATTAATTATTCCTATTGACCACTGGCTCCAAAATTTTATGGGCACATCTATTCTGACCGTAAGATATAAATTTAAAATTAGTCTAGTTTTAGTTTCTAGTAAACAAGATCTCTGTCTGCAATGAACTTGATCACTCCTTTAGTTGCCTCTCCTTCCTGGCTGAAATGGCAGGATTTCATTTTGTAGATCTTCATAAATGTTTCGTAGTGTGATGAACTGAAATGCCATGCTATTAATATATAAATATTATTCTGTAAAACATACAGATTAATTTGTATGTTTGTTTAATCTACGGTATAAGTGGAAAAATTGTTATATGTATCTTATTTCATCTTCTGTTTTATCAATCTTGCCATCTCCTCCAGTCACGAAGATGTAGTGATAAACTCTTGAAAGTTGGCCAGACTGCTCCAGCTTAATGCTGTCCTGAAATAAATTTCAATGAAAGCACTTGGTTTCAAGATTCCTGCATATATATACTGAACCATATATTGCCACATCTTGGCTATGTTGCTACATATGTAGAATGCTTGAAAGTTATTGTTGCGTTGCGAGGGCAGAAGAATATTTTCAGTGTAATTTTTTTTAATTCGCTTAGAGGGGGGTGGAGTTCAGCTGGGTCCATTCGGCACGGCGGCCACTGATTGGCCTCTTGTAGCCTGCCCCGAGTGATTATGATGATGGAGAATTTGATGGAATGAAGATTGGCAGGGGAAACCGAAGTACTCGGAGAAAACGCGCCCCAGCGCAACTTTTCCACCACAAATCCGACTTGACCAGACCCGGGATCGAACCCGGGCCGCCGCAGTGGGAAACCAGCGACTAACCGCTTGAGCTATGGTGCGGCATATTCTCAGTGTAACTCATTTTGTGACAAGTACGCAGCACTACAGACGCGCCTACCCAGAAGCAACTCGCACAACGGTAAGAAGGGCAGTATCGCGGCCATAACAAGGCGCTTTATGGAACAAAATACGGTCTCGCTCTTCGAGTCATCTTGCCACGCATTGTCCTGTCACCACAGGCTCTCACTTTTATCTGTGTTTCTTTGCTTTGTTTCTGAAAGTAACAAGTATGTTCATCTTTGTTACTTTTGTTGCGGTTATCTCACTCATCCTTGATTGGTTCTGTGTAACGACGTCCATCACCTGCAGATTTTGCGTATATATTTCCTGCTTAAAATAATTATAATTGTGGGTGCTTGTGGCCTATTTGAATATACCCTTCGACACTGGCCTGTAATTAGAGTTTCGGAACATTCAGTGCCAGGTAAGGATTTGGTTACTTGCCGAATTGTTCGGCCTTGCAGCAAAATTATAGGATTAAACCAGGAAGGTGTGGCGAATATTTTGCTGAAAATCAGTAGTTTACAATGAAGGAACGTTACGTCAGCTTAGTGAAAACTGTCGCATGATCGCAGAGTATTTAATGTTTCAATATCTGTCAAAAGTAGGGAGTTTGTTAGAAATGATGGTAGGGAAAGCACTGCAGGTTTTATACTGCGACATGTAGACCAAATCCCAGGCAACGACCGAAATACGTGCATACAAGAATGAAAAAGATATGGCAAGAAATGTTTTCTGTGTGGTCCGCTCCATGCCCATTGCTAGGCAACGGGTCGCTAAACACATTCCCTCAAAAGCAAACATCTATTACTAGGTTACGATGTGGTAAACAGACATTGTCAGCAATACAGGCTGTGTTTTCCGTGGTGTAGGTACCGAGGAATTATAAGAGGGCATAGAATAGAGCATAACGGATTACAACGGAGAATGAGAATTGAGCGTGTCCTAGTGATTTGTGAAGTGGGTTTATGAATCCAATCATCCAGTCCACTGGGGCCGTAGTGCCAAGGAAAAAAAAAATTGCAATGGATTCTCTCTAAAAACATACAGCACGAGTCACTGTGTTTTAGGACTCTTCTGCGGACCTGGAGTGTTGACCCCATATGACGAACACAGCGGTGGGGGGGGGGCTGTGTGGCACGCGAGAAGTGGCCTGGTCACGGTTGGTGCTGGACATTTCGCACTGCAGATGATGATGTGTAGGTGTGAGGGTCGCTACGGCCGCTCTGCCGGTTCGCCTTTGTGCAGACTGACGTAGAGCCTCTGCTTGCACATGCTACACATGCCAACCTTCATTACAACGACAACTAAGAGACAGACACTAAGGTGAACTGTGCATCATTACATTCGGAGTGTTTTACTGCCTCGCTACAAGGCTTTGCAATTACCTGGGCAAAGGCGACATCGAGCATTCAATTAGCGAATTCTTATTCGAGAGCATGGAGCCCGCTCTAATGACAACTAACTGTCGTAGTTATCAGTATCATGTGAACGCGTAGCTTAAAATGAAACAGGAAAACCGTTTCTGTGCATGTGCAAAGTTTTTGCCTTAAATACATAACTTTAGTATTGGACACGTTCTTGAAAGATATCTATGTATAAAAATTCATTAAGTTAGACAAACTCACAGTTCCGTACTGTAGAATCCTGTCGTGATGGCTTCTTCTTTGGCCACCTCTACGCACCTCTTTTGTGTCGTCCTGAAATTACGTGGTTTCCATTTAACCGCTCATACCGTCATTGTACGCTTGTTGTCAGTCTATTTGGTAGGGCATGTTTCGGTATTAATGCGAAAATATTCGGGTATGTCTGTGCATTTATATTACTTAAATACAGAGTGTATTATCGGGGTTATTTTCGCTAGAATTAAAATTGTTTGAACTGTGGTTTGAAAGTAGTTAAAACTGAAGTAAAATGAATATTCACACACGTACATCAACGAATTTAATCGTAGCAGTGAACAGGATAACAAACCGGGACAAAAACCAACGACAATAAGGAAATAGAAGAACAGCTAAAATAACGTAAAAACATCTCCTGTATATTAATTTTCATTTTCGCTTTACTGGCTGAGGCACTGTGTTATAATCCGGAAGGTCGCCGGTTCAAGTCCAGATGAGGTCATTGGATTTATTTTCAATTGACCTAATCCTTCCAGCCGCAATATGGCCCTGGGGTCGACTCAGCCTCTAACAGAAATGAGTACCGGGACTATTCTTGGGGGTAAAGGGCGGCCGGCTCCTAAGGCTGACAACCTTACGGCCATCTGTGAGCCGGTTGTCTAGAAAATGTGGGAGCCTCAACGTCTCACAATCTTATGGGCCACCACGGCCTGCTGCATGGATAGTTTTACTTATTTTTACTTACTTATTATTTTAATCAATTTTAAACCAAAATCCAGACAAATTTAATTCTATTGACAACTGCCTCGAACACTTTACTCGTACATAATTGCACTAATGTGTCTGACAACGGCCGCTTGTAAATCAAAATAATTTGTAGCAAATAATTTTTAAAATTTCAGTGTGTACTACATTGTATTTTTATGTAGAGGTACACTATGAAATTAGATAGCCGACAAAACATGAATTGTCCATTCTCTGCGCAAAACCGAGACGTCTGTTATACTATCAGCACATGATTAGCTCCACATACCTATAATTCCTTCATAAAATAAAAACTATGCGTTTCATAGCATTGTTACTTGTGACACAATTACATACATTTAAAAAATTATTATAATTTATTATTTTTAAATGAAACGCCTCCCAGATTTTTTTTTACAAACCTTCATATATTCCCAAGTATTTTTACTTTTAACGATTGTCCATATATCATGTTCATTACCTTTTCACATTGTGACGTAATTGTGCCGTGCAAGAAGTGCTGAGCCGCAGAAATCTGTAAACACGGCGATTACGCAACAGTAAGGACAGCGGTGTTCTCTCCGTGCCGTGCCTGCCGTGCCTAGCCACACCAAACACACAACAGGACGCTTCTCTACGGTAGAACAATCCTCAAGCAATGTCGCCATTTTTACTACTGAAACTAACCCCTGCACTTGCGCATGCTCGTCTGCTACATACATTGTTATGGAGCAGGACTGTGCTGTTACCTATTTATACACATATAAAACCTATTACGACTACCACAGCAGTTTTATTTCCATTTGTGACCAATTTACTGGCTTTCCCTCATACATAACACGACAGGATTCAGAAATTGTAAGGCCTGTTATAAATTTCTAACACGAATATGAACGGTAATTTCTCTACTGATCGTTATTCCGTCGAAACCAAATTTGATTCAGAGTAGGCACGCCTGTATAAACTGGTTAGTATTCTGCGCCTGATATGCAGTGCTTTGTGATTGGAAACTAAATGTCAACATGCAGATAAATTCAAATAAGTCTAAATACACCGGAGAGTGCTGACTGGCGTAATGCGTCATGAACTGTTTTCTAACTGTGGTTCTCAAACCCATTACGTTTTCACTAACACGGCTGAAACTGGGTGCTTCTGCAAGCCTTGAATTCTTTACGGAAGGAAATCTTACAAACGGTCATCAGCCTACTTCGTATGAATACCAGTGAAAATCCGAAGGCTACATTTTTATAAAATGTCTATATGTCTGTATACAAGGTATATCACAGTGGTCGCGCGGTCTTCGCTCGCTCAAAAGCTGGGATCTTGAGTTCGAATCCAAGTAAAGGCGTTTATTCTGCGCTTGTGTTGTCCTTTGTGTAGGTAACGGCTTTGCGACGGGCTGATCACTCGTGCAAGGAGTCCTACCGTCTGTGTAAGAAATATTAATAAACTGAAGAAGATGCCAAGACCCAAAGAATGGCAGTAGAGCCGTTGTTGAATGAATGTACGAGGTATATAGATCCGTGTGCAGTATAGGAATTTCTTCTGAAATAGTTGGCAAGAAATTTGGTGTTTATGGCTTCTTTACATGGAGCGGTTATAACGACAGGTTACGGTCAAGGGGGGTAAAGAGGCCGGGACATAATTCGTTCCACTCACCTCCAGCTAGTTCCGAGGTCAAGAATGGTGGAACTATGCGAATCTGCTTGCAGTGAAGTGAAGAGCCAGTTTTGGAGCATATCGAGATAGGTTTGCTGAGGACTCGCCATTCCAAGGGTAAACGAAAAACTGAACGTTGCCGGAAGAACGACGCGACTTCAGCGCCCCTGTGGCAGCCATTCACAACATAGATAACTCCTCTTTCAAATGGTCACTGACTCATTCCATGACGATGCTTGAGAACTGAAGCAATGCGTCATGAAATCGGTTCATTACTTTTTAATAACCCTGTATATCCATTCTCCCACACATTTTCATGGGGTTGTGCTGAATTAATTATGCGCAGGGACAACTGTATTTTGTACTTTTATGGAGTCTCTGTTTCCCATTTTGTAGTCTTTATGTTGACTATGGGTCGATGTTACTTTCTAATTGTTTCCGCAAGCACCATGAATGGCATAATGTCGGCTGGCGTATTCTGAGTTCGCTCTTGAATAAAATCACTTCGTAGATACTCAAAAGGAGACATAGGAATGCTTTTACATTCCAAGTTGCACGTGATGAAAGCCGATTCTTACCAATCTGTAGGCTGTTAATTTGTTTGTGTGTATCTCCGTTTATTGTACAGTCAGTCCACATTAAGGGCTATAAGCACATCTTATGAACTACTTAATCTAAGACTTCAGTACTAAGAAAGAACATGTCGGGGAGAGTAATGCTCCAGTGAGCATTCTCTAGGGTTCTGTTTTGAGTGTGACTTTGTTATTGTATGTATTGAATTTATGTGAAGCGCGTAGTTAGGTCGGTTGGCTTATGCCTTTTCAGTCTTCTGGGCTCGTCTGCGTCGTTTAATGTGGTTGCCAGTTCATTTGGGTGTGCTGTTATCTTGTATTTGTGTTTACGGATGATGCTTGTGGTTTCTTCCCGTACTGTGGATATGCCTAGATCGGCATGCAGTAGACTGTTTGGGCCGTACCACGGTGCATTGACTATAGCGCGAAGTACTTGTTTTGAAATCTCTGTAACATTTCTATACTGGATGTTTTTTTTTTTTTTGAGATCCCCATTTATTTGCAATCTGTGTGAATACATTTAGCAAATTGTTGTGAGTTGTGTGAAATGACGTGTGGAGGGGAGCTCATTAGTTCCCCTCTGTATATCAATAGGTTGGGGCCTGGTGGGAGAAGGGGAGAAACTTAAGCTAAACTTAAAACTAAACTACTAACTAAGATTATATTTTGAATCTGGTGATCAGATCGATTGGCTGGTGTCGTTTGAGGCGCCTTAGGTCTGGTGGTTGAAGTAGTTGAGCTGCAAGTTCGTTGGGGTGTGTATGTAGTCGAGCTCTATATTGGGAGCTCCATTGGCTGATCTCTTCCTTGATTGTGTTGATTTGAAGATCACGCCTGATGATCGAATTTGGGACGTACCATGGCGCGTTGGTTATTAGGCGCAGTACTTTTGACTGGAAGCGTTCCAGTATTTCTATGTTGGAGTTGGATGCTGTCCCCCAGAGTTGTAATCCGTAGGTCCAGATGGGCTTGAGGATGACCTTGTATGCCAGAAGTTTGTTGTGTATTGAGAGACTGGACTTTCGGCCTATAAGCCAGTACATTTTGGAAAGTGTGAGACCAAGTTGTTTTCTTTTGGTAAAGATATGCTTGTGCCAAGTGAGGCGTCTGTCCAGATGTAGACCGAGGTACTTGACATCATCTGATTGTGGGAGATCCTCATTGTTGATATTGACCTTGGGACAAGTTTGACTTCGGGTGGTGAATGTGACGTGTGTTGACTTCATGCTGTTGACTTTTAGGCGCCATTTGGTTAGCCACTCATGGATTGCTTGTAGGTTGTTTTGCAGTTTTTGTGAGGCTACAGTTGGATTGGGGTCTGACGCTAGGATCGCAGTGTCATCTGCGAAGGTGGCAGTGATGGAGTCATGGGATGTTGGTAGGTCCGCGGTGAAAAGGAGGTAGAGCAGTGGGCCAAGTACACTCCCTTGGGGCACTCCTGCATTGATGGGGTGGAGGTTAGTATAAGATTCTTCTATTTTGACTTGGAAGAATCTGTTGTGTAGATAGGATTTGAGGATGAGATAGTAGTTGAGTGGAAGGGACTGTCGGAGCTTATAAAGAAGTCCTGGGTGCCATACTTTATCAAAGGCTTGCGAGATGTCGAGAAAAGCCGCAGAGCAGTATTCCTTGGCTTCCAGTGCTTCGTTGATTTTGTGAACTAATCGGTGTGTTTGGTGAATCGTGGAGTGCCGTTGGCGGAATCCAAACTGGTGGTTAGGTAGCAAGCTGTTTGTTTCGACTATTGGAAGGAGGCGACTTAGGAGAAGTTTCTCATAGACTTTGGATAGGATGGGTAATAGGCTAATTGGTCGATAGGAGGTGAGTTCGTTAGGGGGTTTCCCCGGTTTTAGGAGAAGGATGATCTTTGCTACTTTCCACTGAGCGGGGAAGTAGCCAGTGAGGAGAGAGGCGTTAAAGATTTGGGTGAGATACTGTATTCCAACAGGAGGTAGTTCTTTTAGCATTTTCCCCGTGATAAGGTCGTATCCTGGGGAGGTAGAGGACTTGAGGCCTTTGATGATGGAGTTGACTTCTGATTTGCGAAAGCGGATGGGGGGGAGTTCGAGTTGATGCGGCTCTTCTAGGTGGTGGGTGAGTGCTTCTTCGTCTTCTGGTGGGTTTGTAGTTGGGTGTGGCTGGAATACGGCCGTTAGATGGTTTGCGAAGGCCTCCGCTTTTTCCTTGCTGGTCTTGGCCCATGATCCTGATGGAATCCGAAGTGGATAGGAGGAAACTGGGATTTGTTTAGCTTTCCTGGCCGCTTTCCACAGAGAGTAATTGGTTGATGCCGATAGGGAGAGGTTGAGCAGAAAGTCTTGAAAACTTAAGTTGTTGTAGTCTGTGAGGAGTTGCTTGAGTTCCCGTGTGGCGGCGTTGAAGAGACGTTTGCTCTCCGGTGTCCGTAGGCGGTGCCAGTTCCTCCGGAGTCTCCTTTTGTTTTGTAGCTTTTGGATGATCAGTATTGGGCAAGTCTTGATTTGGTGAGGGGTGGGGTTCTCTGGTTATATTGGATGTACTTGCAGTTCCCATAATGGTGCGCCGTAAGTCCAAATAGGCTTCAGTATTGTCTTGTATACTAGGAGTTTATTTTCGGTAGACAGTTCTGGCTTCCTGCCAGTTAGCCAATGCATCTGACGAAATTTGATGTCCAGTTGTTTTCTTTTGGCGAGAATATGTGTGCGCCAGGTCCACAGCCTGTCCAGGTGAAGGCCTAAGTATTTGATTGATTCCTCTTGTGGTATGCTTGTTCCGTTTAATAGTACCGGAGGTCAGGTTCCGTGTCTCAAAGCGAAGGAGATGTGCACGGATTTAGTTTAGGCTGTTTATCTAGAATTTCTACAAATAAACTTCTTTGCTTACAGTATCAGAAGAGGTTGAACTTTATGATGCAAAGTAAAGAAAATCAAGGAAAGTATTCTTACCGACTGTTCCAACTTAAATCATCACTCCTATTCCCTCCCTCCCTCCTTTTATTCTATTTTCTGTGGACTAATTTCAAATGGTACAGACACAGGATGCTGCAGTGAAAGTGCGGGGTTCGAGTGAAAAAGATTCAGCAGTCCTCACAACCAAACTGATGATAGATTCTGTTCATAACCGTCAAAGTTGTCAATAAAACGCACATACATGTGACGTTTATTTAATCACGTGCTTGCAATGTGCAGTATGTGCATTGTGTGTCAAGTGGCGCAGCGCAGCACATGCGCACACATACGCGCTCATCGTTTGCTAACTAACTACGTGTATGTCGCAGAGTCTTTCTTGACAAGTCAGTNTTTGTAAAGTAATTTATTCTTACATCAGTAGCCGTCTGAACTCAGGAGAGAGCTGCGAAATTCACAGAAGGTGTAATGTGTTTCGCAGATTATGCAAGTTTAAGCTTGTAGAATGAGAGAATTCTAGGAAATGGTTCTGAAGTTCGTTCCCCAGTGCCTTACACAATGAAATGGCTACCAGCATTAGTGAAATACAAAATGAATCAGTTGTCCGATTTATATGTTTATCGGCTCATTATGAACCTGATGTTTGTTTACAAAATGCTTCCTACTAACTTCCCCCTTAGTCTCTCACAAACGAAACTCCAAACAGAGACTTAAATTCATTCTGCAATTAAAGACTTCCTATCTTAAAATTATCAATTTCTGTTTGTAAATAAAATACAAATTCCACTTTATCTGAATCTCGAAAATTCTCAGCATTGATCTGTAGGTCCGCTGGGACCGTATTCATCTGCTTCCCTTAGAATATGTCAATAGTTTTCCCATGCCTAGGACATCTTTGGGGCACGTCATGAGCAGTGTGTGTGCAACCTTACGAGAGAAGAGTTCCCTGTATTGAACGGGATATCCGTCATGGTGATTTTGGTTCCCCTAGTGCATTAATGGAGGAGCTATTAATTTCCTAATGATGACGTAATTAAAAATGTTCTGAATAAATAATCCTAATTCTAGCATCAGCTGCTGAATAGCTTTCAGGATTTGAACTCGAGACTACAGCATTTATAGCCTCACCGACATGGAAACACAGCGAAAGGAAAGTGACGTTGAGAACAATATGACCACAGAGATAGAGTTACACAAACAAGGAATTAAACCATCTTTCCTTTAAATTATTTTCTATAGAAAGGTCGTAACTTAGAGAATTCGGCAGAGGAAATCGATTTCGAAGTATTTCGATCTGAAGGAAAGAAAATTTATAACACGAAACGTGTTTAAAATCTGTAAAAAATAGAATAAAAAGTGCAGTACATCTGTTTTAAAAGCAAGTATAGAGAGAGGAATGTTTTCTGAAACAACCTGTACAGCACATGCAAAGTCCCTCTCTCAAACCAACACTTCTCTATGGAGCCATGGTACCGCAGAATATAATCACTAGCGTCCTCAGGAGATGCATATATGCATGTATTCACGCATATATGCATATCCGCGCAATTTTCATTTCATGTGCCCGCTTTTTCTCGGTGTGTGCAGGCAGATGTCAGGACAGTGCTGCAACATACTGTATTAATCCTAACTGTATGGTCTGTAACTGTGGTTCACAACGCTGCTGCATATTCTGATCAGGATGAAGTGGGTACCATCTTGACATTCTTGGAGCCATGGAAGTTTATAATAACTTGATTCACAAAATATCCACATTTTTTAATCACAGTAATGTTGATATTCTTTGATTATTATGGTAATTAGAAAACCCAAAATTCCAGAATCTTTAAGCTACAGAATTTTCTAAATCACTTAAATTCTTTAAACTCCGACAATTTCCGCTTATTTTCACTCATGTCAAAGTTGAGACGCTTTGAATCACAGAAAGTGCAGTATTCTTTGAGACATATCAAAGTTCAAACACTTTGAATCACAGAAAGTGCAATATTCTTTGAGACATATCAAAGTTCAAACACTTTGAATCACAGAAAGTGCAGTATTCTTTGAGACATATCAAAGTTCAAACACTTTGAATCACAGAAAGTGCAGTATTCTTTGAGACATATCAAAGTTCAAACACTTTGAATCACAGAAAGTGCAGTATTCTTTGAGACATATCAAAGTTCAAACACTTTGAATCACAGAAAGTGCCACACTCTCTCAGTGACGTTTCTGAGTCAAGAGACTGTCCAAATCCTTGCAGCCACGACGCTATTTGCATCTTTTAATCACAATAATGTTGACATCCTTCAAGTGACAAGAGTGTCCACTTCTTTATAGTCTGTCATCTCCTTTAACTTTCAATCTAACTAATATGAGTGGAAGGTACGTTAATATTTTCATATGTATGAGTGTGACTGTAGACGGGGTTTAGATTGGTAATTGGATTTAGTGAACAGTTACAGAACGTAACTACGAGTAACTACAGCGCTATCGCTAATTCACACACTCTACAGCTCACTACAGCACACACTAAGCCTTCTCACTCTGCTGTATCTTCACCGGTTATCGCCTGGTAACGGTTTTCAACGCAGTATTTTCTTCAGCTTCCGTGTTCACGTTCTTACTGGCCGGCGACTTTCTACCAACTAAACTCAAAGCTTGTCCTGCTTATAATACCTTGGCCAGGGCCGCATACAAAACATAGGCTGAGTCTGAGTCTTGTATTATGACCGACAGTCAGTCGGCCACTTAGTCTTGGAATACAGCACACATTTGAGGCTTACGACCACATTTTTTTATTACTGTCAAACAGTTACTGGCTTGTTGATGTGGGTCGATCTCTCTGATAAGAGGACGGAGCTGTCGTTTGCAATTGCTGTTGGCCCTCGCCACGGCAGTCATTTTCGGATCAGAGTGCCGTGGGACTCGTGACTATATTTTACTCTCTCAGATTCGAGACTTCCCTTTTCGTCACCTCCTACGACTAGCTGGGTTACGATCGAATTATTCGACCCCTCCTCCACGTGGGACTTTGCATATAAAACATCTCTCCCAGCATTTCTAGTCTTGCATCCCGTGGCTATCGCTCCCACCGCATAGAGAACGTCGCTTCCTAGTTACTCCAATGACGCTTGTTACAAATCTGTTCCGCCCATTACCTAGCAATGGCCGTCGTTTACAGGGTCATTACTAAGCAACTTGTCTACACGCTAAAATTCACGTATACACTGAACTGTTTAACACGAAAGGCTACTCTAGCCAGTTAAACCGAAAGCTTTAATATTTATCTCATACTTCCAACCAATTCCTATTTCGAAGAAATTCGTCTTCTGGGACGTGGCGCCGTGTAGAAATTGTGATAACCGACGTATCGGAGGAACGTACCACCTCCGTCTTCAGGGTAGAAGACAAGAAGAAATCCGCGAGCGAACCAGCTAGAACACGTGCAACAGAATTTCTACACAGCGCCACATCCCAGAAGACGGCTTTCTTCATAGTCACCGCCGTGAAAACCTCAAATCTTTCAAATCCTATTTCGGTTTTTCAGCCATTGGTTTCTAGGTGAAAGTGCTTTGCAAGGTCCTTACTTTTCTAATAACCGCTCACAGTTAAATTTGAATATAAAGTTAATGCAGAAAGAAAGACATGTTATTCAACTTATGAATTAAGAAGTGGTATATTTTTGGACGTGCAACTATTTCATGTAATATGTAGGCCTATGTTGTGATTCTTGTCTTCTAGAGAGGAAGAACATTAAATTAAAAGCCAAAGGTGAAGACATTTGTGCACTCCTGCGTATGATGTCGTGGGTTTTGAACCATTTCTTCAACAACAATTTTTATACGTTGGAAAAGAAAGGTGTTTTCCAGACCAAGTTCTTTTTCGGTTGCGAAATTCGTTTTGTTTTACCGGGTCGTGCTGCACTCTATCATGTGGGTGGGGAAGTTCTGGGGGCTGGAGGCGATGCGCCAATAGAATTTCCTAATTTCATCAACACTACAGTCCACCGTCCGTGATAAAGAAAACGTGAGAAAGAAGTGGCTGTAGATTAACGAAATTAGCACAGAAAGGGCAGAGGAAAGTCGGTGAAAAACTGAGGTAAGGAAGAGCAGCATCGATGTGGAGATGCAAGAACAAAGAGAATTGTGAGATAAAATGTAAAACAATTATGAAATATGAAGGATGGGGATCCCACCTGCCCATTTTTCACACACAAAAAATGATGTCCGAAACAATGAGAGAGACGCGAGCCTGAAACTGTTAACTACAAATTGCTTTCTTTATATACGTATATAAGGTTTCATGTACAGTACATCAGCAGCTTAGGTTATTTAGCGTCGAATGAGATGAGGAACTGATTGTGGCTGTATGACTGCAGAAGAAACACTCCTAGAACATTTCAATACAGCTGAAGTATTTCGAAACTGTTTATTGGGAGAGTGAGGAGTGCCAACATAAATACCGATTTTGGAATGCTACACCTCCAGCATAATGGTCGTAAGCCTATTTGATTAATGTTTTGCTGTAGTATATTTTTTTTTTTCAGAATTTTGGGGAGCCGATTTCTGATTCTGTGTTAATAAAATGTGCTGTCACTAGCCGTGATTCTCCCCATAGTCAAGCTAATTTAGTAGGTCAAATTAGAGCATCACCGCTGTGTTGCGTAATTACGAATTGGCCTTAGATTTCAGTCCTATAAAAGTAAAGGTATCCCTGTAACAGGCCGTGGAGGCACAAAGCGTTATGAGATGTTGAAGTTCCCACATTTTCTAGACAATCGGCTCATAGATGGCGTCAAGGTTGTCAGCCCTACGCGCCGGCCGCCCTTTAACCCCAAGAATATTATAAGAATATTCCTCGTACTCATTTCTGTTAGAGGCTGAGTTGACCCCAGGGCCATAGTGTGGCTGGAAGGATTAGGTCAATTGAAAATAATCCAATGACCTCATCGGGACTTGAATCCACGACCATGGCCTGTATATTAAAGAATATAATTAAATATTCGAAAGACTAAAGTGACCAGATCTCCAAAACTAATCCCTTCTACACACATTCGTCAGTATTTGAACTCTATTTGATAATAAATTTTTCCTCTATCAAGTATATGAGTAGCTATATACTGTACGTGTATAATAAAACACGTGTTAGTTTGGCTCTCATAATTTCTCCATTTACCAATGATTGTTTAGCAGTTCTCAATTAGCGCTCTCCAGTACGTACAAGGAATCTGTTTGTGTCGTGCCATCCTGTAACTCTTCCGTATCATAGGAACGGCCAAGCGGAGACAGCTGATTCATATACAGGATGATTCACGAAGTTTTACCCCCACTTAGGGAGGGCATTCCTGAGGTAATTTGGAACAAAAAATGTCAATATACTAATGGTATCCAACTCATAATTAAAGAGATACAGTAATTTGAAAACTGGCGAAAAATCTTTTTTCTTCGAATTTCAGTCAAAACAAATTAGAAATACAATACAAACACTTTTTAAATCGTTAATGTTTTAGGAAAGAAGCATTATAAAACCTTTTTTTTCAATTTCTTTATTTTGCATTGTGCAACATTTTTCATCGATTTTGTGTTACAGAATTACATTATTTTCAGCATCCCATTCTGTAAACATACCAATGGTTGCATATCACACCCTTCTATCAATCTGTTTCCTTTAAACTGCAGTGCTTTAGAAGACAACTGGATTTACATAAGATTTTCAAAAGTGTCTCCCTGCACATCAACACAATGCGTCGCACGCGTATGAACCGCTCTGCCTATCTACCTACGCGCAACATTCAAACCGGTCTACCTTATCTGCTGACATAGCTGACTGGAACGTATCGTCGCCCACGCTGAAGCATAGCGCTGCATTCACAATGATGCGTTTCGAAAATATATTGTTACTCCGTAACTATTGAAAATCGACCACAAGTTTATAAGGAAATTTTGCAGGAACTAACCCCAGGAATATGTACCATAAGCCTGGGTAAAACCTCGTGAATCACCCTGTATAGAAACGCGTAAAGACGAACATTACGTTCTTCTTCTGGTGTTGGGATTCATTATACCGTGCAGTGTGGAGGGTGGGTTCTGACGCTATGGAATATCATTCTCCCAGAATTTTTTGGAATCCGAAGATTCATTACGTGTTCACAAGAGCATTCCACTGGTCCCTATCCCGAGCCAGATCAATTCAATTCATAATAAACTGTCCCTTTTAGTGCAAAAATCTTGTTCAAGAAGAATGTTTAAGAGCGTGAGATTGAAGTGTTACACCAGACAGCTCCAGCATGTTCTCAAACGTTAAATTAAATTAAACATATTTCGTGAAGTGGAAACGAACTTAGTGGAAAGTCATTTCTTACCTTCGTGTTGCTTCTTATATTTGCTTTTAAAATGAAGTGATCAGAATCACCGAGGAGAATAATTTATATTGGGAAAAATGATCTTACATTTACGCAGTCTTCGTCTTGTTAGGATGGAGAGGAGTAATTGGAATGACGAAGTCAAGGAGGATGAGATGTGCAGGGCATATAGCACGAATGGGGAGAAAGAGGATTGCACATAGGATATTGGTGGGAAAGTCAGAAAGAAAGAAACCACTTGCAGGATCAAGACATAGTTGGGTGTATAATATTAAAATGGATGGTAGAGAGATAGGAAGGGTTAGTATGGACTACATTGATCAGGCTCAGGATAGGGACCAATCGAGGGCTGTTGTGAACACGGTAATGTACCTTCGGGTTCCATAAAATGCAGGGGAGCGGTTGAGTAGCTGCTTGACTGGCGGCTTCTCAAGAAGGGTTCAGCTCCATGTGGTTAGTTAGATATCGCTTGGGAGGTAAGGACGTAAGAGGAAGAATCATATGGAAATTTACCTTGATAAAAGCTTATGTGATTTTTTGAACGGGATTTAACTGGCCCTGTCTTTTTTCAAGTGCTTGATATTTATTAGTAAGGTATGATTTACCGGGTTCCGTCAGAATTAAGAGATTTCTTAACCATCTGGACAATTACAAGCTTTTCAGGAAGCAGTCTCTACCTGCAGTTAGTAAGAATCCCGAAAGAAAATAAAAAAACGATGGAATAAGACAATCTCCACTGCACTACAAGTAATCACTTTTCTTTTGTGTTGTATATTTAACTGATATGTGTGTGAGGTAAATTTGTCCCTGTGATTAACTAACTAAGCACTACGCTATGATGGCGCATGGGGGAATGGATGTATAGATCCATATTTTCTTGAACTCGGCACTAGTTGGAGGTGAGTGGTCAGCTTCACGCCTCGGCCGCTTCACCCACGAGGAAAGAGCCTCCGTTACCTATGGGATAGGAGGCTGGGTGGACCCAAGAACCGGTCTGGACGACGTGGAGAAGAGAAAATTCTTGACCGTACCAAGACTCGAACTCCAACACTGTAGCCATTATTTTAATAGTATATTTTTATGTTATGATGCTGTCACTGTCTGGCTCATACAGCGTCGATTCGTAGGATAATTAATGAGTGATGAATGGAAAGCAGTTTGAATGAAGCGGTTGTGGCCTATTCAAAATAAGGTACAAATTCTTCTGAAAGAACTGCTTGAAACAAATCACAATCAGGAAATCCGGTATCCCGTCATGAATTCGAACCGAGGATCTCTCAAATACAGATCCAGAGTTTTACCGCTACAATACCCTGCTCTGTTTCTCTACGGATCAGCAGTTCTAAGGAGACAAACGGATCCCATGACCTGAAGATAAATCCTATATTTGCAACCTGATCTGCTGAATTGAGGTGCAGCTCTGCTGTTTGGCGCTGTCAGTGCTTTTAGTCTTCTGCTTATCTCGGGGCTATCGCTGTAAACATTCATGTCAGGGATATGTCTGTAGTTCGTTACTGTGGGCAATGCCATTTACAAGGGATACGTACGGGTTTTGTAATAGAGTCCTAAGGGCGACATACATATACGTGTCCTGCTCTCAGCACCCCTCACCCTCCGTTGTCACTGCTGTTACTAATTCAAGCAACAGTCATGCTCAATCGAAGTATCACATGGCCACTTGGACAAATGTTTGGGAACACAATAACGTTGAAGCGGCGCAGTTTTGGGGATTTGACCGCGTCTGTTGAAACGCCACTTCGCCTCACAACTGAAATGTTTCCGGTATCTCAAAACCTGGGTGTAGAATGGTCTATTTTCCCCTGAGAATAAAGCAGATACAGGCCGATATGTGTTCTGAGATGTAAATTGAGGGAAGTCCTTAACGATCTAAGGAACGAATATGATTTGAGAAAATAATTAACCTCAGTGGTAACTAGGTGAGTCTTGTAATCTGGAAGACTCCTAACCAGAACGCTGCATACCTTCGGTTTTTTCCCCCGCTGAGCTTCACTCGATCCAAGACAGCATTACTCTAGCGACTTGCAGCTATTGCTCTCTGTATTCGCATCGCGGTTCACCTACCCTCAAGATGCAGGCGATACGTTCCTCCGAAACGTCGGTTAAAACCAAGAATAAACTGCGCCAGATCCCAGAAGACGACTTTCTTCATAGTCATCGCCGTGAAAACCTCAAAACTTACAGAGAAGCTAAGTTAATTACTGAATGAGCTGTATATATATATAAAATGTGTGTGGGGAAATTTTGGGATGAAATGATTTAGAATTACCAGAAATGCTGAATGAATTTTATCGTCAGTTACCATATTTCCATTTTCAGACGGTGATATTTCGTAACTGTTCATATAGTTAACGTCCCAGTGAGTGAGGTCTGTAGACATCAAAGCACGTTACGCCTCAATAAAAACAACAGTTGAATGGTGTACTTCAGTGGAATATACTCATATTCCAATTATGCTCTTTGATATATTTCATTCCTCATTAACTTTTGTATTAATTAGCGTACATAAAAATCTATTGTGACAATAACGTCACATTGCAGACTCGGAATTGTGCAGTCAAATATTATATTTATTTCCTTTTTGTTCTACACGCAACTTATAAAAATATTTTTGAAATATAAATGTAATATACGTTGTGTATGGGTGTGAAATTTGGTCTCTGACATTAAGAGAGGAACTTAGACTGAGGTCATTTGAGAACAGGGTGTTGAGGACAATATTTGGGCCGAAGAGAGATGAAGTGACAGGAGGTTGGAGAAAACTGCACAATGAGGAGCTTCATAACTTGTATCTGCTCCAAGTAAAATTAGAACGATCAAGTCAAGGAGGATGAGGTGGGCAGGGCATGTAGCACGAATGGAGGCGACGAGGAATGCGTATAGGATATTGGTGGGAAAGACAGAAGGAAAGAGACCACAGGGAAGACCAAGGCGTAGGTGGGTGGACAATATTAGAATGGATCTTAGAGAGGTAGGATGGGATGGTATGGATTGGATTGATGTGGTCCAAGATAGGGACCAGTGGAGGGCTCTTATGAACACGGTAATGAACCTTCGGGTTCCATAAAATGCTGGGAAATTCTTGAATAGCTGCAGAATTGGCAGCACCTCCAGAAGGGCTCAGCTCCATGAGTAAGTAAGTAAATGTAATATACAGGATGAACCAGGACCTCTGCGACAAGCTCTGAGGAGCGATAGATCTCTCAGTGAGCATCATTTTTTGTGAAGCAACCTGTATCTCCCGACGGGTCATTTAGGAGTTATGCGCCCCTGCTCGAAGCGTGCCGCGCAACTACGTGTACACAGCAAGTACACTTCGAATCTGTTTATGTTTATGTTTACAATGCTGAACCACGTGATGACGCTATTCCTCGCCCACTACACTACGTCTGCGCAGGTAGTCGATCACGCTAGCAGTTGCATGGAACCATCCAGCGAGAGTGGGCGTCTTTGATCTGCGTGACCAGCACGCTCACCGGATTTAATGCCCCTAGATTTTTCCTTTGGGTGAATGTGAAGGGTGCCGCATACACCACCCCAGTTGACAGCAGAATGCACGCTGCTTTTGTACAAATTCAGCACAGATCTCAGATGTTCGACAGAGTCGGAGAGTCACGGCTAAGACGGTCTAATGAATGTAATCTGGTTCAGGGTAGACGCTTTGAACATCTTTTGTAAACTGTCCGTAAAGGTACTTGAAGAAATAAATGAATAATTCATTTCATATTTGCAAATATCGCATAAGACCTGTCTTCTCTTCGTTGTCGCTCAGCTCATAAACGGGGTGTCAGAGAATAGGGGTTGCATAACAAAACTGATCGTCCATGAGAGATCTAACGCTCCTCAAAATTTGTCGCAAGGTCCTAGTTCACTCTGTATTTGTAAGACCTCCATATTATACTATTAAAATTTCTGCTGTGTATAACTGTATACGGCCCGGTGACGGTAGCCGAGCGGTCTGAGAGATGTATTGTCTTCGCTCGATTGGAAACCGGGATCGTGGGCTCGAATCCCACTCAGGGCATGCATGTTTAGTTTGTGTGTGTGCGTTTTTCTGCGTTTGTGTACAGGTGGAGGCCTTCGACGAGCTGATCACCCGCCCAAGGAGTCCTACCGAATGTGTAAGATCTAGAAAAACCGAAGTGAACGGAGAAGTTCATGGAGGTAGGCCTAGGCCCACTGGGGCTGTAGTGCCAAGGGAAAAAAAAATACTTTTATACGACTGTTGTAAATTACATACCATATCTTATTACTGTTAGCTCTAAGTTTCAACTTCGATGTCGTCAAAACATCATACGATGGGAAAAAAAAAGTGTTGTTAATTGCGTAAATTTTTCATACTGGCCAGTACACCTGTGAGACTGGTATTCAACTGGAATTTAAAACTTTACTTATGAAACAGAAAATCCACTATAGAACTACTATGAAATATATAAATTCGTGCAACTCCACGCTGTAGCACCTGGTTCTCAAGTCAAGGTAATAGTTTCATTTTATCCTGCAGTGATTCTCTTCATCCGACGTTGGCTGTAATGATCGTCTATCTATCTATCTATCTATCTATCTATCTATCTATCTATCTATCTATCTATCTATCTATCTATCTATGTATCTATCTCTCTGTCTATCTATCTATCAAGCCCTGTTGCTCCCACTTGGAATAAAGACCATCCTTGAAACGCTTCGTTTCACCTCAGTTTCTTGATCTTACGCAGTCATTAGGACTCCTTGGACGGGGATCAGCCCAACGCAAGGCCGCTACCTATACAAGGCAGTACAAACAAAGAGTAAACGCAGAAAGACATCCGTGCGTTAAGTGGAATTCGAACCCATGATCCCAGCAATCGAGCGGAAAATGTCCTTTTATGCCTTAGACCGTGCAGAGACTGTGATCGGCTGTCATGAGAGTACATGGGTGTATTTCCTTTGTAAACCCTGATATTGTCACATATTTTTGATCTTGCTGTTATAGACAAAGTTGTGCTATGTTTTCATTTCGTGTTTTATCCGGCGGTTTGTTGTGAATCTCTCATCTCAGTGTTGTTTCACGTGTTGATAAGTGGCAGTGCTGCTTGATCCAAAAGCTTAATGATGACGTTAAAGTCGAAATATGTTTACTCATTCTATATAATTGTGTGTACTATTGTGTGAGACAATACACATACACACACACACTCACTTACGTTGACATAAACAATATACTGGTGAAATGAAATATTTGTTTGTTTTTTTATACTGTCAGTCGTCTTTATGCAAGGACATGGACCTACATTTTGAGTTGAACCTTACTGACTCTGGATCGACTGATTCTAAGTGATGTTACTGTAAATTGCTGTGACATATTTTAATATAGAACCACAAATCATAATTTGGAAACAGCTCACCAGATTTTGGATGGTTCATGTGGAGAGACGGACAGAACATTCTCCGCTGTACGAATCAGATTTATTGTCTTTCCCCAAATAAGTCAGAATACTGCTTGTTTTGTACAACCCTAACTTCTGAATTTGACGAGTTGTTGAGTTCACCTACAGGCAGAACAGGAGACTTCGTGTCACGACAGTTCCCGCCTGCCGAACTGCAAGAACGCGCTGTGCTTGAACAGACATTCGGGTCTTTAGGGCAGCGTGGGCGTCTTCGTTGCCATGCAGAATGAAGGCCGACAAGAGAAAGCAAAGTCGAAAATAATTCTCAGAAGTAAAGTTCTTTGGAAATGTTTGGGTAATGATATTGATGGTTGGTAAAAATAAAATAAACGTTGATCCGCGGGTTGTGGGAACGTGAATCACGTGACAACGATACATGAAGAATCAATAGAGAGAAAAGAAGAAGAATAATGTAGCATGTATACCCGTTGCTAAGTAATGACTCTTTAAATAACGCCCCGTGCTAGGCAACAGATTCATAAGACGCACCAATGGCTCTGCACGGTCCTTGCGACAGCTGCATGAATTAGTAGTAGATCCATTTTAATATTGCCCACCCACCTACCCTTTCGTCTTCCTAATGTTTTCTTTCCATGTGGTTTTCCCAACAATATCCTTTGTACATTCCTCTCCACCCCAATTCGTGCTACATTCTCTGCCCACATCATCCTCCTTGACTTGATCATTCTAATTATACTTGGAGAAGAGTACAAGTTATGAAGCTCGTCATTGTGCAGTTTTCTCCAGCTACCTGTCACTTCATCTCTCTTCGGGCCAAATATTCTCCTCAGCATCCTGTTCTCAAACACTCTCAGTGTGTGTTCCTCTCTTAATGTAAGAGCCCAAGTTTCATAGACATACAGAACCACGGGCAAAATTATAGTTTTTTTATATTTAAATTTTTATGTTTTTGGACAGCAGACGAGAAGACAAAATGTTCTGGACTGAACTGTAGCAAGCATTACCCGAGTTCAATCTCCTCTTAATTTCGATCTGTTATCGTTGTTCCCAAATATCTGAACTGTGCCACATTTCCAAAGCATCTGTTTCCTGTCTTTATGTCANACGGAATAACACAAAACAGAATAGACGCACACAGATCCATGCCTAGAGTGGGATTCGAACCCACGGTCTCAGCGTTCAAGCGAGCGAAGACCGTTGATTCCTTAGACCAAGCGGCCACTGTATTCGCCATCCCTGATGGTTAGGTTCTTGAAATGTTGAAGGGATGAAGTGTGTGACAAAAGAAATCGCTTTCATAACTGCGGTTTAGTGATGTCAGTTGTAACAAAGGTGAATATTGTTATTGATATGCATAAACAAAATACATCCTTTCGCTTTGGGAAGTGTAGCCGGCCTCTCAGACTCCCCAAGATTATGTTAATATCGCTGTTACTACTTGGAAAGGCTAAAACGTTGCGTATATTGAGTTGTTCCAGGAACAAGATGAATTGATATGGGTTATTTACTGAAATCTTTGCAATATCACGTTTAACTTTAGAAAGACACTTTACCGGTGTTGCATTTCATTAAGGGTGGAGAGCAACATCTGTCAGCGGATGATAACACTGTTTATAGGCTCCATTCTGTGTAAAATATTACATAAGAAAACGGTGAATGTCTCATATTACTGCATCTTTAATGTCGTATGCTGCTAGAGTGTATTTATGAAGGTATTGAGTATACTGCCATGAACTTTGCTGGTCATTCGCTGAGTTTCTCGCTAGTTTAAAGTTCGTGGAATAGCTGCACGTCAGTAATGGCACAAGGCGAATGTAAGACTATTCAATTTATTTGGAATATGGTCCATAAAGGTTATAGTATTGAAGGTTCAGCCCATTACTGCACATCAATTCCCTTTTCATTGCCGTTCAGAATTTGCTGGTCTCTTAACGTGAACCAGCGAACTCCTGGCTATGGAATGAAAACTGGAAAGAAAAGGAAGCAATGAATTTCGACCTACGGAAACTAATCACTCTTCCTCGTGTCCCTTGATAGTGTGCTTTCATTTGAGTCTGCATTCCGACAAGAAAAGTTGCTGGTATTTAAAATCATGTTATTTTTCCCTCAACTTTATAAACTGGTCAATTCATAACGCCTTTCAAGGGGAAATTTTAAAAGTTCTGCCTTTGAGTTACGTCATGTCAGTCGGTCTGCCCGTCTGCAAGAATTAATTACACGAAAAATCGCTAAAACGATTTTTATTAATTTGTTGTCGTAGTTGAATTTTTCTAGCGTTTGTTGGGAAATCGCGGTTTTGGGTAAACTAATGCGTCGGTAATTGATGTTTCTCAATAAGGCCTGTTTTTTTTCTGTCCTTACATCGAGCGTAAGTCACTAAAATTAGTGTTTAGGAAGAGTTCTTCAGAGAAATATGATGCCAGTTTCATTGTCAGGAAACTCTCTCAATGTTACGCTGTTCTATATAATTAATTATATATTATAAATCGCGCCACTGCGCGCACATTTCCCAAACTCTGTTGAATGTTCAAACAGCGAAAGTCGCCCAAGTTTGTCCTAGTATCCGTAGAAATGTAACTCCACTGAGAGATAATCGCGGGTACATACTGGCAGATAGAATGGGCAACAGTTTCGTGCATGTCTGCTCTCCGGGATATGTGCAGTGCCCCATAGCCTGGATATTCAGATAAAGCAATATGTTAATTAGTGTATTAACTAATGAGTGTATGAGTATTCTTGTATACTAGGGTCGCAGGATTTCGATTTTATAGTAAATCAAAATTTGTATGATTTATTAAGGTTCCTTGGGCCTCCACAGAGAGAATGTAAGCTTGGCATGTCACATTTGAGCATGGAAGCATTCAGTACTGTCCGTGCTGTGTTCATGTCGTATCGAGTAGACTGTTCTGTGGAATGAGAATGATGTGGGATTCGTTATGACCGTCTATTTTATAACCTTATACAAGGTGAAGATGTTTGGCTAGTACTTGAGTGATAACGATGTATTTTGTCGGGGCTGAATATTATTTTTGTGAGTATAAAACTGAAGTTTTTCATTGAAGATAATGGAATTCTCAGTTGGATCATCTTTTATCGATGGTTATTGTCTTAATCTGTGGAGATCATCTTAGTGGCCGGAGATTGTCCTCATCTCTGGAGAGTTTCAGTGGTATCGATGGTAATTTTAGTGGTGTAGATCAGGATTCATTAATTACATTTGGAAATTTATATCTTTGCATCGGGAGATTTATTTTGGAACTCCAAATAAATTTCTTGTATGTGACACTAAAATTTTTTTCCAAAAATAAGTAAGTATAAAGAAATAAATTTTAAACTACTTGTTCTTGTCCGCTAGTGGCCGCGCGGTCTTAGGCATGAAATGGCTTTGCCGCGTGTTGGACTCATATTTTGCGTGATGTATTGTACCAATTGAAAACCTGAAGAATTATATCGAACAGGAAGGTACAGGCGTTGATGGAGGGTAATACTGAAATGGGCGTACAACAAATAGAAGGGTAGGGTGTGGACTGGAGTGACAACCCTATGGGCCTCCACGGCCTGTCACAAGGACAGCTGACAGCTTGACCTTACCTCACCTTTTGTTAGGTTATACTGACTCCACTTGTTGCGCCGTCCACTGATGTCCATATTGTATCGGGCTCTAATGATGAACAGGTATACCGCATTCGGCGGAGTGAGAATTTGCAGAGAAAACATGTCCCTGTGCCGCCTTGTCCACCAGAAAATACCACATGAACTGGGGTCGAACCCGAGCCACCGCAGTGGTAAGCCGCCAGTTAACAGCCTAAGCTATGTCAGGCTAAGTTATTCGTGGAATTATGTAGTTTCGAATCTCATTTGAAGATTCGCTTCATTTACTCTCGGCCTGTAGCAACCTGTCGTCCTCAGCTACCCGAATAGGCCCCCATATTTCTCTTATTGCATAGGCAGCTAATCTGAAGCAGCGTTACGCAAGCAGCGTCCAGTTGCCTGCGGTTGCGTCACAGTAATGTATGAGGGTGGCCTGTTATTGCGTTACTTCCTAAGTAATGCTCCAGCGAGCAATTTAGAACTTGGGTGGCCCGAAGTGACATCATTTATCCACTTTTGCACAAGACTTTATTGGGTCTTCAGAAGCCAGCGAGACTAAAGCTACAGCCCAGCTGAGTTACTATTGGTAACTATTGCAGTGTGGAGTTAGGTGTGAAGTGAATAGAATTGACCCTTCTGTAGCGCACAGCATGCCTTACATCCCCTCTGCCGTTCTCTGTAAATTCGACTTTAGAACAGAAGTGATATTAGTACAAAACCAACTTCATGGAGCTGAGCCCTTCTTAAGAAGCCCCCAATTGTGCAGCTGTTCAAGACCTTGCCAGAATTTTATGGGACACGAAGGTTCATTACCGTATTTACAAGAACCCTCCACCGATTCCTATATCAAGCCAGATCGATCCAGTCCATATCACCCCATCTCTGTTCATTTTAATATTATTCATCCACCTACGTCTTGGTCTTTCTAGTTGTCTCTTTCCTTTTGGCTTTCCCGCCAATCTCCCATATGCATCCTCTTCTCCCTCATGTGGGTCCTTTGTCACCTTGGCTTGGCTCATGTTCAGGTTGCGGATGGAGGAGACGACCTCCAGGTACGGAGCGTTGCTGAGAATATATTGAATAAGAACCCGGGGACAGCCGACAAAGGGTGGTGCTCCAGCTTGGGTGTTGGGCGTCGGTCTAACAGCTCCTCACTGTAAAATAAAAGTTTGTTACGAAATGTCACAATGGGCCCCGGACCTGGACGGATTCTTTGGAGAGACATTAGTAGCACCAGACGTAAACTGCATCCTCTACTGTGAGATTCAGATCGCGCTGTAGTTCTCAGGGTGTGTGTTCCGAGTCTCGAACCGGAGACCCGATGTCTCGAATTACCACTCTGGTGTTTCCACTTACCCCCTGTGTGTAACTGTCTGGGCAGCGTGTTAAATAATGCATACACTAACGAAGAACAAGGGGCCGCGCCATAGCTCAAGCGGTTAGTCGCTGGCTTCCCACCGCGGAGGCCCGGGTTCGATCCCGGGTCTGGTCAAGTGGGATTCGTGGTGGAGAAAGTGGGGTTTGGGCAGGTTTTCTCCGAGTACTTCGGTTTCCCCTGCCAATCTTCATTCCACCAATTGCTCCACAAACACCCTCACCTATCATTTGGGGCTGGTACCATAGGCCAGAAGTGGGAGCAGTACAAGGGACTTAGTCCCACCCCACTACCAAAAAAAAAAAAACGAAGAACAAGTGTCCTGCGTAGAAATTGTATTGTTTTTCACAAATATCTTTGAAGGCACGAAGTACCGTCAGGAGATAACCTTACGAAAGATGTGTTGTTTGTATTTATTAGGTAACAGGTGTTTTTGGAACATATAAAATTCTTATGTCGGCTCTTCAAAGACGCTGTCAGTATCGTGACGTATGCCGTGGATGATGGGATGATTGACGAATGTGAAGCTGTTGGAGGAATCATAATTGACAGGACACGTGATCGCTCGAAGATATGTAGTCCCATTGCAACTTTGTCCACCAAAAATCCCACATGATCTGAACAGGGATCGAGCACCGGTCACCGCAATGATAAACCGGCGGCTAGTCGCTTCAGCTATTGCATGGCCACTGTCGGAACAGGAGAATGCGTTATAGGAACTGTCTGAGCACGACTCAACGATCTGATTCACTGTATGATAACGGGGCACGACCAGAGATGTTCTAGATTCAAAGTAACTTCTATAGGGTTCTGACGGCGGTGGATGACACAGTGGTCCAGTAACTGAGATTAGCTCTTTCTGAGGGACCCAACTGAATAAGTGTCTTCCTTTCTCATCTGAAGACGGAAACATATACAGTTTCCGAAACGTCGTGTCCTCTGTTACCTAGAATTGCGGACGATGGAAAAAGTCCAAAAACCCAGTAATTCTGTGTGTCACTTTTGCAGTGCTGAATAAATTGAGTGCACGAGGGGGCACACAGGCAGAGACTACGCTGTACCTTCCAGCTTCTGTTTTCATGTCTTGTTTTGTCGTCTGTTGAGGGAAACTCAAACGCACGTGTAGCACTTTAAAATCTTCTGTGCACGTTCTTTGTACACCTGCTTGCGTACCAACTACTTGCTCGTTACAGCCCTTGCGTCCGGCGTCATTCCTCTTAACTACATTTTGAGCGCTACCCTTGCTGCGAGCAATATTCCCCATGAATGTGCAAGTGGGTACACATGGGGATGACTTTAATTAAGGTACGTAGCTGAGCCGGCAGCGGCAGCCGAGGAGTTCAAGCCTTGCCATACGCGGAGATCGTCTCGCGTCATGGACGGTTGCTCACTTCTCCCAGTGGGGGGCTTTAGATGCGTCACTACGTCTGATCGGCCTATCGGGGCGTCCTATGTGTGTCTTGATAAGAAGGTAGGGAAACACAAGCGATACAGATATCCGAATAGTCAGAACTGACAAACCGAATCGTCGAATGTTAATCAGAAAGAAAAATATAAAGCTTTAACAAAAATATCTATCTATCTATCTATCTATCTATCTATCTATCTATCTATCTATCTATCTATCTATCTATCTATCTATCTATCTATCTACAGCCCTGTGTTGGACCGTGGCTGCTTTTTCAGTTTCTTGATATTTTTACACAGTCGGTGGGACTCCTTGGACGGGGAATCAGCCCGTAGCAAGGCCACTACCTGTACACAGGACAGCACAGACAGCCCCATAAGAACTGTCAGAAACTTAACGAATATCAATTCGTGGAACCAAAATTAGGATACGTAAGCTTGTAATCTTGTAAAATAAGTAAGTGAAGCTATCCCTGTAACAGGCCGTGAAGGCCCATAGGGTTGTGAAACGTTGAGGATCCCACATTTTCTAGACAGTCGACTCAAAGATGGCGGTAAAGTTATCAGCCTTACGCGCCGGCCGCGCTTTACTCCCCAGGAAAATTATTTAATTAATTCCTGGTACTCATTTCTGTTAGAGGCTGAGTCGACCCCAGGGCCATAGTGCGGCTGGAGGGATTAGGTCAATTAAAGAAAAATCCAATGACCTCATCGGGACTTGAACCCGCGTCCTCTCGGTTTGTAGCATAGTGCCTCAACAAACTACGCTACCGCGTGCCCCCGCTTATAGTTTTGTATTTCGGAAATTCCCAGATTTCTCTGATAATTCGAAACCTGCCAGACTGCGGAAACAAGATGCTACAATACGAGTATATGATTTATGGAGGATGCCGTTCAGAAGGAAGGCTTTCATAAGCGGAATACTGTACAAAGCGTCACCCAAACATCCGGAATTCAGTAGTGCGGTTAATTAGAGTGCATGCTGTTTTGTTTTGAAGGGTCACTTGTTTAACGTTTCGGAAGCAACTGCTAAAAATTTATAAACGCAGAAGTAATATCCGATTGAATAAAACGATTATATTCGATAGTTTTATCGTCAATTTTATTCTAATAGTTAACTTTGGGTTAACTACCGTGTAACCGCGTGCTACTGCATTACTTTTCAACAGAGTCATCTACTAGGTCATTTTAAATCAATTCTTTTCAAGTACAGATTAAATATTTTATTACAATACCGAGACCCACCTCATCCTCCTTCACCTGATCATTCTAATTACACTTGGAGAAGAGAACAAGTTATGAAGCTCCTCATTATGCAGTTTTCTCCAACCTCCTGTCACTTCATCTCTCTTCGGTCCAAATATTCTCCTCAACACCGTGTTCTCAAACACACTCAGTCTATGTTCCTCCCTTAATGGCAGAGACCAAGTTTCACAACCATACAGAACCACAGGCAAAATTATAGTTTTATATATTCTAACTTTTATGTTTTTTGATAGCAGACGAGAAGACAAAATGTTCTGGACTGAATGGTAGCAAGCATTACCCGAGTTCAGTCTCCTCTTAATTTCCTCCTGAATGTTTCCTGTCTTTATGTCATGATTTTGCCCTGAATTTTGGTGACGAGACAGCAACATATACTTTTCTCTGTGCTTACTTCTAGACCAACCTCATTACTTGCGTCAATTAAAGTTTGTGTGTTTTTCTTTATGGTACCAAAATATCAACCAGCAGATTCGCATCATCAGAGACGAGGAATACATATAGGATATTGGTGTGAAAGCCAAAAGGAAAGTGACCATTGGGAAGACCAAGTCGTAGTTGGGTGGACAATATTAAAATGGATCTTAGAGAAATAGGATGGGATGGTATGGATTGGACTGATCTGGCTCAGGATAGGGAGCAATGGAGGGCTCATGTGAACAAGGTAATTAACCTTCGGGTTCCATAAAATGCTTGGAAATTCTTAAGTAGCTGCAGAATAGGCGGCTCCTCAAGAAGGGCTCAGCTCCATGAGTAAGTCAGTTAGTGAGTGTTGGCAGAACTGCAAGATGGAGGCTAATTATCATATGCTTTTGCGTGTGAGGCGTGAATGCATGCATAAGGCCAGTTGTGAGAAATGGCGGAGGAGTCGTGGATGTGTGAATTCGGCTGAATGCATTGTTAGGAGTGTAGATGATTCTGAATTATATTATTTCTGTCTATAACAGATTTGGTAAGAGAAGCCTCGTCATCTTTATTTTGGCTGACGTTTGGAAGATAAAGCCTGCTGTTGGGTACAGTACGTGTGCTGCCTATCTTGATGCGTGAACTGGATTGCATGGATAACACGAAAGACTATGGGCGTCCGTATTTCCGTTCCTTTGATATGGCGTGAAGCAACCTTGAAAACTGATCCTCCTGTTGCTATAATTTCTTTACCGCGACTCCCTTATCAGTACCTAACACAGTGAATTGTTTGTGCTCCTGCACTAAGGGCCATGACACACGGAGCGGTTTTCGCCGACTCGGCGCTTAGTTCTATTGCATCAGACGGGATAAGACAGACAAGGCGTTGCTCGCCGACAGGCGGCAGATTTGCCGACTCGGCCTGTCGTCTGCAGGCGGTGCAGCAAGCGGTGCGCGCTGTTGCTCCATAGACTGAATACCTCCTCAGCAGTTTCTGACGCCGCGAATGAATCAATGGTATTCCTGTATTAGATCTCATATAAATTAAAATATGTATATGTAATGGAATGAAGCTCTTTATTATTAAATATTTAACATTGTTTACATACAATACGAAAAGCATACAAACATTTTCTGACAGTTTTCTGTTTCATTCCACTTTTTCCTGACAATGCTGTAGAGTAGGATTGAGGTCCATAGCCGACCAGCAACAGTTCATCGAAAGATTCGCTCGTTATACGAACGAAATTATAAAATTGATCTTCATCTTGTCGTGCTTGATTAAATAAGTGTAAAACAGACCTTTTGAAGCTCTCTCTCTCACAGTTGGGTGAATCCATATTCTCCGATGTTTCCTTCTCCGCCTCCACCGTAAGCAAATCAGTACAGAAGAATATACGTTCCTCGTGAAGATCCATCTGTGCACTGCCACCTCCGGCACCGTCAGCAAATCAGTGACAGGAGTATATACGTTCCTCGTGAAGGTCCATCTGTGCACTGCCACCTCCGGCACCGTCAGCAAATCAGTGACAGGAGTATATACGTTCCTCGTGAAGGTCCATCTGTGCACTGCCACCTCCGGCACCGTCAGCAAATCAGTGACAGGAGTATATACGTTCCTCGTGAAGGTCCATCTGTGCACTGCCACCTCCGGCACCGTCAGCAAATCAGTGACAGGAGTATATACGTTCCTCGTGAAGGTCCATCTGTGCACTGCCACCTCCGGCACCGTCAGCAAATCAGTGACAGGAGTATATACGTTCCTCGTGAAGGTCCATCTGTGCACTGCCACCTCCGGCACCGTCAGCAAATCAGTGACAGGAGTATATACGTTCCTCGTGAAGATCCATCTGTGCACTGCCACCTCCCACACCGAATGTCACACTCGGCACTCGAATCGACGTGCAGCATCGTGTATTTGTCACAAGGCTGTGGCCGAATCAGCGAAAACCGCTCCTTGTGTCATCCCCTAACTTTTAGGTGGAACGAACTTCATGTTCTCCACGGAGATGAAGCCTGTAGGAAGCCTGTGAACACCCTTCAGTCCGACAAACGAACGTAGGTTCCTTGCAGAATGCTTAACGTTAAATTCGGTGTTTCAGGTCGAATTGTATGAGAGGATATTCCATGTTGTGTTTAATCGATAGATGGATGCAAGAGTGATTGCACGGATAAATCTTCGGACAGACAGATAGATAGACGGATATATATATATATATAATTTATTACAAAGACAGACGGATAAAGAGAAAGAGTTACAGACGGACAGATAGATATTGTCACGTGTACGGGTGTGACTATCGACGGGGTTTTGGACTGGAGATTAAATTTATTGACTCCTTTAACACACGACTCGTGGCTACAATTAATTATAGCGCTAACGCTGATCTCCGCACTTTATAAATCACTACAGCACACGATAAGTCTCTTCAGTCTGCTGTGTTATCATGAGTTGTTTCCTATTAACGGTTTCTAACAGTGGACATTCTTTAGCTTCCGCGCTCACTTCGTTGCGCTCTAGCTCTCAACTGCACCGAGTAACTCTTCTCTTCACAGCCTCCCTTACAACTGTCTCTGAACTCACATCTGGGGACGGATCGCGTAGAAAACATCGTTCATTGTTGCACATCAATCGTTTTCGTGGGAACATGTGTGTTTGCGAAGGCGTTATTCAGTAACGGCTCCATATTCTTGCTTATTAAGAAGCTGTTGCCTAGCAGCGGATGTTGTTCGTTGTTCGTTTCGCGGTTGTAACGGGTCGACACGCTACAATATTTTAAGGTATAGGGAGGGGGTAGATAAGAAGCTAGAAAGTCAGGTAGAATGACGGATGGATGGATAGATGGGCTTTAGGAAGTGGGTAGTCACAGGCCTATAAGTAGATGGACGGTTAATAATTATCTTATTTATTGAGAAAACAGGTATTTATGAAACGTATCATCCAGTTCCTCTTGAAACTTAAGTTATGCGACTCTCTGCCTAGCTCTCTCACGTGTACTGTGGTTTCTTCCCTTCTCTGTGCAGTCCGAACTCTACTTGCTAAAGTCAGCACGAAGGGCGTGGCGCTAGTGTACTGGCCAGACCAATCCACACTCACTGGGCTTCCCGTCTACTTAGATTCAAATCAAGAGAGGGTGAATTGTTTAAGCAGAAAAAATGTAAAATCTTACCCTCTCTCTAACATTTCTTGACCCCTTGCAGTTTATCGGCTTGTGACATGGCTCCCGCGGAGAGAGTAACGTCAGGGGCGCCCAGTATCTAGATTGAAATTAATTTGTTTCCTATTCGTAGAATGGGAATGTAGTCTTGAAAGTGGCATTAAAATGGTAATTCTGTTTACACATGGCGCCTGTCTGTCGCCACAGAATTAGAGCAAATACCTTCTCTGTGTTCAGGAGACTAAAAAAAGTCCTCACAGAAACAGTGAATTGGTAGTGAGATCCCTGACGAAACAAGTGGTACTTATGCTACATGTTAGAGTACTCTATATTTATTTACATTGAAATGTGAGGGAGGACTGAAGATTAAGACACTAAGAACATATTAAAATGGAGTAGCTGCAAATGGTTCTGCTCAAAATATGTAGCAATTAGCATTTCTGGTTTTCTTTTCAAAAAAGTTGTATTTTTGTTATGAATATTTGGAAATGGATGAAGGCCAGGAGCCCAGTTTTCCTTAACTCAGTAATCCCATATTGTGTTTCCCTTTATCACCAGGGATTAGCATCACACGAGAGTGAAGGTGGGGGACCTATTATCAGTGAGTCTTAATAATTGTCATTGTGAATGGGGAAAGGAGTTGCTTGCTGCTGTCATCTTGCGCCGGACTTTGTAACTTTCACCAAGGATAAGGTTCTAGTTTCGTAGCGTCGCCTCTTTGTGTTAGAACTGTGGCTAAAGGTATATGAAAGTTTCCAGATCTCCCGTTGATTGAAATGGAATTTTATTTTGAAAACATAAATGCTCTAAAATTTATATACCATTTGAAAGTATATAGTCTGGCGATTTAACGTCTCACAGAGATAAACTAAAAAATCTTGAGCTTGAATTGAAACCGACATATTCTGTACGTGGTAGTATCCACTGGGCAGTCCCACACGCAGCCTGCCTTGGGAGACCGAAAGATCAACGGTGTCCCATGTGCGTCTCAAGGTACACGTAATGCATTTAATTTTATACTTCCAAGAAATGTTTTGTGGCACACGATCTACGATGCAGAGACCGGCCGGCAAAAATGAAATAAAGTAAAATAAAATGAAGATATCTGTGCCAGGCAAAGGTCGGGAGGAACATCACTCGAGACGTCTTGAATTCAACCACTCGTAAAGGCGTTCGGAGGAAGCGAAGGCGAAGAGACGTTACCCCGACGACTGAAAACAAAGGAACGAAATCATCGCGACAAAAGCAACTGCCAATATGAGAAAATCTGCAAAACCACGAAATATGGCAATCTAAAACACTGTCATTATTCAGCAAACAAGCATAGCTTTGATGTAACATACGTATGTAACAGTTCAGTCAAATGTTATTGGAATTTAAAGGGCATTTGAGGCTGCATGTACAGTTCCTTAAATGTATCTAATTACGTTATCATCATCCTTCTCATTTTCATTATTGAACGTCATTTTTAATGTGTAAATTGTTCAGGGCAGAGCGGAAGGGTTCGTAAGTAGGCACGAAAATAAAATAATAGAAAATAATTGGCCTTTGTCACATGAAAACATCAAATCTCATCCAAACTGAAATAGTTCTCTTTTAATATCTCATCTTTAATGGCGCCATTACTATGGACGCTATGTCAGCTCTTCGACACATGGTCTTCAATGCGAATACGAAGAATTTAAACATCAATATTGTCTCGTGTTTGGGGTGTTCGTGACTTATAGACGGGTTCTGATTTGGAAGATTGGATTTATTGACACCTTATTCAACAACCTGGGACCACAGGCAATACAGCGCTATTGCTAATGTACACACTTTACAGTTCACGCTAGGGTTCTAAGTCTTCACTAGTCTTATCCTGGCAACGGATTTATTACAGTCTCACTGTCACATCAAATCACGCATGAAGTCTCCTTTTCACAGCCTAACCCTTTCTTGCCATTATTATGCTACTGCCAATTCCGAAAACGCGACTCAGTTCAGTTCCTCTGCTCAAAAGTTTATATCTTAGAAGGCTGACGTCTCGAAACTCGGTTCATTCTATATTGCTATTACCAGCTTCGGAACTCTTCCTTGTAACCAATATGCATGGACAACACAGAAGACACAGTCTCTGTATTGTTGGGAAGGTGTGTTTGTAGCGCTCTTGCGTAGGAGGAGTAGTTATTCGAGTGTTCCTTACGTCTCCGTTGCAGCGGGAATGTGTTTACCTAGTCGTTGCCTAGCAGTGAACATCTATTCTGACTTTAATATTCCGGCTTTCGGGTGTCATGTCACAATAGGTACCCGTTATTGATAGATGCGAGATTGTAATTTTGTTATAATGCGACTTCATTATCTTTCTCTCCTTCTCATATATTTCTGTGTTCTTCCTTCATTCTTTCATTCTCTCCTTCGATATACTTTTCTTCTGCTTTGGTGTATGGGGAGGGGACGCTTTATTATCCCAAGTGGTTTACATTGGCTCAAATGTTGAAGGAAGGAAATAAAATTACAACATTTTGGACCATCGTAAATAAAATGACGTAATCAATAATATTGCCGCTGTGCGCCCTGCGATATACAACACCGAGTTTACTAAACAGCATGAAATATTCATGTTGCAAATCAGCTGGAACTACATTTTAATGAATCAGTCATCTGGGCGGAAGCATATTTCCATTATAAAATATAACAATAAAGCGAACGGTGTTAGTAAAAATGGAAGGGAAACACGAAAACTCGTATCCAGATGGTTAAAAAGCTGTATTCGCTACGCCGGTGGTTTGAATGTTGATTCTGAGCGGAACATTACACGCCCAGGATATTTCACCGTGTTATGGCGCCGGCCGGATGGAAACTGAAACAAAACAGGTTGATGCAACTACAGACACTGAATTTCAGAATACTTCTTCCGCGTCAGTACAGCAGTGATGTCCCTTCCAAACCCATATAATAAAACCCGTTCATTTTACACACTGATGCTTTAATGAAAATATGTCTCCAAAGCCATCTAAAAATTAAAGTTGTCCATGTGTTTAATTAGTTAAGCAGTAGGTTGTGAAGCCGTACGAGAGAGTGGAGGTATTCCTCCTTTCTTACCCTCTTTAGTAGATGGAGGTGAATGGTGAGCTTCACACCCCTGCCGCTTTACTCCCCGGGGAAGTAGCCCCCATTATACATGGAACAGGAAGCCGCATGTTCCCCAGGTTGAGTCGGGACGCTGTGGAGAGAGGAAAATATTACCTTGCCGTGAATCGAACCCCGATCCTCTGGCATGTAGCCCATCCCTATACCGACTGAGCTGTCCCGTCTTCATAAATTTTTCTAAATATTTTGGTTACTTCTCAAATAGTTTCGATGGAATTCGGGTTGCAGAAGTAGAGGTCAATGTGCCTTGTGCTTAATTTAGCATGTCCCCGGGAGTGACGGATGGGGGAGTGGAATTATAACACCAATTTCCTTAAATTTCGACTTTAAATGAAGGTGAGTAGACAGCCGCACACCCATCACACCCTTTGGAATGGGACACAGAACTAGTAATCTTGACCGTTAATTTTGAAGTGCATACAATCATATGCGTTGCCCTGTGATTTCAACAAAGAATGAATTTAAATGCCTTGAAGTTAATCCCCCCCCCCCGTGTTTAAACTCGCAGTTACTCACACGAAAGCTTAGCTCAGCAGTAATGTTAGTGACACTCATCTGTTCGGGTCGATTCATTGCAGACGCACCAACTCTCGCTTTGAATGAGGTCAGTGCTTTCCCAAAGCCACTTATGTCCATCATGACAGGGTTTGGAAGACACCATGACCTCGTTCTCTGCAGCCATATCCACCTCATCTTGCCCTACACTTCAGCAGTAAGTGAAGTGCGTAGTTGATGTTGTTTACATTCCCTACAGAACAGACAATACTTTGTAAGATGAGGCACCGACTAAATAATTAACATTAATATTACTATATCTACATCACGAGCCTTCAAAACAGTTTATTATATATACATAAATTATAGAATACTCCAATTTGTCCGTCGGAACGCAACAAAATCGCAAAAACCAACGACTGACTCGATGATGTAAAGCATCACTTGAAGAATTTTAATCTTGTTTTATACTATAACTTTCGTTTTATGTAGTCTAAATGTTTCTGAATATTTCTATGTATCTCTGTTCTAACTTGTACGAGGTGTGTAGGAAAGTTCCCGGAGTAAGTCAAAAAAAGAAATGCTGGCTTAACTTAGTCATTTTGCTGCCATCTCCTTCATAATAGTCTCCTTTGGAACGTATAAGGCGATTCCAACGTTTTTTTCCATGCTTCAAGAGCACCGTGGAAGCCATTTTTCCTCAATGCTGTCGAGTGCCGCTTGTGATTCCCTTTGGTTGTCAGACACTGTTTCAAAACGTCATCCCTTCAGTTTCATTTTGGAAAACAAAGCAAAATCAAAAGGGGCTAAGTCTGGCAAGTAGGGAGGATGGGGGAATGATAACCATGTTGTTGTTAGTCACAAACTCTTTGACTTTCAGGGACGTGTAGACGGGCGCATTGTCGTGATGAAGGAGCCAGTTGTGGCTGAGCCGTTCCGGTCTTTTCCATCCTACATTTTCTCTCAAGCGTCTCAAAACGTCTCAGTAAAAGTCAGAGTTGACGTAGTGTTACGAGGAACAAATTCACTGTGAACATCGCTTCACGTCGGGAAGACAATGAGCATTCTCTTTCTTGAACTCCGGACTTGCCGCGCGTTTTTTGCTCTTGTGACTGTGGGCTCTTCCACTGTGTCGATTGTTGCTTTGTTTGTGGATCATAACCGTAAATCCAGCTTTCGTCACCCGTTATTATCCTAGTTGTGTTCTCGTTAACCTTCTCTCGTAGCCCAAGACACATGTTCACGCGCCGCTGCTTTTGATCACTTGTCAAGAGTCGGGGAGCAAACTTCGCGGCAACGCCGTGCATGTTCAAACTTGCCGTTAAGATCACCTGACAAAATCCAGAACTGATCTCAACGGTGTCTGCGAGATCATGGACCGTTCGGCGACGGGCCTTCGTGGATGAATTCTAGATTTTTTTAAAATTTTCTGTCATTTTTCTGGTGCTTGGTCGCCCTGAACTTTCGTCACCTTCAACTGGCACTCGACCGGCCTTGAAACGTGAATGCCATTCAAATATTGCGGTCCAGCTTAAAGAATGTTCTCCAAAAGCCTCACGAACCATTTCAAGGGTTTACAGAGCTTCACGCAAAACTTGATATAGACACGTTGCTCGATTTTGCCATCCATCGCAAACAAAACGAGACACGAAGTCGAAAAAGCACCCATGTAAAACAATGCGTGTTCACAACACGGTGTCACGTGGCAGACTGATGCAATAGCCTTTCGAAAGGTTGACGTTTGCCTCCTCTTTCATCCTTCATCGAGGAGCTTACAACAATAAAATTCCGGGAATTTTCCGATACCTCGTATGAACATGTCATTATATGCAGTATTTATCAGTCTCATGTAAGCAGTGGTCATGTTGAAGTTCCCAAAGTTTCGAAGATCCAGTATCACACAAAACGTTGTGACAGAACACCTAGCGTTTTTCCATTATACTCGTACCTTCCACACTCGGGCTGCCATGTTGGTCGTATATGTGATAGAGGAGTTTCATTCGCTTATTGCATTTATGCTTGTGCATTTAACAATCATTTTAATGAATTTAATCTGTTTAAATGAACTTAAAATAATCTTCAATATAATTTTCAAAAAATCAGTGTATTAGTTAAATGTCCTGCAAAAAAGGGGCAAAATTGTTCCTGTGTTTTGTAATTAAGCAACACGCCACCACGAAAGCGTATGGGGGAGTGGACGAATAGATCCATATGTTCTGACCTCAGCACTAGTTGGAGACGAGTGGTCACCTTCACGACCCGGCGCTTTACTCCCGGTACCCATTGGATAGGAGGCTGGGTGGGCCTCAGGACTGGCTTGGACGACGCGGTTAAAGAAAATTCTTGGCCCTACCAGCACTCGAACTCCGACCCCTTGGTCGATCAACCCGTAGCCAGTCGCTATACCGACTACGCTATCTCGGCTCCACAAATGTCTTGGTGGTGGTGTGGTTTAATCGTTTGTCCTTGAGTAGAGAGAAGCTACATATGAACTCTGCTGTACATATGAATGACGTAGTAGGTCATTGGTATGCGGCATCCAGAGTCGTAAACACCGTTCACTCATTTTTACTGCTGACAATTAAGGAAATTCAATAATGCGAAATCGAGTCACTTCGCCTTGAGTTTCTAGACATGATCCCCAATCTCCTAGCATTTATAATGAAGTGTTTCAGTTGGGCCATTACCGTCGGCATTTCCACATCATTGGTCTTTATTCAGCACCAGCGGACCGTCTTCAAAAGCGTCTTTACACAGATTCTCTGCCAAACCCTTTTACCCTTCTTTCTCCCACATCTTTCCCTGGATAAGCTGCTCCCCTGGCATTTGCGTAATTTCAAACCGCTACTAGCTTCGGGTCTTCATTCTGCTCATCTGCTCTCTCATGATTTCGAGTTAAGGAAGAGGGGGATTGCATTCCATTTCGCTTTCTGTCCTTGTGTCTCTGTAGTGAAAACCTGCTCATGGATGGAAGATAAGAAATGAAGTTGAGACACAGTTCAGAGTCTAATGAGTACAGTGTGGTCTGTAGTTTCTAAGCGTCAAATGTAAATTGATACATTGACTTCAGTGGTATCTTGCTACATCAATTAAAGGCCGCGCCATAGCTCAAGCGGCTAGTCGCTGGCTTCCCAACGCGGCAGCCCGGGTTCGATCCCGGGGTCTTGTAAAGTGGGATTTGTGGTGGACAAAGTGGCGCTGGGACAGGTTTTCTCCGAGTACTTCGGTTTCCCCTGCCAATCTTCATTCCAGCAATTGCTCCACAATCATCCTCACCTGCCATCTGGGGCTGGTACAATAAGCCAGAAGTGGCCGCAGTACAAGGGACTTAGTCTCACCCCACTAGCAATAAAAAAAATACATCAATTAACATATAGTTTTTAATCTAATAGTGACTCTAATTTTGAAGAAATGCTGAAGCTCTGATGCACTTATAATAATTGTAATATTGTGACATATATATCTATACAGAATGCAATACAATAGTTTAACAATAAGTTATTATTTTATATCTACCTGATGATTGGTTTTCACAAGACGAAACGTGCAGCAAGGCACCACTGAAATAAATAAACTCCTTATACAGAACTAATGTGAAGGAGATTCTGAGAGTTGTGTTGTGACGGATAAACAAACAATTAGTACAGGGTCTGTTATCTTCGTGTCTCGCTATTTTTGGCGTTAGTATCGCCCGCTCTTCGGAAGTTCCTCCGACTTCCGTGTTTGTAGCGTTGGTTCTACGGGCTATGAGTTGCGGCCCTGGAGTACGTACTTCTAACATTTGGAGAACGAAGTTCATCTAAATATTTTAAAATTCAGTTCATACCGCTCAGAAGAACTCACCGCATTTCCATTACGAAGAGAAGGCAAATTTTTCTTTGTGTTTGGATGAATTTATTCTCAGAATCTTACCAAAGAAAACCGCATAATGAGGAGCTTCATAACTTGTGCTCTTCACCAAAAATAATTAGAATGATGAAGTCAAGGAGGATGAGATGAGCAGGGCATGTAGCACGAATGGGGATGAATATGAATATACATAGAATATTGGTTGGAAAGCCAGAAGGAAAGAGTTCCCCAGGGAGACCTTTATGTAGGTGTTTGGACACCATTAAAATGGATCCTAGAGATATAGGACGTGGTTGTACGGACTGGATCGTTCCGGTTCGGGATAGGGACCAGTGGAGGGCTTTTGTGAAGGGGGTAATGAACCTTCGGGTTCCGTAAAAGCTGGCAAGTTCTTGAGTTGCTGCACAACTGGCTGCTTCTCAAGAAGGGCTGAGCTCCATGAAGTTAGTTAACATACAAAAGAGGGAGATACACCATTTAATTAATTCCGTGTAGCTTTTCTTTATTGCTAGTGGGGTGGGACTAAGTCCCTTGTACTGCGGCCACTTCTGGCTTATTGTACCAGCCCCAGATGATAGGTGAGGGTGATTGTGGAGCAATTGGTGGAATGAAGATTGGCAGGGAAAACCGAAGCACTCGGAGAAAACTCGCCCCAGCCCCACTTCGTCTACCACAAATTCCACTTGACCAGACCCGGAATCGAACCCTGGCCGCCGCGGTGGGAAGCCAGCGACTAACCACTTGAGCTATGACGCGGCCTTCGTATAGCTTAGTCCTTCTTGAGAAGCCAACAGTCGTACAGCCGCTCAAGAAAATTCTAGGTCTTTCTGGAAATTGAAGATTCATTAGTGAGTTTAAAAGATGAATCCAGTATTTATCCGAATTTTATTTTACTAAGATTCATCTTAATACTATTCTCCCATCTATGACTTGTTCTTCCCTGTGGTCTTTTCTTTAGGTTATCCTTCCAGAACCCTGTACAAAGTCCTGTTCTCTCCCATGCGTGTTACATGTCGTGCCCATCACATCCTCTCCTATATGATCATTAAGAATGACAGTTATGAAGCTTCCCACTGTGCAGTTTTACTCCTTTTCGGTGCACATATCCTCGCAGGCATCCTGTTTACAGCACTTCCGGTCGTTCTCCCCTCAGTTGCATACCCATGTAAGACTACGGAAATACACACTCTGGGCAAACTGAAGATTTCCTGTGGTTAAATATATATGCATATAGTAGTTATTACTGTAATTGAATGGTTCAAAAACACATTAACCGAGGTTTTAGATTAGGCGTTACCTGTTTCATTGTGTAGCAGAACACAGAGTCGGGAAGATAATACGTAAATTTCCGTTAATATTTCAGTACATCTTGAGGCGACGAAATGGATGCAGTGACCTCGGGCAAGATGTTTCAGACATTGTTATCGCTAAACGGAAATAGAATATTTGGTTTTACAACATAAGGACTAACAGACGTAGACTAATTTCATAATAAAGGGACCCCAGTACATTATGTAACAATTTGTCAGTTTGGTCCCCTGTAAAGTAGACTTACTTGCTGAGACATTGTGCCACGGCTTCAAACATTACAAGAAAATATTTTGCTGCAGTCATTTTAGTGCCATTACTCCGCTTCCCTCGGTGTCTTCAGACGATTAAAAATGTAAATATTTCAAGGAGATTTTTAGTTTCGGGAGCACGAAAATTCATGCGAAGTCAAATCAGTACAGTACGAAGGCTTCTCCAGCACCGATGTTTCTTCAGTGCTCTCTTCTGTGATGAATCGTTGTGAATGCTGGTAGTATTTCATTGGCTTTTGGAGGAACCTACTCCTTCTTTTCTCAGGATGAAAATTGAGTTAAGCAGGTAGCCAGAAAAAGGGAGGCGCTTTGCTTACCACTCTCTTCTTGCTGGCTCATGTTTGGCTTACTATTCAACACTAAAAATAGAAGCATTGTTTTCCTCCGAAACATCTGGCAATTTGTAACAGAGTTCACAGCACAGATACTTGTGCTCTTCATGAGCACAGACGTGAGAATCTCGAATAATTTTTTTTTTTGACAAATGAAATCACCTAACCGGAAAATGTTGTTGGGGAACACGCATTTTAATTATGCGAAATATCCTTCGTGGTTTTCCCCAAATAGGTTTCCATAAAGTTTAAGAAATTTTATTTTGGAGGAATTAATTCGTCACTAATATCCTTGGCTCTCAACATTCTCAAGCCTTACGCTTCGAAGATTTAGCACGTAGTGGCGAAATCTCTTTGTTTTGAAGCACCAAATTCTCAACATCTGCCGCTCTTCCGCAGAATTCGGTTTCTTGTAATAGTCTTGCTTAGATATCTCCTCATATTTATTTCCTTCCCGGTTTTGACAAAGAACGGGACTCAGTTTGTCAACAAGGCTTGTAACACAGCAACAAGAATACCAACAACAAAACCTAATTCAACAGGCTAATTCACACAAATCCGCTGAACAGTCTTTTACGAGGTCACACATTCGCTATATCCGCACACATATGCAGTTTTCTTTTGTACCGGTTCAGTATTTAAAATACGCGACTGTTGTCGCTAGTGTTTCTGATTCCTTGCTTTTCCCTCACGGCCGTAACTCTGTCGCGGGGAACGTAAATATAATCTCAGATATATTCCACTAAGAATTCTCTTGTTATAAACAGAACTTTCAGAAATACGGCTTGAAATATTTGCATTGTAATTTGTCTGTTTTCTTCTGTGTGTGTTTCGAATGGTAAGTTCCACTTACCATTCGAAACAGTCAGTTGAAGGCTCACTCACTCATGGAACTGAGCCCTTCTTGAGAAGCTGCCAACTGTGCAACTACTCAAGAACATCCCTGCATTTTATGGAACCGAAGGTTCATTACCGTGTTCACAAGAGCCCTCAACTGCTCCCTGTCTTCAGCCAGATAAANAGTTATGAAGCTCCTCATTATGCAGTTTTCTCCAACCTCCTGTCACTTCAACTCTCTTCGGTCCAAATATTCTCCTCAACACTCTGATCTCAAACACCCCCAGTCTGTGTTCCTCCCTTAATGTCAGAGACCAAGTTTCACACCCAGTAGGTGGGTCCCTTGTTGCCACAGCCTGGTACATCCTCAGATTGCGGATGGAGGTTAGCTAAGAATATATTGAATACAGAGACGCAGACAACCGACAAGGAGTGGTCCTCCACACATCACACGAAGCCTCAGACCTGACAATTAAAGATATTATGAATATTACCCAGTTGTTTAAAAGGTTAATGATGTTTTTTGAACGTAACCCAGAGTTTAGGAATTATATAATAATGTCATGTATTAGAGGGCTAGAGAACCCCGTATGCGCAGTACGCAATGCGCACTACAGGCAGAATACAACATGGCACTTAAATGTAGAAAAGCATATGTTTATGATGCCTGAAAGTGGAATCACTTAAAGCAACCTACAATGATTATAGTCATCGTTCCGAATGTGGAGCACCAGCAAAATCTGTGATGTGGGAGTTTGTGAAACGGTTCAAGTAGGCGGGAAATGCGAACATACTGAAACGTGTTCGCTGGTCGATGTTGGTATGGAGACCTTTATAGCAGAAGTTGTGTGTTGTGTGAGTGCAACCTGTTGTAATTAGATGTACTGTGAAGTTCATACCAATCTCGTCACGTATTAGGGGTGTGACTCTAGGCGGGATATGGTTTCGTAAATAGATTTATTGAACACTTATATACACCACTCGGAGTGCAAAAGTAATTGCAGTGCCACTGATAGTCTCAACAATTCACAGATCACCGCAACACCAAGAAGCTTTTTTTCCAGACTACGGAAATTTCAGCATATGTTTCCTAGCAACGATTTCTGACTGTGGTAAATCTTCAGGTTCCCGCGCTCACGTTGTTATTGTTAGTCGAATATCCCGCAATTGAATTCTTTGTCGACTCTCAACTCAACTATAGCACTGTCTCTTCTCAGCTTCCATGGCAGAGCCTGACTCAACTTCCAACTCGGACCCGAGATTGACTGCGCTGGCGAAGGCTAGTAGCAATTGTAAACAACAGACACAACCTCTCATCAGAGAGGATGTTACATAATGTAACCGCACCACTGCCATGCACCCATTTAAATTTAATTAAGTTCAGTAACTGGAAATTTAAATGTTTCACAGTTGAATATTATGAAGGAGTCAGTGAGACATAGGCCTATTCTTGCATGTAAGAATTAGCTTATTCTCACAGTTGCAATAGAACAGGAAGAACCCCTGTGGATTTTTCTTAGAATTTTAGCTCGAAAGTGTAACTGCGGCAATCTTTGAGAATTCGAAGCTTGACAGTTTCTGCAACTTTTAATTCTTAGAGGGGCGTTCCAGAGACCCACGCTTAGGCTAGAATTCATGAAAGACCTGTCGAAAGTTACGTTATGTTTTTAAGGGCTAAAATCCAAAGTCACAATGAGCTGACTGGAAGTCAGGGAAATGAAGTAAACTCCCTCATTTCAAAATCATCCAATCACTAGAATTTAGGGGTGTGACAGAGCCCAGAAGCTGATGGACCAAGGACCTCACGGTTTGGAGAGAAGTCAGTTGTCGAGGTCAGTCACACGCCGGCTCTTGAACCATTCAGAAGCAAACCTGGTATCGGTCAGTTGAAAATTTATTGTCTGTACTTATAAGCATTAGTAATCAAGTTGTATGTTCTAAAATAGTAACGCCACAAGCAAAGAGTGTTGTACTTCAAAGAACAAAAACTCAGAAATAAGCAAGTTCATAAGCGAGATTAGTGATTGAGTAGAAAAAGGGGCATATACGTTAATAAACAGTTAAACTTGATATATGTGCGTGTGTAGCACTGAGCCTATTTCCTGCCCCTTGGAGCTAGAGGCCCGCTAGAGACCTTGAGAGTGAGATCCTCAGCTCTTCCGAATACAACGATCCTCACCCACTTCCAGTATGATCACCTGGCATAATTAGTAGGCCCTAATTGGAGCTTGCTGGCGCCCAAAGCTAGGCGAGGAGCGATGAGAGTAGGGTATATAACCCCAAGTGTTCAGCTGAAAAAAATTCTGATGGTAAACCGCCAGTCGTAGAGTAAGTGACTCTGACTCTGACTCTGTGGCCTCTTATATTTTCTGTGTCTGGCTTCACCTTGTCCTATACCGCGAACATGTTCATTCTCATGATTTTGTATGACTTCTGCTTGTCGCCTACACACTTTTGTTATATAACCTTGTACATATGGAAGGTTGAAGCCTATGTGCAAATCACAGACCGGCGTGAACCTTGAAAAATTTCCAGTGGTGGGCAGAACCTTGTTTTGCATGCATTGCAATTTTAAAACCTAGGCGTCTGCCGCTAAGAATTGGATTGTGTCTGAGTCTTATGTTACGACCGGCGGGCCTGTTTTATTCTTACATATTTGTGCTAATTACTCGAGGCCAGCGCCTAATCAATTAGGAATAGCGACAATCTCTCCACCGCTCCGTCCCGTGCTACAAATTAGCTGAATAATAGAGAGAACAGAGCTGGTACTCTGAAGGTTTGTGACAGTAGTCAGTTTATTACATGATTATTATGTTGGGCATTGCCCATTGTCTGAGATATATTTGATCACAACGTTTCTGAAACTAATCAGTTTTCATCATTAGCTTCATGGCGGCGAATGATCGTACTCAGGTGGGTCCACAATATTGGTCACTGGATTTGAGTCAATGTTGTATTCTGAAGCATGTCAATGTGTGGCGAATTTTCCCTTCTCATTAATTAATAATATGTAACCAGATAAACCCTAGAAATTCTCTTTTCTCTTATTTTTGTAATTTTGTTGTTTCTGTCTGGGATTGTATCCACCTAACCACCGTATTCACTTATATCAGTGGTTCTCAAACTTTTTACTTCTGAGCCCCCCCTGACAAGAGAAAATACTCTCAGGCCCCCAGCCTGTGTTTTTTTTTTATCAAAATAGAAGTCATGGTATGTTTGACGTTTTATTCAGTTTATTTTGTGTTTTTCTACATACTATTTAGCAGTTTTTTTACTCAAAATTAAAGTATCACAATATTAGACCTACAACAAAAATTAATTTTAACACTTCAAATTAACCAAAATATGTATTGAAATGAAACGATATTTAACTAACAAGTATTTAATTTTTTTTCTGCAAAGAAAATCAAACATTTAAATGCCAAACTTCAGTATGATGGATGGGCCTGCTTTTGAGAACAAAGTTTATCCAAACGTGGTGTAATATCAGAAATGGCCACTCTAACTTCGTTAGCAATATTTAGCCTCGAACAATACTTTGAATTTATAGCTACCAAAGTAGAAAAGCCTGCCTCGCATAAGTAAGTTGTTGCAAAAGGAATCAGGATCTTCAATGCCTTTTCGCTCAAAGTTGGGAATTCCTTGCCAATATGCATCCAGAACTCCAACAAAGACAATTCCTTAAATTTACTTTTCAATGAAGTATCACTAGTGAGATCGCTGAGTTGTTCTTGCTCACTTACCTTCAGAGATGATGGCCCAGGAGCATTTTCGAATGGATTTTTAATCCAATTAAATTTATCAAAATCATTGCAAAAGTATTTTTCAAAATGAACTTTCAACATTATGAGATGATCAAGTAGGCAGCTTTTTATGCCCACTGGAAGCACTGGATTATCAGTGTCTTGTACCATTGACACCAGAGTAGGGAACCTGTCTAGCGTGCCACTTTCCATACTGTTTCTCCAGAGCTCTAATTTTCTCATGAATGTCTTCACTTTGTCATTTCAAGAAAGTGCAGTTGCCTCATTCCTTTGAAGTGAAGTGTTGAGGATATTTAGTTTCTCAAATATATCTGTGAGGTAAGCCATTTTCAACAAAAAAAATCCTTGTTGCTGAAACTGTCTGCCAGTGAGTGATTTTCCCCATTTAAGAAACAGAACACCTCATGCCTCAGCTTAAGCATTCTCTTTAATACCTTGCCTCTTGAAAGCCATCGAGCATCACTAAAAAACAACAGAGCAGTGTGTTCGGCACCCATTTCCCCACACAGCATTCAAAAAGTCTAGACTTCAGAGGATGCGGCTGCTGCCGAACTATCAACGCTGTCTCTGGCATACGCGTTTTATAATTGCCGGTAAAGAGAATAATTATTAGTTATTTTGAAATTCGTGATAATTAAAGCCAGTACTCATCAAAAGTTTTTCTATATGTATTTTTATTTTTTGTTATTTTGTAATTGATTTAGGGCAGTTTTAATTTTTATCTGTAGGAAAGTATGCTGCGCCCTCCCCTGGGGGTCGCGCCCCACAGTTTGAGAACCACTGACATATAATTTTAAACATTGAATTTCCCAGTGTATTACTTCAGCAAATTGCTGGTATATATTCATATTAAAATATAATATATTCATTATCGATATTTTCAATAGGCAGAAAACACAAGCTGAAAATATATATAATAGCTAATTTGTATAACGTAGTTCGCTGCACGTGTTTGGAGGGAAGAGGGAGTGCAGGTTCAGTTGCAACGAAGACGCGATGTGATTGGTTGGTGCGTGATACATACGCGGTGAGGAGTCGGTTACCAAGCTGTGGTTTCAACAAGAAATTATAACGGTCTAATAAATGGCCAGTGATACGTCTGTGTTGTGTAACAGCCCGTTTTGAAAGTGCGTGTTTGTGTGAGTTTGTGAGTGTTTCAGAAACAGCCACATGTTTATTTTATGTGAACCACTCAAGGGCACTCTTGTAACGTCTGCATTAATGTAGCTGAAGGTCATTAAGGTGAGTACGCTGTATAAAGGATCTAAAATTTAATAAGGATAAGACACACAGTGTATAATTAACGTTCAAACGTATATTGTGCTTTGTATTAGTGCCAAACTTGACGTGAGAGGGGTTTCCTTGTGCAGTGAAGATCGGTATTGTGGTGTTCTCGGGTGTGTTGTGGGGAGGTATCTGGGCATGAAATGTTCGGGGGAGGAATTTATTGCCGTAATCTTAAAGTCGTGTGTTCGAAAGAAAGCATTTAGACTGTTTCTGGCTGTGAGAGGGTAGCAGGAAGATGGAGAGGGGTACAGTAACATGTAGCTTCGTAGTTCGCACAATATGCAGGTAAGTTTTGACTGTACAATCGAAGGAGAATGTAATGGGGCGTTCATATAACACGTACTTTTCGCCAATTAGGAGCCCATTCAATGCGGTTTGCCAGCAAATGTCGCATAGTGGGGGGTTGAGTCCAGTTGGGTCCACTCGGCACGGTGGCCACTGATTAGCCTATTGTACCTGCCCCGTGTGATTATGATGATGGAGAATTTGGTGGAATGAAGATTGGCAGGGGAAACCGAAGTACTCGGAGAAAATCTACCCCAGCGCCACTTTGTCCAACACAAATCCCATTTGACCAGACCCGGGTTTGAACCCGGGCCGCCGCGGTCGGAAGGCAGCGACTAACCGCTTGAGCTATGGCGCGGCCTAGCAAATGTCTATTTCACTTTAATCAGTGACTCTTAAATACCAGAAATGCCTGCATTTGTGAAATTATACATTTAGAATAATGTGATTAGAAATTATAAACTATTCATCCAGATTAACTTAATTATTTATCAGTATAGTCTTCTGAAATATATTAAGTTGCATATGCAGTCTTTTCATGTCTCCTTCATTTTCAGATTTAATGCCGGGTTATTTTTGCTTGGATCAAAATAAAGGCAAAACATGAGTTTTGAAAGCCATTCGACAGTGGACGATCTCTTGTGAGGGCATGTTAGTGACGTAAATATTGACAGTGTTACAGAGTTGACATATGCAATGTTGGACAGCCTTCATGCCTATATTTCCACAATTCGGAATGTTTCTAACAAATTCTTTACTTAAATTTACTGACTGTATATGGCGCCAACAAAATAAGTAATGTATTTTAATTTTAATTTATTTAGTAACACATTCACTTCTAACTTTGTGTAGCATTGAATTGAACTACAGAATAATTGCTTGGAAAGGATGTCCGAAGAGGTAGTTTTGGCTTAATCAAGACATAATCCCACCATTTCCCTTGGGGCCTGAGAAAAACGCAGTAATTTTCAGTGAGGTTCCCATTCGATCAAGACTCTCAATAAAATGCGTTCCGTTGTTTTGTTATAATTCTCAATGGAACCTATCAGGACGAACATTTATTTATTCGCATAGTGGGGGAGTGGAGTCCAGCTGGGTCCACTCGGCACGGCGGCCACTGATTGGCCTATTGTATCCCCCCCCCCCGGGCGATTATGGGGATGGAGAATTTGGCGGAATGAAGATTAGCAGGCGAAACCGAAGTACTCGGAGAAAACCCGCCCCAGCGCCACTTTGCCCACCACAAATCCCACTTGACCAGACCCGGGGTCGAACCCGGCCGGCGCGGTGCGGTGGGAAGCCAGCGACCAACCGCTTGAGCTATGGCGCGGCCGGGACGAACCCATAGTTCCTTGCAGAGGTTAATGAAATATCAAGGTTAATCGACATAGATATATGACTTCGGTTTTATGGAAGAAGCCGCGTTAGGGCGAAGCGTTCCATCATTACGCAAACATTGGTGTTGGCCAGTTTCAGGCCTAGTCTCTTTGGGAAGTGCTCATATACGATCCCGCAGTGGGCGGTTTGTGTGAGTTGACTTGATAACGACGAAACTGAGTAGCGGGCGGTTGACAGACCAGAGCATAAGCATTCGCTAGATACCCAAATGAGTGAGCTTGTTCCCGAAGGCATGCTGTCCTGGCCGTCCTGACCCTGTACCATGAAGGCTCGTCGTCATAACAAGTACTTACACGTATCATTACTATCATAACAAATATAAGCGAAATAACTGACATGTTCAAATTGGGCAGTTCATCCCTAGAGGCCCTTCTGTACAGGCATCACAGTACAACAGGGGCATTAATGAGTAAAATAATAATATAAGTCTGCAGATATTTTCCTGTGTAATTTCCAAACAGCATAGTTCGCACTCCACAGGGTGCTGAGAAGAATATTTGGACTGAAGAGAGATGAAGTGACAGGAGGTTGGAGAAAACTCATAATTAGAAGCTTCATAACTTTTACTCTTCGTCAAAAAATAATTAGAATTATCACGTCAAGAAGGATGAGATAGGCAGGACATGTAGCACAGATGGGAAGAATAGGAATGCATATAGAATATTGGTGGGAAAGCCAGAAGGAAAGAGACCACTGGCAAAACCAAGATGTATGTGGGTGAACAGTATTAAAATTGATCTTAAAGGGTTATGATGGGATGGTGTGGACTGGATTGATCTGGCTCCAAGATAGGGACCAGTTGGAGGGCTCATGTGAACACGGTAATGAACCTTTGGGTTCCATAAAATGCTGGGGAAAATCTTGAGTAGCTGCAGAATTGGCTGCTCCTCAAGAAGGGCTCAGCTCCATGAGTAAGTGGAGTAGAATATTCCCCTGCAATTACAAACTCTTCACTCGTTTTGTACTGTGTGCAAAAGTCATAACTGAAGACCACATTTTAAAAATCTTTATAAGGAAAATATCCTGGTCGGATTATATCTCTATAGCCGCTGGAAGGTCTCATAATTCCTGCAGAGTTTAATACAACTTCCCTCTTACAACCCTTAACCCCCAAACATACACCAGCTTTATAGAAACTTTTTAAAACGTTCAACCATATCATGAAATTGAAGTTTCAGAATAAACCCTTTACTAAATAAGTAAGGACTTTCAGTTGAGGGATGAGTGGGAAGGGATGCGACTTAACTTTTTACGAGGCGATTAGGGGTAGTGTAGTTAAGTGAAGACAAAGTAAGGGGCCGCAAGATACTGTACCCATGTTCGTTATAAGGATAAAGAAGTAAAGTGAATAATAACTCTTATTTGAGCTGCAATCTGAACAGTTAGCTTGCTGGTAGTGCCTGTCTCCTAACGGCTCTTGTCTTACCGTCATATTACTTGTCTTTATGTGTCGTGGGAAGCCACGGCAAGTTTGTTTCACGTGAGGCCGTGTAGGCACTGACTACTTGTTGCTACCCAACGCAGGCAACAGAGCAGGCAAACTCTGTCCGAAAGATTTGAATGTACGTCGCATTTGAGTAAGCGACAGTATGGAAGAAAAGTTTCAGTATCGCGATTTTGATGATTATTCTACTTTGGAAGTAGAATCTAGGGGCACTGTAATAAAGACGCAAATACCCACGTCGCTCTCTGGAGATGATGAGCGCTCGAAGATGTTTTAGACAGAGAGAATGGTGACTGGCCGATCAGACTGACCGCGCAGTCTAAGGCACGAACCGTCTTCGCCCGTTCGAACACTGAGGTCGTGGGTTCGAACCCCACTCGAGTCATGGATATTGGTGTTGCATTGTGTGCATGTAGCGACCCTGTGACCGGCTGATCCCCCGTCCAAGGTGTCCTACCGAAAGTGTATGGGATTAGGAAACTGGAAGAGCGGCCGAGAGAGAGAGAGAGAGAGAGAGAGAGTGTGTGTGTGGTTTTGCCCCTACGTGTTTAGCTGGAATTCGCGCCCTTTTTTACTGCGTGTTGGCAATATTTCGATTTACATCTTAAAGCTTATTGCATTTTGGATGGTTCTGGAATCCTCTGTACAGATTTCGAAGTGGTCTTCCAGGACACTCTCCCAGAAGCAATAACTCTGAAGATGGGAAATCTTTAGCATTCGACATGACGTATTTCTGCATACTGAACTCGTACTCAGTAAGCAACGTTCTCGTTCTGAGGAACAGACATAAAAGTATATTTTAATCATGAATAACGGCATTTCTTCTTATTTAAGATCCGCTACAGCACTGAAGATAAAAAACTAAGGTAGAGTAGGATGAAGTTGTCCTCTTGCCAAGTTAAGATTGTCATGAAGGCGTGTTGGAAAATGTAGGTATAGCTCCATTCTTGACCTTGACCCTAGATAGAGATGAGTGGTCAGCTCCACGCCCCAGCCACTTTTACTGCCGCGGAAAATCCCCAGTGCCCATTTTACAAGAGGCTGAGTGGGCCTCATATTCGGTTTGAACGCTGTAGAGTATAAATATTCCATTCATGGACTTTTATAAACTACTGTATAATATGCCTCGGTATGGCATTAAACAGCGAAAGCAATTAAAAGCAACTTTATTATTTTAAGGGATTCGAGGTTCTCGCAGTGGCGAGTGTGAGCAATATTATTTTCTGCTATGTGACGTTGAGTAACCAAGTCGAAATATACCGACGTACTGAACGAACACACAACCTCTGCTTGCTGTTGCCTACCTGCGTGTGATACTTCTCTACATTTGAAGACAGAGGCAGTACATTCATCCGAAACGTTATTGAATTTCTATAGCATGGCACAGCCATACCCCAAAAGAGGGCAGCCTTCTTACCCCGTTACTATTATAAATTTAAAGAACCTAGTCTGTGAGGAAGCACACTTTAGCGTTGGTGGTTGAGGCACTATTTCACAAGCTGCAAGGTTGCCGGTTCGATTCCCGATGAGCTCATTAGATATTTCAATTTAGTTAATCCTTCCAGCGGTACTACGGCCCTGGGGTTCACATAGCCTTTAACAGGAGTGAGTACCAGGCATATTCCTGGGGGCTAAAGAACTGCCGGCGAGTAAGGCTGAATACCTCACCGCCATCTGTGAGCCACTTGCCTAAAAATATAAGAACCTCGACGTCTTAAAACACCATGGGCCTCCAGGACCTCTTACAGGAATAGGTTTATCTTGTTTTCCTAATATGTTAGTGGGTATGGCCATTTTTCTGCACAGTCGTCCTACAAATGCAGTCTATCCGTGTAAAATCCGTGTAAAATATTTGTTAGTATATCAAAGGCATTACGTTCATAAATATTCCGGAAATAGACACAAGTAATTGCGCTGTTGAATGCAGTGAAATTAGAAGGAATTAAATAATTCTTTTAGCCCTCAAATGAAGTTCTGCTTTTACTTTTCATCATGTTCTACTGAAAGATGCTTGGATGGTTTACTTTGTCTTAAGACAGATGCATTAATTTACTGGTAGGCGTAAAACTGGCTTTAGGAAAAATTCTTTCTCTGATAAGGTTATGTAAACTTCACAGTTTTGATGAGTTTGTTCACCTAACGTTAAAAGACGCCATACCAGCGATCACACGGAAGAGTAGGTAAACACTTTTACAGATAATGTAATTTGACATCAGTTTCAGGAAGGCCCGAAGCACTTCTTGAAACTGAAGAAAAAAGACAAAGAATAATTGAAATGCAAGATTTTTTTTGCCCTTTGACCTTATGCTGTCAGTACTTCCACTTAAAATGTAGAACTCCTTACGGAAATTGCACTTCTGTCTAGCACTTCCGGCTTTGTGTTATGTCGCGTATTTCGGCTTCAGGATAAATGGCTCGTCCTTTCACTGGGTTCCACATTTCTTGAAATGTCTTTATTCGGTCTCGCGCGTCGAAATAGTGAAAGTTACTGCTGTCTGAATGAAGTTAGCGCCCCTTATTTTAGCACGGTTATGATAACTGCTTATCATTTTGACTCTGTGAAGAGACTGCAATGAAACCCCCAAATCTTTTGCAAATATGGATTTCTGTGCGCGGTTAATCCGTACTGGTATTTAGACACTTAAGCTCCGTTATTACTAAAGCCATTATAATTCAGAAATTTTCATAGTCGTAGTCAGTTTCTCTAATATAAAATATAATATTATTTTCCCTGTATGTCACTGTGTCCTGCAAGTAGCTGCTTTGTACTGACCGTTCATTCGCCAAAATGTTACGCATTTCCTCTGTCCCCATCAGAGGCACAAACCTGTGTCCAGTTCACTGTAACATTCCTAGTTCCATCTTCCTAACAACAAAATCGTGGTTCTGGTGCATGGATATCCTTAACTTCATACTTACATCAAAATATTTTGCCTTTAATTTCTTCCACAGCCTCTCACGAATACAAAATGTTTTTACATTACATAATGTATTTCATATGTTATTATTATATTATATATTCGGCTTATTATTATTTTTGTTGTCTTGTATTATATGTATATTTGTCTTACATTATTACGAGTAGAAGCGCTCTTTCTTCGCCCGGGATGTGGAATCCTTCCTCGTTTCCACCATAAAATGGGAGGGATCAGATTTTAAAGAAATATAACATTCATATTTAGAGAACGAAGCATAATCATGCAGCAAAAAAAAAAAAAGAAAGACAGAATGAAGATTCGAACCATATACAGAAATTCTACAGCCGCGTCTTTAATTTTTTTTTAAATCCCTTAGTGGAGGTGGAGTCCAACTGGGACCACTCGGCACGACGGCCACTGATTGGCACGTTGTAACCTTCCCCGGGTGATTATGATGATGGAGAATTTGGTGGAATGAAGATTGGTAGGGGAAACCGAAGTACTCGGAGAAAACCCGCAACTTTGTCCACCGTAAATTCCATTTGACCAGGCACGGGATCGAACCCGGGCCGCCGCGGTGGGAATCCAGCGACTAACCGCTTGAGCTATGACGCGGCCTATAGCCGCGTCTTGCATAAGGCAGCGACTTGCTTTGAGACGGTCCATATTGGTAATAATACGAAATAATTTTCTCAATCTGTTTGGTTTTTCTGTGGTAGTGTCACGGCAGAAAACCATAGTTGTTAATTTTACATTTTGTTAAACTGGACACAATGTGTGTTTATGTATATACACTTCGCACAAAGAACAAGCTTAAATGTGCAAGCGTGATGGAAAAAATATTTTAAAATAGAGCCCAATGATTAGAGAGTTTTAAGAAGAATATGAAGAATTTGGATTTCATAATCGGGCTTCCCATCACTGATTCCCAGAGCGTCTTTTTGAGAAGTAGGGGCTTAGGGGGTGTTCAGTCCCTCAAGAGAATTAATGGGACCGTAAACCGATAGCACGATACGTTATCCAAATTCGTCAGTACATGGTACATGCAGCAAGTTTTGTTTTGTTTGCTCACGTGGTTTATGCGCCGCAGTAGTTTACGAAAAAAATTTTGTTGAGAAACTGAGATATATGTTTAAAAAGAATTTGAAAATTGACTAGCCTCGCTTGATATAGGGACCGGAAATTCTGTGTTGTAATGAATATGTATAAAAGATTAAATATTCTTGGCGCCGCGAGACAATTACGATAATGATGTAAGCAACGTGGAGCTACAACTAAATGAAATTTTGCATGTGAAGGCTGTATGTGGATAGTTCATAAACATAGGTATAAATGTCTCTGAAATATTTCTATATGTTTATTAAAAGTCAGAAACTTGGAAACGGTGCCAAGTTTGACATGCCTGATAAAAGTGTCATAGTCGGAAATTGTTACTAAAAATTACGCACTAAACTCAGTTACAAAATTGAACATCTAATCATCTGTAGTTCATATTGGCAAAACTATACAGATTTGAAACGTGAAGGGAGTAGGCTTCTGTGTACTCGTGACGACACTGCAGCGTCCTGTTGCACTGTGTGTTCTAACTTCGTGCTCACCTTTCCCGCCGTGTTTGTGCAACTTGAAAGTCTTTTTGTCTCCTCTCGTAACACGACTGTATATGTTTTGGCCTAACTGGCCATCAGCAGGTGTATACGACGTTGGATTTGAAGGCACCTGCTGCCCTGTTGTCAAGCTATCAGCTACACAAAACACAAAGGGATACAACCAATATATCAAGAAAATATACAACAGACACATGCATAAAAATAAAATAACGCCGATATGATAATATAAAAATAACCCGAAATTAAATATTTTAGAAGCATTTTACATAAAAACGAAAAGGAGAATAGCGTCTGACAGGGCCACCATAGTGCGGCTGGAAATCGACCTAATCAGGAATAGAACCCGCGACCATCCAGTTTGAGGGGACTTTAACTTTTAACTAGATATAATTAAAGTTCAGCCAAATATGACAACTATTTCACTCATTTCCATTAACAGAAGGAATCTGTCACGACGTCACTTTCAAGAAGACAAGAAGAAACACGCGGAAACTAAGGAACTAATAGCAATGTTACAAGCGAATAGTACCGAAAACGTATATAATCATAAAGAGTCCTGGACGATTAACAGCATCTACAATACGCGACCAGTAACAGAATTTTATGCTCTAACAAGATAATTTTTAAAAATTCAAAATGTTTTTATAAACTTAAAAATAATTTCTGTTATTATGATTAACAATAACGTGGATCCATATTAGGATATTTCAATAACGTGACATGTATTTAATGAAACTGCCTGTGGATGGCCCAAAATATGGACAGAAAAAATAGGAGTTAATAAATGAAACCAATATAAATAATTAGATTCGTTTATTTTGTAGTATTTATTGTGTTGACGGCCCAATGTCACAAATCATGATACACAACAGAACGCAAACAAACGAGACACACACAAGAGTTTAAATGCTGCATTAAATTAGGCCTTATTAAGTATTAGGAGAGAGCTAATAGTACGTTCAGGAGAAAATAAAATTGATAGATACAACAGCTGTTAAGTCATGTGGGCGGAGTTACTGATCAAATATGCAGAAGCGTGTTCTGCAGTATACGTCGAAAGGGCACCGATGGAGGGAAAGGTGTTTGAAAAGAAGGAATCAGTGTGTAAAGTGGGAACATAATTGCATGTACTAGGAAAGGAAAACGTAAAACTTGTTAAGAAAGGAAATTAAAGAGGGATTGAGGAATTCCTGTGTTTTGTTGCTTTAAATTTAAAGAACTTTTAAGTAAAAAATAAGTGCCTGAATTAGGGGAGGTGATGATTTGTGTGTAGATAACGTGTATGTATTTGCCTGCTCCCTGCCACACTCCTTCAACCCGACAGCCTCACAATGATGATGTTTGAGGAGATTTACTGACATTATATGTAACGTTGTCACCTTGGAGACACTTGCAAAATAGTCGCCATTACAATATAAAGGAAATATCGTTTGTTATAGCATGTGAAACAAGCAGATGGTAAGTTTCGTAAGGCGACGTTTCGCATCTTTCCGCGAGCGCGTTTTCCTCGCGTCTCTTTCCTGTTGTATGGTTAGTCGTTTCTTTATCTCTCTGTATTGTCAAGTCTTGTATGTGAATATGGTGATTTATTTGCTATATTTGCAAAAATATAAATACCGTAAGATCCTGAATAAATTTCAAATAATATGGGCTAATGAGACATTCCAAATACTGACGGTTATTTTAACTCCGTGGAGTAAAATATAAGAAGTTTTCTGTTATTAATACAAAAAATGTGTTGTCAGTACTCCTACAAACAAAACAAACTCCGTGGTTTTAGTCCGCAAGCGAACTATACCGACCGCTTCTGTGGTGTAGTGGTCAGAGTTCCAGGCTATAGGTCTAAAGTTCTGGGTTCGATTCCAGGCGCTACCAGATTTTCAGAGAAGTAATGGGTCTGGAACGGCGTCCACTCAGCCTCGTGAGTATAACTGAGGAGCTATTTAAAGGAAATAGTTGGTCCGGTCTAGAAAACCGAAGTTAACGGCCGGGGACATTCTTTGCGCTGACCACGAGACACCCTCTATCCGCTAAAGTTGGCACTAACTTCGCCGACAAGCGGCGGTCGCTCGGTCGGTCACTACAGAGGATATTCCCAGTCACTAAAATTCACACTATCAATAATACTAATTTAATGATAATTGGAATATTATCCTCTTAACTACGCCTACATCCTGAAAAGTGTTTTCTCTCAATTGTTTCGACTTAATTGTTGCATGCGTTTCTGATCTTCATAATCTTCTTGACTTATCATATCGATATATGGTGAAGTGGATACATGATGAAGATTCTTCATTACTAGGGACCGGATTTTTATGCCATAATAATCCCTTAAATATGTATGCATTTATGCATGAAAAACTTCCGAAATATGCACATAAAAATTTATACCAAATATTAAAATTTATTTTATATTATTTTAAGACCAACAAATCAATATTTAAGTTCATTTTATGTAATCATTGAATGATTCACTTGCAATAAAAAGCTATACTTAAATACAAATCATGCAACAAAGCCAACATATTTCATTACAAATTTAAAAAAAACCAATGGTACTCACATTTAGCTCTCCGAACTTTCAACTTCTCTTCTGTTGCAGTTCACAATTACTAAATGTATTAGGTTTTCCACAGTTAGTCGCATCATATTGTCTCGTAAGATTTCCTTATAGCGGGAAAAACTTCTTTCCACCTCACAGGAACTTAGGGGCGCATGTACAAAAGCCACTATTTTCTCCACTGTTAGTGATTTTTACCTGGCAGTTCAGTACGTTTACTGGCTAAAATTTCTTAAATTTCACAAATTTGTTCATATCCTGGATTTTTTTAAAGAATGCTGTGTACTTTTTCCTTTACTACTTCACACGAACATACTTTCTGGTTGCAAGAAAGAAACATGCATTTGCATTAAAATCCGGTCCCTACACTTACTTGTTTCCTTCTTATTAGATTCTGTATCTCGATTCGAAATATTCCACAGGTCATAAACACCTTAAAATATTAAGGTAATACCAAATTGAAACAAGGTGTATATTCTTTTTATTGCTGTAGCATATTGTGCGTTATTTGATATTGCAAATATTTCAACGGTAATAGAATTAACAAGTTCAGTATGAGCCACTGCCGAACAAGGATCTATGTTGCCTGAGTTCTGGGCCCCCGTAATGCCCCAATGCATATTTTGATGTTGAAGCGAATGAAAGAAGACGCATGGAATGACTCCCTGAACACCTGTCCAGGTTGTAGGCTTCGTTCTCCAATCGTCTAGCCTTTCAGTTCACAAGATTAGGGTAATGATATTCATATAGTAACTTTCTTTACCGAAAAGCCGTTTAGGCTGACTGATATAGGGTAAAGCTGTGTTGAATGGGACATAACAGTAGGCAGAGAGGGGGAATGTAGGAGCATCGTTATCTCCCCCCCCGCCCATAGGTTTACTTTCCATGGCCAGTTAGAGAAAATTTACTATTTGTTACATGTTATATTTTGATGGCGGAATTAGCAAGTTCTTCCACAGATTGGCTTCAGTTGGCTTACTGTTTGTATTGAGTTTCCTGAAAATCTGGTAGTCATTGTTGGGTTGATGATTTCTCAAATGAAGAGAGGGACCAAAGGGAATTGTAATTCACAAAGCAATTACTTCCTGAGCTGACTTGGCCTCAGTCAGGTGATCTGGAGTGTCGGCATCACAGGCTTTGCATTTCTCAACTGCCCTCAAGGAAATCTGTACAGGAGGCAGAATAGTAGTTGTATCGTCTAGACCCGTATATTAGTTTCTTCTTCACTTTTATTTTTTTAAGTGTTTGGTAAATAAAATTCTCTTATACGTACGTCTTACCACAGGGAAGACAGCCATTTTCTTTGTATCTCGCTATATTTATTATTTTACGTATTACACTTCCTTTACATTTGCGCCTCACTCGTCCTGCATTCTGCGGCCTTGCTTTTCGTTTCGTTTCGTTTTGTCTCCAGGGACCGAGAGCGAAGCTCCTTTTACCTCCAACTTTCCGTGCTTGGAATAAAGACAATGGGCAATTGCGAAGTTCCTGGAGAATCAAAAATATAGCAGTGGCTGCCCTGGTATTGGAGTTGCTATGCAACGCTGAATGCTCTTTCTCTCTCCACATCATTCCCCAAACTGCGGCCCCCATTTCCCTCTTTCGCCCCATTTGTTTCGTTTTAATTCATACCATTTAAGTGGGACTGCATAAATATTTTTAATCCAAGCACCTCGCTTGTTTGTATATCGCAGACGTTCTCTGCTTGTCTTTGGAAGGTATCTTCAAATCTCAGCTGGTAAAGGTAAAGTTGTCCTTGTGCTTAACAAAGCACTACGCCATGAAGGCGTATGGGGGAGTGGATGTATAGATCCACAGTTTCTTGACCTCGGCATTATCTGGAGTTGAGTGGTCAGCTTCAGGTCCCGGTCGCTTTAACCCCGGTACCCATTGGATTAGGACGCTGGATGGGCTCCAGAGCCTGTCTCGACGACTTGGAGAAGAGAAAATTCTTGACCTTACCGATACTCGAACACCGACCCTTTCGTCGTCCAGCCCGTAGCCAGTCGCTCTACCGACTGTGCTATTCCGAACCTCGGCTGGTTTACGTACTAAAGTGACTATGTTATGATTATTATGAATCCCACTAAGTAAATGACGGGAAAATCGATTGAAACACGGGACCACTGTCCCCTCATCAAACTGTTACCTGCAGTTTATAATGACCTTCAATCGCATTCAGTGCTATGCTACCTCTACAGCTTGACCATGACAGTGGTGACTGGAGAGTGAGGTCGAAATGCTTTTCAACAATACATGGATTTAATTTATGGATTGGCCACGCCATAGCTCAAGCGGATAGTCGCTGGCTTCCCACCGCGGCGGCCCGGGTTCGATCCCGGGGTCTGATCAAGTGGGATTTGTGGTGGACAAAGTGGCGCTGGGGCTGGTTTTCTCCGAGTACTTCGGTTTCCCCTGCCAGTCTTCATTCCACCAAATTCACCATCATAATCACCCGGGGCAGGCTACAGTAGGCCAATCAGTGGCCGCCGTGCCAAGTGAACCCAGTTGGACTCCACCCCCCACTAAGCGAATTAAAAAAAAAAGAGATACCGGCGTGAAAGTAGGTTGTTTGAAAAAATGTTCGTGCAAACCGTCGGATAAATTTTAACGGACTACATGGCATTCATTATATGCCAAAGTACTCGTTGTATCCAATCTGATGTCCTGCAGTTCAATGGTATATGTTTGTTAATGTGTGTTTGCCTGATGTTGGTCGTTAGGGGCTGAAACATGTAGCGAAACCATAGCTAGGCGCTAACCTTGATTTTTTCTGTTGTGTTGTGACGGTCAATAAAGTTATATATTATTTTATTCCTTTCGGAAGTCGTACATTAATTTGTAATACAATATTTTTCAACTGGCGCTAATGTTTTTATTTAACTATGATTTCATTGTTTTGTTCCTTAGAGCTTTCTATATATAATCGTAAAGAAAATGTAGTCCCCGAACACCTCGATATCTGTCTGGATACAGTTTCTTGTAGACCTAGTTTTAACCGAAAAGAAATTAAGAACCTTCCTGTTGTTTCGAGATATACTGGGATTAAAACGCTTGGACGTGTTTTATGGCGGAAGCTTGGAATGAGTTTAGTATATACCGTCGTATGCACAGCTTTCTGGCTGGTATTCAGCCGATCTCGCCTACATTGTTAAGTATTTCGTAAGTGAAGAGATATTAAAAATGTCATATTTTTTAAATACGCAAGGGTTTATTACCGCCAGAGCAAAATTCTGACACTTTAATGAAACCTGCTTGAGCGATGAACTCAGTCAGTGTGACGGTCCTGTCAGATGTTGCAGAGACTGTTTCTTTCTCTGTCATCAGAATATGACATCAGTGTAGACTCAACGCGTAGATTGTATTTTCTTAGATGATAAATAGTATGTTCCATTTTTATTGAACACAACGATTTATTCATATTTTTAAAAGAGGTAGGCACTGGGATTTATCCAGGGCCTGATGAATCCAACCGCGTCTTCACTGCTTTTTTCTTCAAATCTCATTTAATGCTGATTAACTTCTTCCATTTGTCAATAGATCCTCTTCACTCAGTTTCAGAGAAAACTTTGTAAGCAGTTCTCACCTCACACGTGAGTTGCCCAGGCCTCACCTCCAATACTGTCCTCCAATTATTCATTCCAGTATTAAGATTTTGTGAAAGGTTGTCTGAACGTTAGGAAGCTCCTCATTATGTACGTGTATTCCATCTCTCATTGATCTGTTATTATCCTGCAACGCGCTCCGAAGGATGGGTGACCAAATTTCACGTTAATATAGACAAAAAGCAAAATTTGTAAAGCATTTAGGTGCTTAGAAGGAAGACGGAGATATGAAAAAAGATTCTGATCTGAACACTGGCAAATCATTCCCAGATGTGACGTGTATTTAAGGAAGTTCATAGGTGAGGCCGCGGCGTGGTTCAGGCGGTTAGTCTCCGGTTTCCTACCGCGGCGGCCTGGGTTCGGTCACAGATTGAATCATGTGGTATTTGTGATGGACAAAGTGGAATTTAGGCAGGTTTTCTCCGAGTACCTTTCCCTCGCCAATTCTCATTCTACCGACTGCCCCACCCTCATCATCATCATCTTATCATCTGTGGCTTATACGGACAATGGGCCAAACAGTAACCGAAATACCAAGTGGGCTCAGTCTCTCCCCACACAACGGGCTCTTACAAGCTGGCCCCTCACCGCGATGGCCCGTGCAATCTCAGGTGACTTTTGTCGAAGTGACACACGAGAGCATTTTCCCCATATTTCTCCTCTTTTTCGTGTTACTCAGCATTCAGCCATTGTCCTTACTCATGCGACACATCTCCTTGAGGTGTGCGATCAGGTAGAATTTTTATCATATATTCGAACTTCTTATTTTGGCCTGGTCTTTCAACCGGCCTTAGGAAGTAGGACATATTTTTGCAAAGTAAAGTAAACAACTGACTCCATATGGGCTTAAAATTTTGGAATCTGGTTATCCGTACTCTTTAATATATACCTACCTCATAAGCTATGTCTACGTAGACAGAAATCTTTTGTGAATGGGAACGAACTCACCAATCGAATAAAATTGTTATCATGAGAGTTAATACGATTGTATGCTACATTTAGACGACAAATCGCAGCACATGATCACACGATAAACTAGAGGCACACGTCCAGATACACGCAATTGCAAATGCGGCCCGTAAATCTTAATGTCAAATTGAAATCTTCACAAATGTGCGAGAGAAATGTACAGAATATAAAACTTTTATTAGACAATAAAATTTCAGAACAAACGTCCAGGTTTATGCTTTTAAGAGCGATATCGCTATAAAGTGACAGGCTAACAAGAAAATAAGCGGAGTCTTCAGGTCTGTTTCGGAGAAAAATTGTCGCTAGAGACAGGTGAGAATTGACAATACCAGCGTAAGGAAAATGTCTGAAGTTAAGTCATGAGGCTAGGGTATGTAAGAAACAGAGAAGAGAGACTGGAAACAGCTCAGATGAAATTTCTGCATTCGTCACTTGGTACTGCAAAAATATGGCGTTGAAATAAACATCAGAAGAGAAAGCATGTCTGAGCTGTTGTAACTGCACAGTTGTTCGCAGGTTCCCGAGACCTCTCCGACCGATCTCTTGTCTCTACTCATGTTTGCTGGACACTACCATTCGTGCTGATAGTTTCCCGGAAAAGGGTTCAGATTGCTTTGTTCATTGTTGGGACTATAGGCCTCCTTTACGTAAACATTGTGACATCCATAAAATTCCAGTGTGCACATGGCTATCGGTTGTTTTCGCTTTGTTACACACTCAGTAGCTTAGAATATGGCTATATAACATTGAAAATGATAGGATTATTAGTAAATAATGAATTTGAATGTTTGCGGATGGAAGTGATGCTGTCACACGTTGGGGCACTGTCCAACATATTTATTTTGCGGAACTGATGAGACCCACGAGGATAATTATTTGTCAGACATTTTGAACTGCAAACGATTTTCATTTACCTATCAAGTGTGGTAAAGACAGAAACCTACTCTTTTGATTTCGCCTCATGAAGAGAATACGGTAAAGCTGCGAGTTATTCTAAACTACAAGGAAACAGCTCCTTTTCCTGAAGTGCCTTGCAGTCCACGAACCAAATTTGGTGGAGGGTGGTTGGGATTGCTGGCTGGTCGGACCGCAGGACCATTAGGAAGGAATATTTATTAATGATATCGATTCGTACCGGCAACAGAAACTTTACTTAGAAGAACTGTGAAGGACTTAAAAATCGAACAACTGACTCACGCGCGGAAAGACGTGTCAGTATTATTGGATTTTTGGATCATGTCCTTCGTCCAGTGTTCTAAAAACTAGAGAACACAGCGTTTTGGTAATTGGATCTCTTTCCGTCCTCAGGTTAGGGACCTTACACCTATTCTGTTGGGTCCCTTGGAAAGAGCTAATCTCTATCGTTGGACAGACTATGTCATTATAATTAAGGTCGCGCCATAGCTCAGCTCTAGGGCTGGTACAATAGGCCAGAAACCAGTGCATTCGAGATCGCTGTGAAACCATTTTTGTGCCTACATATGGCGCCATGTATGGAGTAAAAACTGAAATCTCGGGACTTAAATTTTATAGAAACCCATGAAGAATCTGTCACGTGATACGGATCTCTGTGAGTTAGAAAACTCATTGCTGATAAGGAGGATCCAGGTGGGAGAAATATCCAGACTGGGTTGGCTGATCGGATTGGTTGAGCATGCCACATGGGTCGAATGTTTGTATTTTCTGTACTTGTCGATACTTTCAGTTTCTATTCTGCGCAGTTTGCATTGTACCATTTCCTGTTATCGCCTTTTGACAAATCCTGGTCCCAGGTGTTCATACAGCTGTAGTTATACTGACATGGGCTGTCCACTGACGGATTATGGTTCTTCTAGGACACCCAGCAGAGTAGGTGTTTCCCCTCTCAATTTAGGACGGAACCAGATCCAGTTTCCGAAACATTGTGTCCTCTACTCTGCAGAATACCGGACGGTGGATAAACTCCGAAAACCCAGCAGTTCTGAGTGTTATGCAACATCGTCAGAACCCTTTACGAAAGACACGCGTTCTGCAGTTTTTTTTTTTTTGCAAAATTACAGGAAGTTATTGCTTATGCGTAGGGGTCAAGTTTAGGGTAGAGTCAGAATTGCTGGGTTTTCGGGCGTTTTCCATCTTTCGGTATTTTACAAAATAGAAAACACTGCGTTTCCGAAACTGGATCTATTTCCATCCTCAAATGAGGGGGTGAAGACACCTGCTCAGTTGGGTCACTTAGAAAGAGCTAACCTCAATCCCCCCTAACTTGAAGACGGAAACAGATCTAGTTTCCGAAACTTCGTGTTTTCTATTTTCAAGAATACCGGACGATGGAAAGAGTCCAAAAACCCAGTAATTCTGAGTGTGGCCGCGCCATAGCTCAAGCAGATAGTCACTGGCTTCCCACGGCGGTGGCCCGGGTTCGATCCCGCGTCTGGTCAGGTGGGATTTGTGGTGGACAAAATGGCGCTGGGGCATATTTTCTCCGAGTACTTCGGTTTCCCCTGCCAATCTTTATTCCACCAACTTCTCCACAATCACCCTCACCTGTCATCTGGGGCTTGTACAATAGGCCAGAAGTTGCCGCAGTACAAGGGGCTTAGTCCCACCCCACTAGCAGTAAAAAATGTGAGTGTTGTACACCATCGTCATAACCCTTTGGAATCTATACTTGGGGTAGCGTTTTCAATCCAAGAGCCTCGCAATAGGGCAGCCTTACAGCTCCGTCTGTCTCAGCACCTATGCTACTTCTCTTCCGACTTCTCATGCTGTATCTTTATAGCAGAACGGAGCAGGGAGAAGGCAGTGCCAGAAGTTGTAGTTCGAGTGATATTCGTGTACCGCACATTCGAGAAACTCACCCGATATAACTGAATAAGGCTCAAATTCTAAATCCCATGTTTGAACAGTAGCCAACGCAGAACTGCTCATTAGGATCCGGCGAATGTGCCTTGCGTTTCTTCTTTTCCCTCAGTTCTTGGCCCTCGCTAATGTAGCCGTCATGCTGCAAGCATCTCGGTCTCTTGTTCTTTCACGTAAGATCTGGGAATCCCCTTCCCCGTGATGTACCGCCTCCCAGTCATTTTGCTCCTCCTTCGCTCGAAACCCCGTTACTGATGTGGTTTTATTGGTACAACCTCTGCAAGTAAACGCAAGTATTTTAGCAATTATTGGATCTTCGGGAGTTCTTTGTTGGATTTCAACGAAGTTCAGATTAGAGTCTCGAAAATAGCGGATTATACCCCCTTTACACCAAAATAAGCAACAAAGTTTGTGGTCTTCTGAGTTAAGGTCAATCTTCTCGAAGAACCGCCTGCCTACATAATTTACCTTAAGCTGGAGGCAAGACCTTCCATAGAGGCTTGATGGAGGAAAGACGCTTTCCTGTTCCTTAAGAAAATTAAACTGCAGTGCTCAGGGCCAGTAATATTCTACAGATCTGTATGACTTGAGATGCAAAGCGTATATAATATTTCCCTGATTTTTTATTAATTTATTTCCCCTAAAATAATGGATACCTTAAGACAGATAAAATATCCAGTGGCATATCCGTTACAAACATTTAGTGACATCTTTTGTACAAACTGGTAAAACAGGTCGATTCGTAGCACATAGCACTTCTGAAATAACATCACAGGGCGCGTTAAAAAACTCGGAATTAAATGAAAGCCCACATATTGCATCCTCCTCCTCCTCCTCCTCATCATCATCATCATCTCCAGTTTTACGTGTTCTCAGGATTCTTGAAGACGGATTTACGTTGTGGCTGGAATTTTGGAACAAAATACAGTGTGTATTTCGCGGTCACATTATAACTCAAATCCAAACAAATTATAGTCGAATATTCTACTACGTCAGCTCTATAGTTAATATTAAATAAACACAGTTTAAGCCTGCATAAAATGGCTCGCTACGAAATGAGGGTGTGGATGAATAGTTTTTTTACTCTACATACAGACACTGTATTCACATGTGGAGTAAGGCAGCTGCTTCACATCGGATGGTGAGAATGTCTCGCCTTCTTCGGTCTTTACTTTCAGAATATCTTAGAAGCGAAGTACTAAAGCACTATATGTCTAACGACAGTTAAGAAAGCATTTAGAAAAGTTAAAACATCCTTTCTCTTCATTTGATTACATTTTTCCATCAGCCTGTCACCAAAATGACCCCGACGCCTGCCCCCCTAAATTCACTTGTGTATGCACTAACATTCACATTTTTAGCAGTCCCCCTTCGTTCTATCTCACCATTGCTGTTCCAGTACCCGATTTGCTGAGAGAAATGGGCGCGAAGAGAAACGGCTTTCCCTTGAGGAATTGTTGAGAGAATGCGTTTAAAAATCCAATCCTTCTCTTCCACGTTCCGTGTACTGTCTTCTTTGCTCTTGTGTTCACAATTTATTTTCTTCTCTAGGAGTGTTTGGGCAACGTGGAGTAGGAGAAGCGATACTAAGAGACGCGAAGTAACTGCGGTGCAGCTGCTCGAAGCAGCATTTATTTGTGTTTTCCTTGAGGTAAGAATGTTTGATAAGGAATTCCGATGGAAATAAGTACATGTATACGTTGATGTGCTACAGCAAACATCAAGGAGCAGAAGCTTTGTAAGTCAGGAGTTGGCGTGTTTGCATCAGCGCATTCGTGCAGTCGAACTGACATTCTTTCATTACTAGTATACCTCTAGTTCAAATCCGCCTCCGAACCTCGCAGTACGGGAGGGGGGATTTAAAAACGCCGGTTTTTAGGGGAGGGATGCTCTCGATTTAAATTTTGATCCCCGGGTGCATTAGTACTGGTAGATTTAAAGGCCTCTCTTTCCGGACGATGAAGGTTAAGTAGAAGCTCATAGTAGTCCCCCCCCCCCTCTGGCTCTACAGCCCTTTTGTACCTTGGTGGCTTTTTCAGATTCTTAATCCTATGAACAGGGGGTAGGACTCCCTGCACGGGGAATCAGCTAGTCGCAAGGCCGCTTCCTACACGCAGAAAAACACAAACACAGAATAAACGCACACACACAGACATCCATGTCTTGAGTGGGATTCAAACCCACGACCCCAGTATTCGACAGGGCGAAGACTGTTCATGTTGTACACGGCGCGGCCACTGTGATCGGTTCATGATAATAGCTCAGGTGTACAAAATATTCCGGGATTCTCATAATCCTTTAAGTATTGAAACGTATTCGATTAACATGTTCTCAGGCAACAGCTCTGTAAACACGGTACAATACGCAACATTAGAGAAACCAATGTTTTCTGTAGACCCGACCGACGCACCAATAGACTGGCTGGATAGCAATCACGTGATATATGTTCGCTGTAGGACCATGTCCGTTCCGCGGCTATGTAAGTAAGTGACGGAATTTGTTCAAGGCAGTTACGAGTTACGAGTCAGTCGTAAGCTGGGGGATTGCGCCCATTCCCGCGAAACCAAGTCACTCAACAACAGGACGTCTATTGCTAGGAAATGGATCAGTAAACACATCTCCTTAACAATACAGGATTCTTTCTCTGTGTGGTCCGTGCCTAGGGTTTATAAAAGGGCACAGTCAGAAGACGCGACCGGGGAGTATCCCGTGTGGACGCGGGGTCGAATAATTCCACCGTGACCCTGCGGGTCCCAGAAGACGACAAAAAGGGAAGTCTCAAATGTGAGAGAGTGAAATATGGTCGCGAGTCCCAAGGGACTCGGACCCGAAATTCACTGGACTGGCAAGGGCCAGCAGCAAATACAAAAGACAGACCCATCCTCCCGTCAGAGAGGGCGGGCGGCCCACAAAAACAAGACCGTAACTGTCAAACAGTAATTCATGCGAACTCAAATATTGTGCAAGGCTGCGAACCACTTGTGAACGACGGTTTATTCAGGTCAGCAGAAAAGAAATTATAACATGGTAGAATCATTAGAATCTCCGTACAGTTGTCTAGTGGTCAATGTTCCTGGCTACCGATCCAGAGGTCCGGGTTCGATTCCCGTCGCTACCATTTTTTTTCGGAGAAGTAGTTCTGGAACGGGGCCCACTCAGCCTCGTGATGATAATTGAGCTATTTGAAGAAAACAGCGGCTCCGGTCTAGAAAACCGAAATTTACGGCCCTGGGGATTCGTTGCGCTGACCGCGCGACACCCTCTATCCGCACTAAACTTAGCCGGCAAGCGGCGGTCGCTCGGTCGGTATGGTTCTCTTGCGGGCTGAAATCACGGAGTTTGTTTGTTTGTTTGTTTGTTTGTACATATTTGTCTTCGATAAATTCATTGTTTTCAAATGTCGACGTTATTACAATTTCAGATGGCCTTATAACATGTGTGTTTTAATTTGAAAATTTAGGCATTGTTGAGAAGATATTTTATGCCGGAGTTCAGGGAAGTGAGAAATGATGTTTTGAACTGGATTAAACTCGCTCAGGTTACGATCAAATTTTGAACAACTGTGACGATGGTGGAGAAAAACTCTGGGTTTCTGAAACCACACGTAACGTAACGACCGGCAAAGTGGTCACAGAATGCTGTAGGATGTTTCTGTCGGAATGTTGCTTATAGAATACGGTTCGAAGTTAGAAAGATTTTCATCTCGTTATAAATTCAATAGAACTTGTACCTGTGTCGGGGAAGGAGAAGATCAGTGGGACACTGACATGGCTGATTGCTCAAAACGATTAAAGTGCATTTATTTGTTGTGAAGTCGTCATAACATAATCTGAAGCCCTCTCGTACCGATAAATTATTTATGAAACTAGAACTTAAAACGAATAACTGTGATCATTTTCGTTTGACATTGGAGATTCCATGTTCAAAAATCTTTTTATCTTCCTGATTGCGAAAGAATGGATAGCATGATAGCACTGTCTCACAACCAGGAAGGTACTAAACATGGTCCTTCGAAGATCGAAAGAAGTAGATTTGAATGTAAATGTAATTTATCATATTTATTCATTGTATACGATAAAGGCGCCGGTCACGGTAGCCGAGCGGTCTAAGGCATGTACTGTCTTCGCTCACTTGGAAATCGGGATCGTGGGTTCGAATCCCACTCATAGCATGGATGTTTAGTTTGTGTGTGTGTGCGTTTTTCTGTGTTTGTGTACAGGTAGAGGCCTTGCGACGAGCTAATCACCCGCCCAAGGAGTCCTACCGAATGTGTAAGATCTAGAAAAACCGAAGTGAACGGAGTTCATGGAGGTAGGCCTAGTAGTCCCACTGGGGCTGTAGTGCCAAGGTAAAAAAAATACGATAAAGGCTCGTTTGACATAATTTTATTGCATGCGCAGTTTGAACTCAACAGCGTAGGCAGACTAACATAATTATTGGTTTAGGCGTACATGGTGGTTAAGTATTGATGATAATTAAACCCTTGGGTGTTTACACTCTGTGGATGTGGGCAGTGATGCTGATAATTCGGACGCAGTTTGAAGCTCATAAATGTTGGACACATCGCCTCCATATGCTCGGTATGAGGACTTGAGAGTTGAATTACCATCAAACTAATATGAATTTCATGCTCTTAGTTCAGTCACTTATGGGTTTTTTTTTCCTTGGCACTACAGCTCCCCTGGGGCTAGGCCTACCTCCATGAACTCTCCGTTCACTTCGGTTTTTCTAGATCTTACACATTCGGTAGGACTCCTTTGGCGGGTGATCAGCTTGTCCCAAGGCCTCTACCTTTGCACAAACACAGAAAAACGCACACAAACATCCATGCCCTGAGTGGGATTCCAAAATATGATCCCAGTTTCCAGGCGAGCGAAGACAGTGCATGCCTTATACCGCTCGGCTACCGTGACCGGCCACTCATGCGTTTAGTGTACATAATTTGTGGAGTTAACGTGGGGAAATGTTTTAAATCCGGCAGTTCTTCTGATAGTAAAACTGTGGAATCATACGAAGCGACATATGATCACGGGGTCTGAAAGGATACGTAAAGAAGTTTGTGGCCAGCGATGCTGACAGCACTCTGTACCGGCCTCTCTGTCTGTGAGAGATTATTTTTGTACCAGTTAAATAGAAACGTTTTGTTCCCAAAAGGACCGGGGTTCCTTGTCAATTCCAGTTTTATATTCTTAAAACAGAATTTGTAGATATTGTCACTTGTGAGGGGTTTACGTGACTAATAAAACGGGTTCTGGATGGGATGATTGGATTTATTGGCACATCTATTACAATTACACTTAATTATGACAGCTCAAAATCAGTGACTGTCTAAAAGTATCTCCATTCCTGCTTGACTATGAATATCTTCACATGCACTGTGACTGACTCGGTTCTGATTTACGGATCGATCACTTCTTCCGCTTCCGCTGTCCGCTCGTTAACACTCCACACCTGAACACTGAACTCTCTTACAACTGAATTACGACTCAATCAATGAGTCTGAGCCTGAGTCTTATGTTACGACCGACGATTAGTCTGTCAGTTTGTTTTGGAATAAAGCACCCATCTGGGTCTTATGCCGGCTTGTTGATGTGGGGCGCTCTCTCTGACGAGAGGACGGGTCTGTAGTTTACAATTATTGCTGGCCCTAGCCAGCACAGTTATTTTCTGGTCCGAATGTCGTGGCACTCGTGACCATATTTTGCTATCTCAGATTTGAAATTTCCATTTTCGTCTCCTCCTATGACTCGTAAGGGAGACTGAATAAATCTTCCTTGTCCTCCCGCTTTTAGAGTAAAGCTCGTATTCATAGAGAATGTTTGTTGTTTGCGCGAATCTACGGAAAATGCTTGTTGCATCCTGGTATCCGTGGAACCATTGTTGTTTCCGTTGACATGGAAAGAGCGTTCCGTACCAAGTCGGTTTCCACGGATCCGCATCTCAATAGAAAAGTGTGTTAGTGAGCCGTTGTCTAGCAATGGACTATTTCGGCTTTCGTGTATATCACAATATTTTGGCAGGATTTCTTGAGTCGATCCTAGACAGAAAAACTAATAATTATATCCGGATATCAAGTGGGATTCGAACCTGCGACCTTGATCTGAAGCTCGATTTCAGAAGCTTTACACTGAGCAAGCACAGAATAAACACTTCAACGTATATTTTGCTTTGGCTGTATACAAAGTTTGTGATTAAGATTATCCATGATTGCCCAGAAATTTGCCACAGCCTTGAATGTGTTTGATTTAAGCCTGTTTCTCAGTGAGTAATTTGCAGGGGCTTTGCAACGCCGTAGTGGTTATGACGCGTCTTGTTCCGTATCAATTAATGGAGTCATGAACAGAGAGCAGAAACCTCGACAGCAGCACACACGCGCCTACGTAAACATTTCGGTGTAGCTAACCAGCCCTGTAACCATGTACCCGCAGATTCGCTCGCCTGTCAGTCTTCATCTATCGTTCTACCTCTAACCCGTGTGCATATACCTGACGGCCTACTTACGTTCACATATGCCGCTATATTCTGTAGAGTATGCCTCAAGAACAGTAGAGTTATACCATGCTATTTATTTATACTGTGACATATGGGCCGATACTGAGCAACGGCTAGGTAAACACTGCCTAAAAAGCCAGAATAGCAACGAACAAGCGGAAGCCCTTTGCTAGACAGCGGGCCTCTAAACACATCCCCGCAACGCACTAGCACACAACAGTAAAACGTCTGTTGCTAGGGAACCGAGTAGTAAACAAGCTTCATCACCAGTAGAGGCCGTGTTTTCTGTGTATCCGATACGGAGCCTGTATTCAACAGTCTTTAGCTTGGATTAGACCAGAGTAACAAAAGTAACGGGACGATACTACAAGGGTGGGAAGAGGGTAAGGCTGTCACTGCGGCAGGTCGTGGTTTTCCGTGGGGTTGTGGGGCGTCCGGGCTCTCGCTTTTTCTGGACTGTCGGTTCACGGATGATGGCTGGGTAGTCGGTCTTGCGCGTCGGCAGTCTTTTGCCCCCCCAGGAGGATTCCTGGTGCTCGTTTCCGTTGGGGGCAGAGTCTACCCATTGAAAAGAAAACAATGTAGCATAGTGCCCCACCATCCAGTTTTTTTTTCCTTGGCACTGCAGCCACTGATTGGCCTATTGTAGCCTGCCCCTGGTGATTATGATGATGGAAAATTTGGTGGACTGAAGATTGGCAAGGGAAACCGAAGTACTCGGAGAAAACCCGCCCCAGCGCCACTTTGTCCACCACAAATCCCACTTGACCACACCCGGGTTTGAACCCTGGCCGAAGCGGTGTGAAGCCAGCGATTAACCGCTTGAACTACGGCGCGGCCCATGAGGTCACCTTGCTAACTGAGCGGCTGTGGTCTGTCTCTCTCCTAATCTTCCCATTTTCTTCTGCGGTCCTTGTCGTTTCAGAATAAAATAGGCAGTTAGTTCTTCAACAGAAGTTCCTGCTTAATATCCGAGTACCGCTTGGCTAGAATTTTAAATTAAATTTGAATTTTGGATTGGCTCCGGACTCCACAGTGAAGTTTTTGGAGTAACTGAGAGAATGAGGTCAGCGGTGGACAAGTAGCATGCTTGAACCGCCGTCCAGCTCTGTGACTATTGAACTACGAATGGTGGCTTACATACTATCCTGACCTAACGGCACATAAACTGGAATCCTAGATATGAGGCAGAAATCAATCTATACTTACGAATAATATAACTCCCCCTAAAACCCTCAGGTGCATACTGAATGGCCTAACGTTGAAGATATACCTTTCTGGGGTATCAGAAATTGATTTCTTTTTCGTTATTTGATTTTCTATCTATACACGTGAAATATCCTGTTTATATCTTCGGGAATATTACAGTGCGAATGCCGAAGCCATTACGTTGCGGGCGGCCTGATTAAAAGGGGACTCGTTCCTCACTAAAGAAAATACACCATTGTGACTAGAACTAAGTTACGTCACCGAAACAGCAAAGCGTAACTCTGTTGATAATCCAAAACATCTTATAAGCACTGCTTTACTAATTAAGAATATCCCGGGAGGGAGTGTTTCTGAAGTTGCACCACGAAAGCATTGATGTGGACCACATTAGGGAAGGCGATTTTAACAGTCTTGATTAATATGAAAATAATTACTTAAGTGTGCACTCTAATAGAATGAAAAATTATATTGATAGTGGTGATGACCAAAAACATTGCCTTGAGAAGTTTTAAACCGTGTCTCAGTTCACTGTACAATATATTTCTATCCTTTCCAAAGACCTGCAATCCTTGCCCGTCATATATTTCAATTATTCTTGTTTCTCACTTTATATATGTTTTTGCTAAAGGAATATAATATTTTATGTAGCCTTTTCTCATGTGTTAATGTGTGTAAACAGAGAAAATTCGGCAGTTTCCCCTTCATGAGGAGGTCCACATATGTGGGAGCCGGGGCTCTATTGGCGACCGAAAACAATTGGTAGCTCCCAGGAGTTATGTTGTGATGCAATTTCATGTCGTTTCCTTACGATATATTTGCATACATATTCTATTATGTAGGCCATGCCACAGCTCAGGAGGTTAGTCGCCGACTTTCGACCGCGGCAGCCCGTGATCGAACCCGGGTCAGGTCATGTGGAATTTGTGGTGGACAAAGTGGGACTGGGGCAGGTTTCCTCCGAGTACTTCGGTTTCCCTGCCAATCTTCATTCCACCAGTTGCTCCACCATCATCAGGGGCTCTTACAATAGGTACACAGTGGCCGAAGGATCAAGTGCAGTCAATCTCACCGCACTAATGATAATAATAATCTTATTATGCATACTTTTTTATTTAATGCTATATGTTGATCAGTGTTAAATGCGGAAGCGCAAATTATCTTTATTGTATGCATCGTGTTGTGTATCACTAGACGGCACACGAGTAATCATCCACATAACATGTAATTAATCACCAAAACCATGCTGTATGATTATACATCACTCGCAGTCGGCCTATTTTAATACAAATGTAATCTATTTTCAGATATACGTTAGGGACTAAAAACAACGCCTACTCCAAATATAAAATACTACCCTGTACTCTGGGCACGCGGTAGCGTAGTTTGTTGAGGCACTATGCTACAAGGAGGAAGGTCGCGGGATCGAATCCCGATGAGGTGGATTTTTTTCAATTTACCTAATACGTCCAACCGCACTATGGCCCAGGGGTTGACTCAGCCTGTAACAGAAATGAGTATCAGGAATATTTCTAGGGGATAAAGGACGGCTGACAACCTCACCGCCATCTGTGAGCCGATTGTCTAGAAAATGTGGGAACCTCAACATCTCATAACCCCATGGGGTTGCACGGCCTGTTACAGGGAAACCTTTAGTTTACGTTTTACTTTACGTTTTACTTTCACCCTGTCTTTACCTTTATAGCATAACGGATATTTGCTTCGCTTCAAAATAATTTTGGTATAAAATTAATTACAATTAAATAATAACTAATGAAGAGTAAAAAATATTTAATATTTTGAGAGAGATTTGAAAAAAAAAACTTTACCTTTTTAACTTTTATGACTAATATAACATAAACCTATCATCTGGGGCTGATACAATAGGCCAGAAGTAGCCGCACCCCACTAGCCATAAAAACAAAACAAAACAAAACAAAACAAGAACTTTCACAACTTCGGGAAGAACCGAATATACTCATAAGTCACCATGTCCTACAGTTCCTCTGTTATTCTGTTTTCCTGTGTTTAACCGTTGTCACGTGCCTACCATAAGATTATTTCTGCTTTTTGTCACGAAAGCGTGTTAGCGAGCCTTTGACTAACAGTGGATTATTCCAGTTTTCAGGCGTCACGTCACAATATGTAGAGCGCCCGACAAATATGTCTTCCTACGAAGCCTGAACTGCCAGTCCTTGACAGTAACGCAGTAATAAAGGTCAGCTCCTTACCGTAGTCTCCTACCTGACTGCTTCACCCTCGGGTAGATTTATGAGAACGTATGCGTCAGGTCAGAACATTCCTGGCCCCGAAACCCAGCCGGCTGTTTCATGTCAAACAACATGATTATACCGCTCTCAAGTCGAAGTGGAATTTCCTCCGAAATTGAAAGCCGACCCAAATTAGCCTACAACAGTACAGTTACTTCCCACACATCACACTGCTCCTTGGGGAGGTTCCTTGGGCACAGAGCGAGGCGTCGTTTCAAGGCATTTCTTGGTTTCCTTCAATTTGGCGAGATTATCCCTATTTCTTGCATAACATCCTAGTACTTCGTTGTTGTATGTAGCTTCCAGCATGGAGCATTTCATGTGCTTTTCGACTAAGCTAGCAAATATTCTGATGCAATATAAATCGGCCCCCTTTGCGAATTCATTGGTTCAACACTCACGATTTTACGACATTATAAAGGAAATATTCCTCTCTCACGAAACTGTAATTTCTTACAGTGGATTAATTATATTTTGAAAGTCCCCGTGCTCCAATGAGTGAGTAGTTTAGAGTGCATGAAATAAGAGTCCACCAAGCGTAAAATTACGGAACTACGGGTGTAGGTACAAAATTATTTTCGTCGCTATATTTTGCGAGAGTACGAAACTTAAAGTGACACTGTCAGAAGCCAGGTAACCTAAGTGCCCAACTAAATAATTAACTAACGAAATACCTAACTCCATGGAGCTGAGTCATTCTTGAGAAGCTGCCAGTTGCTCAGCTACTCAAGTTCAAAATGTCTTCTTGAAACTGAAGACCCGTTAACATGTTCACGGGAATACTCCGCTCGTCGCTATCCTGAGCCAGATCAATACATTCTAATACACCCCGTCGTATCCCTTCAAGTTTCATTCTGATTCCATGATTTATTTTATCCGTCTTCTAGTGCATACATTCATCTGCCCCTCTTCTCACTCTCACTACATGTTTCGGCACAAATGTGCCATCTTCAGGTGCTGATCCAATCCACGACAAACTAGTTCATTGCATGCCTTGTCTATACATACTAAAATAACTAAAATATATATTTATCATATATACTGATAAACGTTAAGTGTTAAAATATTAAAATTATACAGCATATTTCATTCTTACGTCGTGTTTCATTACGCGAGTCACGTCTATCATCGTCTGTTGGAGCACTCTTTCACTATCGTGTATTGTGCTCTATGTTGCGTCTCGCTCCTGTGACTGTGAATGTTATAATATGAAGCCGCCCCAATTTTGTTCCTAATTCCCCGCCGTCGGGGAAATTTTGGCAACTTAATACTCGTATATCGTCTTACATTTTTTTGGTGATAAACACGTGTCAGTAATAGTTCGATAAATTTATTATACTATTTGGAAGAAGTCCGAACTGGTAGGAATTAATGGACTTTTCAAATTATACCTTCGGAATATTGTCCATGAAAGTCGGAGCACGTTTGTAAGCGGAAGTTTGCGCTGTTGCGAATGTTTTTTGGCATTGTTTGGGTAAAGGAGGCAATTTCTGCTTGAATTCGCCCTATAAATGTTCCACATTGTATCACAGATATTTCGGATGTCCTGCATAATGTAAAGTGGTGCCCCGATACGTCATTCGAACTCTGTTTCCGAGGTATATCAGAATCATGCCTAAATATGTTACACGAAAATATTTAATAAATTAACAGACATGATGGCATTGCGACTTGGAGGATCATATCAGACTAGTATGAAGTAGGTCACGTCTGTGCTATCTAGAATAATTCAGTTGAATCCAGTTCTTATTTATTTACGTGTAAATGTTACTGTCCAGAAGAAAGTTACAGGACGAGCACGGGTAAAAGAAGAAATAAGCACATAACACGTACACAAAAATTATATTATTATGGAATATATGTTCGTTGCTACTCAACGACAGTGAAATAAGTAGCTATACAATCACGGTCTCTAAATAATAGCAGCCGTTCCTAGATAATGGCCACAACAGCCGCACGCTACAAGAGAAAAGCTGTTGGTAGCCGTGTTCTCTGTGCGGTCCGTGCCTAGGCTATATAACGAGGGCCAGATGACATTAGCAGAGAGTCTTGAGATTGCAGTTAGTAACTTAGGAGCTGTTTTGAGACAGTCGCCTGACGAAAGCTGAGAAAGCTGCGGCTTTGGAAGCAGTCACCAGGCGACATCCGGTGAAGACACAGCACACTGAGAAGGCTTAATACGCGCTGTAACGAATTGTAGAGTGTGTGAATTAGCGATAGTGCTATAGTTACTTGTAGTTACCAGTTGTAAGTGTTCAATAAACCCAATTACCACTCCAAACTACGTCTGTAGTCACTTATATACATGACAATATTGAAATAACTGGCTCTGGATAAAACCTTACAACTCTCATTTTATTATTAATAGGAACAGTTCGGTTGAAATAGAAATCGAGTTAAGAGTTTATTGACTTCATTACGCATACATGGAAGGCTTCTCGACTCGTCGTATCAGATACTCAGATAGTAATGAAAGGAAAGCAGGCAATTCGTTCTTTCCAGAACTTTTTCCGCTTGGTTTCTAGGACTGATACGAGTACAGAAAGAGAAGTGAAAGTAACTTGCTGATATAATTACTGGCTGTCGCTCAGATGGGAAATATGCTTTTAAAAATAAATAAACATGTTTAAATTGTGATCCTCGAATCCTAAGGAGAGAGAAGTCATTAGAAGACCACCAAAGGAAGTTTCTCAATAAAATCAAATTAGTCTACTTTCTGAAATTTAAAGAAAATTGCCCTCAGTTTTTATGAATGATGGAAAGAACGGAAACAAGTAAGAAAACGAAAATTGAACACAAAAATTCTCGCTCACTCTCTCCTCATGTTTATCTACCTAAGGGGACTGTAAAGCTATTCCCATAACTGGCCGTGGAGGGCCGTAGGTTTGTGAGACGTCGAGGCTACCACATTTTCTAGACACTCGGCTTAGAGATAGCGGTAAGGTTGTCAGCTTTATGCGCCTTTCGCCCTTCTACCCCCCCCCACCCAGATTCCTGATACTCATTTCTGCTATATGCTGAGTCGACCCCAGGGCCATAGTGCTGCTGGAAGGCTTAGGTCAATTGAAAAACCAAAGGACATCATCGGGAACAGATCCCGCGACCTTCCGGCTTGTAGCATAATGCCTCAACAACCTACTTTACCGTATGTCCCCATGTTTATTTGCCTGTAATATAAATGTGTAACAGTTGCTGGAAGAGTGTATTTGATGCAAAGCACATTATTCACTTTCCATTTGCTTTTTTTTTTTTCGAAATATTCTTTATCGATAAGCCTACTTGTTTTCCATGTTTCCCTCTAGATCAACTCGACAGTGCTTTGGGTGTATTGTTTTTACGAACTAAAGTTGATGTCTCTAAATTAAGAACAGTGCAGTATCACATGCAGTTGAAGTCCGCTAAACACTTTTGAAGTTCTGGATTTCAGTACACGCGGACTGACGGACAGACAGACACATTGTGACAGTAGGACTCGCATTTCGTTAGCTTACGTTGTGAACACACCACAAACGGAGCAACGCTGGCTGACAGAGATATTAGCGAAGCAGTTCGATACACCGTATGCATAATTCGAACTGTGGGGCACTATGCTACTAGCCGGAATGTCGCGAGATCTATTCCCGATGATGTCATTTGATTTTTCAGTTAATCTAATCCTTTCAGCCTCACTATGGTCCTGTGGTCGACTCAGCTTCTAACAGAAATGAGTACCAGGAATCTTCCTGGGGGTAAAGGGCGTCCGGCACTTAAGACTGACAAATTCACAGCCTTCTGTGAGCCTGTTACAGGGATATATTTTTTTATCTAACTATATTATAAACTCCCGTTCCTTTAGTACTGCGTTCGTGTCTGCGTCATGCTGAGACGCCTGAGACACTTGTAGACCCAAGGCTTGGTTACGCTGGCATATTGAAGGTTATAAACAAATGATATTTGTTGTAACTTGCAGTAAGTTATGGGTAATCCCAAAGCTGCAGATAAAATCGGCTGTAATTTGTTATTGTTCCGTAATGGCACATTTTGAGCTGAGGTCTGCTAAAGTGCCCTAATGGAACGTGGAGAGACGAGGGAATGAAGCACGAGAGGGGGCAGATGGAACAAATAGGGGTGAGAACGTCATGTGGGAGATAGAAAGAAGCAAACTTTAATGACACGACATGAATTTCCAACGGGTATTCTAGCTGGATAAAACTGCATCATTTCAAATTTCCTCTTATTTTGGGCAAATAATATTCAACATCCATAACAAATACATGAAGTACCCTCATGTTTTATCTAGCAGACTTCATGAGAAATATTTGCTAGACCCACTATAATCCTATATTTAATAATTCACCTCGATTTTTCTTGTGAACTCGCGCCGTGTGTCATATTTCCTCTTCACTACATACATATCCAATCATCACCGGCAGCGCCCAATTTGTCCAGCTCATGCGCTGATTATACATGCCCTAGCACAGGTAGTGTCACAGTTTTTAATTACAGTAACAACACACCTCACGAATATGCTCTTTGAAGTTCCTTCTTACAGATTACGTCTTACAGCGTTCGTCTTGTACGTACTGTCTGCTTATTGGACTTTACATCATGTTTGAGGTTGTGAGAAAATAGGATGGAAGTAAAAGGAACGATATTATACGAAATTCGGAAATCCGTTCCACACTCTTTGTGTAGTTCTCTAAAACGCCCCCAGAACACATCAGAAACACATTTATAATACAGTGTTTTATTATCAAATGCCATATTATACAGGATTATACGTTCAAATCGGAAGAAAAGGGTTCATATGCCTATGTACAGTGTCTTAGAAAGATACAGCTGTTAGGAAATGCCGTCTCTTGCCGGTATATTCGTAAAACAAGTTACGAAAGCGTTTTCTTTGTGTCGCTCTGTCTTCGTAGAGGAATATTTGACTCCGAAATTTATGTCGATTTTATAGTAACTGGCAATCCCAACAACACCCAGCGCACTAATGTATTCAGACGTGTACATTCCAGTCAGTTTGAAGCAGTCTCAGCTTGGGCATCGCTTTGCATTGCTGCTGCATCATGGGAAGTGGCTGTCCATTTGTTGAATTAAGGAGCATTCATGCTCTGCTAGTAGACTGCAACGAAAATGATACAGCTGCAGGTAGAAGATGCAGAAAATGAAATCAGAATCATATTGGCGAATCGTCATACCTTCCTAGGAGAACAGTTCACGGAAAGCGATGTGATTTTGTCTGTCCAGTTCATGTGTATAATTTACAGATGAAATAGCAGAGATCCTCGATGTCGTTGAAATAAGCCTACCATCATTACCGGACGTCTTGTAGCTCGTAGAGGTACGTTCCATGCCTCTGCAAACAGTTCACTGCAAGAACGGCAGTTGCATTGCTGTCAGATTCAATTAGTGCCAGACGACGCACCTGTCATTTCGGCCAGTCACTGGATTTTACAGCAGTCGCCCGGTGATCCTCCGTTTGTAAAGTTTCATTCACTTACGAATCGTGGGTCAGGAGGAACGGCACCCGCAAAATTTACAAGGAACATGAGCGGTCAGATGAATTTACTCATGCGTTTCGTTGCCACCATAAGCAACGGAAAGTTTTAATCAAGCTGTAGGCTGAGATTTTTTGGTGAATTTCTCGAAGGCCCTCAAATATTCCTATCCCGAATTAGTGGCAAAGATTCCTTCGTCCTGTTCAAACACACCTCTATAAAGCCTTTGAAGGTGTGTCCCTAGAATTTACCTTCCAACATGTTTCCGTAGCGACCATTCCCCGTCGTGTTACCGTCAAAAATGCGTAATTTTTCCGAAAAATATAATACACGCTGTTTTGGTTCCGGACGTGAAGCTCTGATTTCCTGGCCTGCACGCTCTCCTGACTTGAATCCTCTGGCATTTCAGTGGGAATATTTGAAAACTACTCTTTGTGCCAGTCGGTGCAACACAGGAACTGTGGTGTCGAATCCAGAAAATTTCAAGTCGATTAAAAATACAAGTGGAATCTTCGAAGAATGGCGAGTTTCATTTTCACACAGCTGAGTTGCGTGTCCGGGAGCATCGAAGTTAAATAAAAATGAAGATCATATAAATATCTGCGGGGCACGCGGTAGCGTAGTTGGTTGAGGCACTACGCTACAAACCGGAAGTTCGCGGGTTTAAGTCCTGAGAGGTCACTGGATTTTTTTCAATTGACCTAATCCTTCCAGCCGCACTATAGCCCTGGGGTGGACTCAGCCTCTAGTAGAAACGAGTACAAGGAATTAATTAAATAATTTTCCTGGGGAGTAAAGAGCGGCCGGCGCGTAAGGCTGACAACCTTACCGCCATCTGTGAGCCGATTGTCTATAAAATGTGGGAGCCTCGACGTCTCACAACTCTATGGGCCTTCACGGCCTGTCACACGGATAGTTTTACTTTCTTTACTTTATAAATATCTGCTCGTTTGTTTTCTTTAGATGCACAACCCGCTAAATGTAGGAAGTACTTACGGTGTTATGGAAGTTGAAAATTTGATAGGTGTAACTCTTCAAGAAATTTTCCAAGGGTACACATTTTTAATAACATTGTTACTTATTCAGATATCCGGAAACCATCTTGTGTCATGTGGCGTGTATTGATGAATATCATGTATTTGGTATGTATTGAAATCCGACTGCTGTCCGGGAACTGAGCTTCTGGATAGGAACGATCTGTTGTAACGATAGATCGATCGCCTCCTGTTCGATATTCTGCTCTGTTGATAGCCAGCAGTCGGTATTAATTAATTCGTCCAATATTACTGGAGGCACAGTGCCGCAGAAACAGCAGTAGAAAAAAGCAAATATATATTTTAAAAAGAGGAATGTCCTATTTACAGTACAAATATTACTGCACAAATTAATATAAAGTAATTAAAGTAATATTGAATATAATAACTCTTGACAAATGACAGAATTTCACTTCGCTTTGTGATATGATTAAATAGTTTCGATCACTTAATAACGAGAACGGTTAGTCTCACAACCCTGTGGGCCTCACGGCCGGTTACAGGGATAGCTTTACCTATTATAATAGACTTTTCTGCGTATACCCCAGACTTCCTACAGATGCAAGAGACTTTCACTCGGCTCCATTCCAATATGCTTCTCCGTTAGTAAAATTTACTGCAATAACGAATGCCGTTAGTAATTTTGTAAAGTATATTACGGAGCATCGTACCCTTTTCAGTCTCATTTCGCGTTGGTACAGGATTTGAGGCTGCTTGATTCCCCGAACGTAAATGTCTCCCAAACACCTGAAGAAAAAAAGGCCGGTTTACTACTGTGCTTAATTATCACAGTGCGGAATAAATTATGTACAGCATCTGATGTCCAGAAATAAAGGGACATGAGCGGTCGGCTACAAGCATGGGTCACTTTTCACCGTTACCCATCCCAAATTACTCAGCAAAACGTTGTACATTAAAGGATTCGTACTTCTACAATCCGCCTTCAGCCGGGATTAGCCGGAGAGGCTAACCCATCATATTTTTAGCATGTTTAATGCTGTGTGCCGGGACGTTAGTATGTTTCCTGTCAGTCTTGTTTAAAATAGCTGTTTAATTCTCATTTATTAAAGAATTAATTTTATTTAGTGTACAGCAATACCTCGCATATTCCTGCTTCGATCAGTCAGGTTTGAAAATTTCAAAAAAACTAAATTGTAATTGAGCAAAATAAAAATAAATTCTAAAAAATTAGTAAACAAAATTATTTTTAATACATAAATGATCGTTTTTTTCCATTTACACAGCAAGCCTCTTTTTGTGCGGTTTATTTTTATATCGTTTTAACGTTATGTTATACGATACATATTTCAATTTTTTCTGCGGTTCCCCGCTGTATATGTATGTACCTATGCTCGGGTCGTTCGTTCTTGAGCTGACAGCTCTCGCTGGAGAAGGAGGGGAGAGCACTACTGTAACGGAATTTTGGAAGAGCTACAACATCAGAAACGTTATCGAAAATGTAGGCGAAACATGGCATGAATTACGGCAAGCAATATGAGGGCAGTATGGAAACATATCGCACCCCATCGTGCAAAGGATTTCATTGGTTTTGAAACTCATTTTGCTGAAGTCACTAATAACAAAGTGGAAATTGGACAACAACTTGGTTTCCATGAGTTAGATTCCGTCAATGTAATTGAGTGCATCAAAGCGAACACTAATGAACTAGATAATGAAACACTTATTAACATAGATGAACAACGGGAGGACAGCTTAGACAACGACGACTGTGTTGAAGTGCCTGCACGAGATTAATTGCTGAACAACTATCAAAAATTATTGGAATGGTTGAAACCTTGTCAGAGCATATTATAGAAGTTGATCCACGTAGCCTTACAATTCGCCGAACGATAAACAATGCAATTCGTTGCTACAAAGAAATGTATGAAGAGAAAAGGCCAAAGAAGAAAAATGTGCAGACATCAGTATTGCAATTTTTAAAGAATAAAAATGAATTGCGAAAAACATGATTTTTTTAAAATTATTTCTTATAAAGATATTTTAATTTATTAATCGCGTTTTATTTATTGAAAAAAGGGGAACCTTTTTATTTTGGAACCAATTATTTTTTGTATGTATTTAGTTCCTAGATTAGTCCGGTTTCAAACAGTGCGGGATATTGGCGAACCCATTACCCGGACTATGCGAGGATTGCTGTATTGTGATATGAAGACGAGCCAGGGCGAAAGTCCATTTGCTAGCCAAAGGCTCACAAAATCGCATACTCATGTGAACGTATATTCAGCAGGGCATAATATGACGCCTGAAAGCCGAAACAGTGAAGCCAGAAGGAAAATCCCTTGCTAACCAACGGCTCGCTAAAACGCATTCTCCTGTTAACAACGATTCAACAAAGATTTCCATGGATACGAGTAAGAAACGATTTCCATGGATACAGGCTAGACTATATAAGGAACCGTGCAGAGAAGTACGAGTCATTCGTAAGATAGTCAACGTTCAAGGCAGTTGCAGTGGGAGTGAATGATACGTGAATCAGAGTGAAGTCAGTCACCATGGAAGAGAAGGCAACCGCAGTCCAGTAAGGAATGGAGCAAGTCTTACGCAGTCATTGATTGTGAGCTGCCGTAATTGGGTGTAGTTGTAACTGAAGTGCCAATAAATCCAATCATCCAATTCAGAAAATATGTATTATTTTATCATTTCTTAAGGGTGTTTTATTACAATGGAATTGTTGTTATCATTATTGAAGCCAAATAAGTAAGTATGTATACACATACGAATTACCTTGCATTTAATTTGTTTACTGTCTGTCTTTCTTTTTCTCTTCTTCTTCCTCTCTGTTTTCTTTCTTTCCTGCTTTCGTTTTATTTATACTTCTTAATTTCCTGTATGGTATTTGAGTTAAAATAAAAATATAAATTATTCATTAATACGATTTAAGCAAGGATTCCTGTGATTAGAGCGAGTTGTTGGCCAGAAGGTACTTGGCTCAAAAGCACCATTCGTTTCACGGTTTTGTGTAATAAATCATCAGCTGTTGTTTAGAAATCCTGAGAGGAGCTGCTGAAGCTTGCTCCCCTAACCTGCGCCACGTTGCAAACCAAATTCAGTTCATATTTCTCTCTCGCCATGCGCTTTTCATCTTATCTGCTATACTGATGTCTGGCCTAATGGTTCTTAAATCGCCCTTTGTTACGGGCGATTACACCCCGACCAGATTTATTCTGTTGATACTGAAGCTGTGTTTATGCCACCCTCCCCTGATGTAGGAGTCTACACACCGGACTATGTGATAGCTACATAAATACTGATAGAGCCTGGGAAGTAGTGTTGATGCATTTGCCAGTAGTTAGCAGCGAATATTCGTGATATAACACGCCAGGTCTCACACTAAGCCAGGGCACGTGAGAGCGTAGTTGGTTGAGGCACTATGCTGCAAGTCTGAAGGTCGCGGTTTCGATTCCCGATGAGTTCATTGGATTTCTTTCAATTACCTAATCCTTCCAGCTGCACTATGACTCTGTGAACTTGCGTTATACTAGAGAGAACTGGCCTAGAACATGGAGCGGACCGCGGAATTGGAGCGAGGCTCAGAACTGTTACAAATTCATTGAGCGGTTTCGGGCTTCGAATTACTGTACGCCTCTGAACAAAGGGAACAAGATATGGAGCCTGAGGCGGTGAACTTGCTTTAAATGACCAGGCTGGGACCAGCGGCGGTGTCTGCGCGGTGGGTTAGAGAGGGAACTTGATTGCTTGCGTCGAAATGAGAATTAGCCCTTCCGACTGGATGATATGCCAGAGTACACCCTGCATCATTCTACATATATAAAGTTATGTAACGGTGAGATTAAATCTCTGAAATTACACAGTTTCATGTTAGCATGTTAAAGAAGCGTCTCTCTCTTTAACACTTCACATGGACGTATGCTATATAAAACGAGAGAAATGACACTCAGCACAAAGTAATTTTATACTTTTTGTCTGTGCGTTATTTCTTTGTATGGCGTATTGATAATATTTCGATGTGGATATGTGAGGTGTACTTACTATCTGCCCCGACGTATCAGTTTATTATGTTGTCACATGTTTCAGTGACTAAGACCGGGGGTTGAATTGGTGACTCGGTTTATTGGTTCTTCGCTAGTGGTAACTACAGTTAGTTCTTACACTCTCAATATTACTGTAACTACAGCACATGTGACGTCACACACAAAGTCTTCTGATTCTTCCTCTGGCCACACCGCTGTTCCCTTGGAACTTCGGAACTGAAGTCAGTTCCCATTCCCGTACTCTCATATTCTCTCGACACGCAGCCCTCCTATTGTTGCATGGGGCAGACCACACAGAAAACAAGTCGTACTCTCTCATATTCTCTCGACACGCACCACGCACTTAGAACACAGCCCTCCTATTGTTGCATGGGGCAGACCACACAGAAAACAAGTCACATGATAACTATCTCGTCAGTCCATTGTTTCCTGGTATCGAGCTATAAACATACGTCCTACTGTTGTGTGAACTTAAGCGAGAGGTTTATCGTGCCGTTGCCTGATCCTTAAATAAGGGCCATGGGACAATTGGAAGCACATCGAGAATTTTCCTGGGGATACCGAGCAGACTTACCAGAATCTCAGTCAGTACGTCTGGTGCCAGAGGTAATTTTCGAATAAAAACTTTCCTAGTATAAATCATAAGTTTTATCCCTTGGGCCAGCTCGATCACTAACTGTAGGATAACGGAGGAGATGGGCTGTACAGCGAGAATGGAGCTGCATTGCGCAGGTGCAAATGAGCATTCACCCTCCACGCCATATTTTTAAAATTACGAAGATTGGAGCTCACCAAATCCATTATAGTGTTCACAGAATCATGCTGTTGTATCCCGCCATGTGTTATATGAATTCAGACAGCTTAGTACCCTGTTTCTTTAAGATCTATTTTAATATTATTCTCATATCCTACTCTGAGTCTACCAAGTGGTATTTCCTTTCAGGTTTCCCTAAAATTTTGAAAGATCAGAAGACGAAAGTATAAAAATGACAAACGTTGAATTTGAAAAGAAAGAGGAAAACGGGGAAAATATTCTGAATTGTAGAGCCTTTGCTATGCAATGGCCATGAGATGAGCGGATGTACTAGGGCCATTTCTGGGCAACGGTTGGGTAATCACATTCCAGAAGCAACCGACACGACGCAACGGTAGAAGAGTAGTGTGTTCTACGCTTCCTGGAACGTAGGAGTTGTGCGTTGCTCTTCTGGCCGTGTACTTGTCTGGGGGTTTCCCCTGACTTGTAGATATGTATGTGTTTGTTGGTCTATGAACATGTGACTGCGTTTTTCTCCTTGTTTGCTTTTCTTGTATTTAGGAGCCTTGTTGTGGCCTCTATGTGGTGGTCGTGAAACCATTCTTAATGGGGTCAGAGATGGTCCCCGCTACGTCCGTAATTTTTAACAACTGGACACCGCTTGTACCCTGGGAAGATTTTATTAAAAAAGCAAAACCGTGTTACACATCAGTACCCAGGAATGTACATCAGCTTTTCAGTCAGAAATAGCCAGTTTCAAATAATTCATCGGCGTATAGGTCTATACTGCCTCTAAATATATTTGAATTTCTGTCATCAGATATTGATAAAGATTGTTGCGTTATCAGTAGAAATTTATTAATGCCATTTTCAGATTGCGTGTGAGCGAAAGTCACTATCGGAGGTATCGTTGAGCACACCCAACTCGCTAGGTTAAGGTTGCTAATTCCAGACTTGCCATATTTTCGAAGAAGTTTTAGATAGACAGTATTATAAAGGGTAAATGTAATGTTACAAAATAAACATGTCATTCCTTGCGGATAACTTTAATTTTGTATCTGACTCTGTATTTCTTCGCTGAGAAATTATGTAGATATTTCTATATACCATGTGGCCAGTATTGTGTGGCGAATGGTTGGAGAGAGTTTCGCACTGATGTCTTGGCGTGCCCGAGTGAGTAAATTCGCATGCAGGTATTGGAGAGAGGGGACTTCAATTATTCCATTTTTCCTTAGCAAATACATATACAAACACGACCTCCGTATTATGCTAACATTTTAGACATTTCTTTCAAGTATCCCACAGAAGTGAGACTAAAAAATCAACTGTTAAAACTTCTTAGACCCAACGACCAAAATAACGGAACAAATAAGCCGCCCACGCACGCACCCAACAACACACACACACTGCAGAGCAGTATACACGTAAGTTGGGTGGTGGAAATAGCCTAAGTTGCGAGGAGTGAATTAAATATAACTGCTGGACATTTTATTTGGGAAAAATAATACTTTTCCTTTTAAGTTTGCCCTATTTACAGTTCAAAATGGCGTTTGGGTTTTAGTTAGGCGTAAGCAAAATATTCTATGCCGAAAAAATTATCGACCGAAATGAAGATATATTGCACTGTTGCACATACCAGTTCCTGGTTATAAGCGACTGTTATTCTGTTTTCAACCCGTATGACCTCCTCTTCACTGAGTGATAACTGCATTCCTGATGCCCGCGGCTGCGAGAAAGATGGATGAACGATATGTGCGCCACGCCCCGTTCATTTGTTGATACGTGGCTGCAGAGTTCTGTTGCGCCTGTGAGGTATACCTCGCCTCACTGCAGACGTCTCACAAAAGGAAAGCACCCTTCGTAATCGGGAAGAATTCGCGGAAAACTTTTCTCCAGAGCAGATTAATCGGTCGTCGGAATTCATCATGAACATCACTTCTTCCCGCTTCAAATTCACGCCATTTTGCCACGTTTTGCTTGTTCATAACATCTTCGCCGTAAACAGAAACAAGATGGCGATGAATTTCAGCAGCAGCAGCTCCTTTCGCGTGAAGAAATCGAATTACTCCACGAACCTCACATTTGACGGGATTTTGAATCAACATGGCCATTTTAAACGCATACTGCAAGTACAACGTTGCCATGACTGTGGCCGTTGAACTCAGTCCTATCATACGGTTCCTATCTCACACGGAAGCACTGCCATTTCCGGGAAAAAAAAAACTTCGAATTTTTACTGGACTTTTACCTTTATTTTCCGAATATCCATCGCAACCTCTCGAGTTGCGGAAAGTAATGCGCACAACCGGGCAACGGGCACTGGTCGGTTTTAAACACTATTCGATGCGGTTACCTGGAGCAACAACCAGTTTATTGGGTTGTTTAACAATAAGAATAGGCGTCGAGTATTAGTTTGATTCTTAAAGACTGTTACACGTGATTATATATTTATAAAGCGAATGCAATTAAGTTTCATAAATTGGAGAGCTCACAGTAGAGAATTTTGTGGATGTGACTGTAAAGAACAAGTATACCGTTATTTTTCTTAAGTGTACTTTGTGGAGTTCGTCAAAATTACTGTGAACAAGAATAGTCAATTTTCTGTTAGTCCTGTAACGTGGGAGACGAAATTTCCAACGGCTTTATTTGCAATACATTATGCTCGCTTGCTGCCCGTTTACAGACGAAATTCCAGTAGACACAAAATGTATTAGCCAGCACTTGCAAAATCCATATTACAACAGCATGATAATCCATAAAATCGAATAAAAATAAAATTTCCCAAGAGCTTACGGATAGCCTGCACGTGACGGGTGTACTGTCGATTAAAATTGCCGACTAACTTTACTCGAAATCCTATCATGTCGTATTTAATGAATTGTAACTTCTTTTTTATATGCACGTAGTACTACCACTATTTATGGCAGCCGGTAGCGTAGTTGATTGAGGCACTATGCTACAAACCGCAAGGTCTCATGTTCTATTCATATGAGGTCACCGGATTTTTCAAATGGCCTAATCCTTCCAGCCCCACTATGGCACTGCATTCCCACCGTGGCGGCTCGGTTGCGTTCCCGGGTCTCGTCAAGTGGGCTTTGTGGTGAACAAAGGTGCGCTGGGGCATGTTTTCTCCGAGAGCTTCGGTTTCCCCTGCCAATCTTCATTCCACCAAATTCTCCATCATCATAATCACCCGGGGCAGGTACAATAGGCCAATCAGTGGCCGCCGTGCCGAGTGGACCCAGTTGGACTCCACCCCTCACTAAGCGAATTAAAAAAAATACATATATTTTCCCCTCAGTTTTCTTCAATCCTTCATTGTGTATTGTAAGACGAAATTATAAATCAGTAACCATAGTCCTATGAGATATACATGTTTCACACTTACGATTGAAGATACATCCTATAAGGAATGTAACATATCATTTTATAAGGTTAGGTCACTGAAAGAAATTGTCAGTGTACCAACTCATGCCTTAAGCGATGCTATTTATGGACGGGAACTACCGTGTATAGCCTTGTTCGGACATATCAGTAAGACTTTGCGAGCTTACGCACGTAGGAAAGGCAAATGCTACTACTGGTTCGCGTTCCCGAGTGGCTGCACAGTTCCCCAGGCGTGCCTGCAGCGGTGCTCAGGTGCTGCAGAGTTCATGAGATTCATCACGCCCCTGACACATTGTTTTCTACACTTCAAGCGCACTCCAAAGCTAAATTCAGCGCGTCTCGTCCATGTTAAGTGGGACTCGTGTCAACAGCATGGCGCGCCCTCATGTTGCAGATGGAAGAAATGTATTCCAGGTATTGACGGTGGAAGGCAAAGTTACTGGAAGGGCTTTAATTGACTCAGCATCACGCGATGAAGATGTGGGAGGGAGTGGGTGTATATCACAGTTTTAACCTCGACACTATTGAGCTTCACGCCCATGCCACTTTCCTCCTGCACACACAATCCTGGGAACATGTCTCATATGAGGCTGGGTGGGCCTCAGAACCGGTGTGGGTGTTATGTTGTGTTGCCCAGTTGGCAGTCCAGCCCCGACTTCTCGTCCGTCCAGCTTTTAGCCTAGTCGGCATACTGACAGATATGCCGGCCCTCCAGAAATGGAAGGAAGCTGCAAATACGTATGATAGATGAGAAGGAATTGTCCTCCAGCGTATGGGATGAATTTGAACGGATTGTTTCAAACTGTAGACATATATCGGTCTGAAATGTAGGCCCCGGAAAAACTTGACTCTGTTTGAGAACAGGAAGCTGAGGAGAATATTGGACTTAAAGAGGGATGAAAGGAAGGGATGCTGCAGAATGCTACATAATGAGGGGTTTGATAATTTTTGCTCATCTTCAAATAAAAGATAAATTGGCAGGGCGTGTAGCACGCATGAAAGAGATGGGAAGAACGTAAGTTTTGATATTACATTTTTATGATAAGTTTTACATGTAGACGACAGGATAGGGATACAGTTGAATCCCAGACGTATAGTAATGAGGAGGACGCAGATGCTGCATACGAACGGACGGCAATGAATCTTAGGTTTGCATAGAGTGCTGAAAAGTAACTGAGTATCAGAGCAAACGTTGGATACTCTGGAGGGACTAAGGACCATGGAGTTAGCCTGTAGTTATTAGTCCAATATTAGGAGCTTCCATGTGGAGGTACATATCTCAGGGATTCTGTATGTGGTACCTAATTTCTAGGAAGTTGGGAAGATAATTGTTAATGGTGAGCTGGTATTGATATGTGAGGAGAATTTAATATCTGTAATGTCCATAGTTTCTCCTCTGAAGAAAAAGGAAAGACTGAAATCCATTGAGAATAGTCCTATAAAATCTGACACTCCTTTAACAGATGAAGGAATTTCTCGCAATTCGTGGAAACGAGAGCTCATCACTGTGTTCATAAACCTGGACACTCGGCCCTATCCTGAGCCAGGTGAACCCAACCCTCAGACTAAACACATTAGTTATTTGAGATTGTTTCAGTATACTCTTCTTTCTATGTTTTGGTCTCCCATGTTGTCTTTTTCTTTATTTTAGCTTTTCAGATAAAGATCTGATTTGCATTTACGACCGTTCCATGTGTGCCACACGTCATTTCTCTTGGCAGTGTCGCCATAATAAAAGTTGATGAAGATCGTGAAGCATCAGCTTGAAACCACGTTTACTGAGTACCCTTTTCTGAACTGTGCTTTTATTCCAAATATGCTTCTTAGCATGCTGTTCTCGTTTCTTCCGATAGGGAGAGTGGTTAGGTGTACTTACATACTTCAGTATGTTTTCGATTTAATTAACAGAGTCTTGAATTTTTTTATTTTCGTAATAGAAAGGTTGGCGAACTGTTTCGAATGCTTATAATAAATAGTCTTCCACTAGGAATTCTGCGTGAATAGCGCGTTGAGCATAACAGGATAGCTAGTTCCCCAACACAGCTCCTCTAAGTACGAATTGCTCTCTCATTCACTAGTCTCTATTGCCCTGATAGAGAGTGTATCCTGTGCAGGACCAGAGAGCAACAGTGATGGAAATTTTTTTCTGAGAACAGCCAAAAGGAATATCCAAAAGCAGTTATAGAGCTCTTAAAGCTACAAGAAAAATATCTGTGTAAGCAGTCTGTTGCTTCATAAACACAGTTCCTAATTCATTAAAAGAAAAAAGGGAATGTACAGATATTAATAGTATATTTCTAGGGTTAAGATGTGTATTCAAAAATCGCGGGGCGACCCCTCTATAGAATAAGATGTTTATAAGCCTGTGCAACAGGGCCGGATGGGCATTGCTTAGGCCTTGTTTGTATATACATTTATTTTTTAAATAACGTTATCTTCTGTTTCTCAAGAGAGGTTACAATTCCATTACAAAGCATTAATCGTTCCATAATATTGTATGTATAGACCCGTTGCTAGGTTACGACCTCGAAACAAGCGAGAAAAATATCCGTTGCTAGGCAGTCTGTAGCGCCAATGATCTAGCTGAATAGCGATGACGTGGGAAACCCAACAGACACGAACCCAACGTTGGTACAACAGCAGAGCAAGAATGTTTTCTGTGAGGTCGGTGCAGAGATGTTATAACCGGGACGGTTGGAGGCAACGAATAAGTAGCAAGCGTTCTCAGTTCAAAGGCAGGCAGTGAAGAGAAGGCTTTACTGTGTGTTGTAGTTACAGCGATATTAGGAGTGTAATTCAGTGAGACTGTTGTAGTTGTTGACAGGAAACGATTGGTGAAAGCACAATTAAGAGACTTAGTGTGTGCTGCAATGAGGCGTAACGTGTGGAAATCAGCGATTGGGACTTAGTTATTTTTAGTTACGACATGTAAGTGGAAAATATATATAACATTTATTCCGAAACCCCTTCTACAATCAAACACGTTACAATATATTCTTGCAGTAATAATGATTGAACTACTTCGTCATTAAATTACACTGCGATGGTATAGGGAGAGATTAAAGTTGTCCGTGTGATATATTACGAGTAATTACACGCAAGTCCATGAAGACCTACTGGGGAGTAGAACTGGAGCTCCACTATTCTTGACTTCGGTATTAGATGACAGTTAATGGTGAGCATCACGCCTAGGTATCTTTACCACCAAGGAAAGGGCTCTTGGTGCCCGTTATATACACGACTGGTTGGGCCCCATAGCCGGCCTGCACACTGGAGCAGAAGAATTCCTTGCCCTTGCTGGGAATCGAACCGCTTTCATCCAGCCCATAGCCCGACGCTATACCGACTGGACGATCCAGACTCTTGGCAAAAGAGTCTGTTGAGGTTTACTTGAAATGCGAAGTCTCACCTCCACCGCCCAGTAGGCAGAGGTTTTTTTAATTGCTGGTGGGGTGGGACTAAGTCCCTTGTACTGCGGCCACTTCTGGCCTATTGTACCAGCCTCAGATGATAAGATGATGGTGATTGTAGAGCAATTGCTGGAATGAAGATTGGCAGGGGAAACCGAAGTACTCGGAGGAAACCTGCTCCAGCGCCTAATTTTTCCGGCCGCGCTATGGCCCTTTGGTTCACTCAGCCTCTAAGAGAAATGAGTACCAGGAATTAAATAAATAATTTTTCTGGGGAGTAAAGCGCGGCCGCCGCGTAAGGCTGATAACCTTACCGCCATCTTTGAGCCGATTGTGTAGATAATATGGGACCCTCAACGTCTCACAACTCTATGGGCCCTCCTGGCCTGTTACAGGGATAGCTTTACTTTATTTACTTACTCCTAAAATCGTCGGCAGGTGGACCATTAACTTAAGGTTTTCAAGCTTGAATGGTGAATTGTGTGTTATATAAATGTCAATTGGTGACGTTTATGGCGAATTATATGCAGTCCGGATTAAAGGCAGTGTTGTTTTGTTGTTGTAGGATTGTTGTTAGGAGTTCTTGAAGCTGGTTGTGTATTGCTGTATGTTGCCTGGAACACATTATAATAAAATATCCGTGTCAAAATCTCGGCTCTAGAATCGGCTGACTTAAGTTTTCCTGTTTCCTCCTGTCCTATATTAGGACATGGCCTGATCCTTCCACATTTCTCAAATTCATTTTTCTTTCCCCTTGGCACTACAGCCCCAGTGGGCCTAGGCCTACCTCCATGAACTTCTCCGTTCACTTCGGTTTTTCTAGATCTTACACATTCGGTAGGACTCCTTGGGCGGGTGATCAGCTCGTCCAAAGGCCTCTACCTGTACATAAACACAGAAAAACGCACACAAACATCCATGCCTTGCGTGGGTTTCGAACCCACGATCCCTGCTTCCGAGCGAGCGAAGACAGTGCATGCCTTAGGCCGCTCGGCTACCGTGACTGGCCCTCCAATTCATTATTCACTAATTATATCATTCTGCGCTATAAAATAGAGCTATTAAAATGCCGTCGAATAAACACCAAACGATGAAATGCATTATTTAGGGGGGAAATTCTTGAGCATTTAATGGCCTCAGCTAAATATGAGATGTAATATGGCAAGCGATTTATCGCTGCTTGTAACATTTCATGACTCACATTTTAATTTATCTCATTAATATTTCACACCTGTTGATACTTCGCACGCAGATGTGTTCGTCATCATAGGGTATTAGATTAGTAGACAGGAACTTTCACCGGACTTCACGTTTTTACGCTTACGTATAACGCCATATTCATTTTAGGATCTTCGAAATATTGAATTGGCAAATGTTACGGGTATTCGTGTGTAGTGTGTTGCGTCGCCCCTTAAACGTTGACATGGCGTGATATCAGTAAGGCTGCGCACAGGAGAGATTATTGTTCTCTTGTCCATATTCTGCGGTCTTCTTGAAAGCGCAGGTACTCCCACCGGCGCCGCACGATCACCACTAAATGCTTCTAATATTTTCACGTTTAATATGTGTAACTATTGGTAACTCGATGTATTAACCACTTATACACACGACTCGGAACTACAAAGAGATATAGAGCTACCGCTAATTTCGACTACTCGCAAATCGCCACAGCGCAGGATATGTCTTTTCTAGCCTACTGTGTATTTACCAGTCGTTCCCTGGCAACGGCTTCTAACAGTGGAAATTCTTCAGCTTTACCCTCTCAGGTCCTCTGTTTACAGCTTCCCGTACAGAACTCCTGTCAACTGCTACCTGAATTCGATTGCCTCTATTATCTTTTTGACACCTCTGCACTGAGATCATAGAAAACATCGTTCATTCTCAAATGCTAACCGTTTCCGCGAGAATGTGTTTGCGTCACCCAGCAACGAGTTGCATTACCCCGATTTTCAAGGATCCGCTACCTTAGCAACGGGCTTTGTCAAATTATTTGTTTCAGCGGGAACTTGTTCACCGAGCCGTTGCCTAGAAAGGAATGTCTCAGCCGTTCGCTAGCAGTGGCTGTTTGTCTGGCTCCACGTTTCTTACTTTGAGCAAATATGCCATAATATTGAAATTGCCTAGAGAGAAACAACATAAATATCTTCAGACCAGGAATTTCAGAGTTATATCTTCTGGGATACTTTCAACAGAGTACAGGGCGTTATATCATAGAAGATAAAATTCTTCATAAAAAGCGCCGTGGGAAGCTCATATCCTGCAGGAAATTCAGTTCTGCTTGTCGCTGATCTGTCATATTCTAGCGCTCCTTTGAACCGGAAGACAGATACAGAGGATACTGAATAAAATGGTTTTCAGTTCCGAATTTCACAGCACTACTTATCTTAATTACTGTGGGCAACAGAAGTATAAATCGGGCAGTCAACACAACAACCGAGACGAAATAGGTACTACAGTATCGACACTCGTTTATTTGCGCAGACGTTAGTGCTACATGTTTCCACCTTTCTTTAGATCACCTTCAGGCAAACATGAAAAACTGGTGATAAGTTTTTGAATATGTTAACACATTAATATGGATCCATGTTTTACACTAATAAATATCTTAATTATGGAGCTGAGCCTCTCTTCAGGAGAAGCCGCCAGTTGCGTTGCTACTCAAGAATTTCCCACCTTTTTATGGAACCAGAAGGTTCATTACCGTGTTCACAAGAGCCCTCCACTGGTCCCTATCCTGAGCCAGATCAATCCAATCCATACCAACCCATCCTATCTCTCTAAGATCCATTTTAATATCATCCACCCACTTACGCCTTGGTCTTCCCAGTGTTATCTTTCCTTGTGGCTTTCCCACCAATATTCTATATGGATTCCTCTTCTCCCCCATTCGTGCTACATGCCCTGGCTACCTCATCCTCCTTGACTTGGTCATTCTAATTATACTTTGAGAAGAGTTATGAAGCTCCTCATTATGCAGTTTTCTCCAACCTCCTGTCACTTCATCTCTCTTCTGTCGAAATATTCTCGACACCCTGTTCTCAAACACTCTCAGTCTATGTTCCTCCCTTAATGTCAGAGACCAAGTTTCACACCCATACAGAACCACAGGCAAAATTATAGTTTTGTATATTCTAATTTTCATGTTTTTGGACAGCAGTACTGAAGACAGAAGGTTCTGGACTGAATGGTAGCAAGCATTACTGGAGTCCATAGAAAAATGTATAGTCTCCTGCTGGTGCGATGCCACCTCCATCCCATCTGACCTCCTGTACTACCGCTAAACCTAACTTATATTTTAAGATTTCTTGTGCCACTGCCCTGAGCGAACCTGCCCTATACAAACTTCTGACGTTCCACGTGCCGAATCTCATGTCCATTTTCTTTAGCCTAGGCCGTTTATCCAAGGAATCCGTCCAGGTTCGAGGATTCTTGAGAATTTTCCTAACAAAGTTACTTTTTTACGGTGAGGAGGAGTTAGCCCCACGCCCAACCACCAAGCCGGAGAACCACCCCTTGTCGGCTGTCCGCGACTGCTTATTCCCTCCATCCTTTGAGTTCGTCTCCTCCATCCGCAACCTGAGGACGCGCCATGCCGTGCTGACAAGGGACCCACCTAACATGGACGTTAATAAATATCAGTATCCTTAATTCAAATCTTGAACCCGTAGTTGTGTAATGTTTGATACTGTTCCTATCGTGTCTTATTCTTTCCTACTTCTTTGTGCCTAAAAACATTACACATATTTCGAAAGTTTCAAGACTTCCCTCGCTATTACTACATCAAGAGCGAATAGTTTTTCTTCTCTGTTCTGCCTGTGTAGCTCTGTTTTCTGAGTTTAACTTTTAAGATAAGAATAATTTTAAAATTACATATTTTGGCATGTCTGCTAGAAGCCAAAATTGTGAAGCCCGCAGAGACAGCCGTTGGTAGGTAACGGCTTTGTTAACACGCCCGTTGTTAGGCACTTGCTCATTAACCGTCACGTGATGGCCGCAACACAAGCGTGCAATAATGAAAGAGCCGTTGGAGGTCATGCTTTCTGTGTGGTCTTTAACCATGTAATATAACGAGAACCTGTGTGGAGGCGGGGTTGAATACCTCCACCGTAGCCCTGCGAGTCGTAGGAGGCGACGAAAAAGGAAGTCTCGAATGTGAGACAGTAAAATATGGTCACGAGTCCTACAGGACTCGGACTCGAGAATGACTGCGCTGGCGAGAACCAGAAGCAATTGTACACGACAGACCCGTCCTCTCGTCAGAGAGAGCGCCCCACGTCAACAAACTCTCAACTGTCTGACAGTAATAAAGATCTGGTCGTAAGCCCCAGATGGGTGGGTGCTTTATTCCAAGAGAAACTGTCCGTCTGACCGTCGGTCCTAACTGTAAATATTATTTACAAAGCGGATATACGATACGTATCTATTTGTACTTGAGAAACTTCTTGCAGAATGCAGACTAGAACTATGGCATACTAATTGATGTATGTTTATTATAATCTCTTAAAACGGAACACTTGGTGGCATATTCTACTAAGTTTGAAATTCTGGAGGCAATCCCGATTTTAAGGTTTTGAGGCCGTCTTTCAAAGTTAATTTGCTAAAATATCAGGAAAGGACCGAATTTTCTTATGTGAGCTGATTTTCTTGAAAACGTGGGAGCCTCGGAAGTCTTGCAACTCTGTGGGCCTCCATGGTTTTTAATTTCCATCTGTCCGAGACCTCTAAGATGAAGTTCAAACTTCAAGTGAACTAGTTGCAAGAGGGACTCGATACAAGTGATACCTCTGCTATTCTGTTATTACTGTTTCCTTCTGTTGCAGGTAAGAAACCTTGACTGCCCGCCCGTTCGCATCCGTGGAGAATGTAAGTCACGTAGTTAAAACTACTTTATCTATTCCAAAACGTATTTTTCCCCATTCGATCGTTGCCTGAGAGATTTCCTTTTTTTTCCTTCCTTTTTTTGTTCTTTCTTTCTTTCCTTTATTTTCCTTTTCGTTTGCGTTTTACGGAACGCTTGCAGTACGACTGGAGTAGCATTCGGAGTGCGAACTAGTCCTGCAGAAACACATATTTACGTTCGGTAATGGTGGAGAGGCCGCTTTATCTGATCACTGGTTATTATGATCAGCCGGTTTATAGATTCGAATTTCACGGAACGGGTTTTAAGTTATCTCAGTGATCCGTATTTTCATCTGTTATTTGAATCAGATTTTTCGCTTATAAGAACCAGCAGTTGTATTAGAGAACGTGTTTGGAGTAAGCAGTAAATTGTAAACGATGTACACGTGATTTATGCGATGGTCGCAGGCGATTAATCGGAAGGCCCCCCTGCACGAACTTCTACCGCTCTAGCCCTGACGCTGACAATATAAACTGCGTGGGGAATTAGCGATTTGAAAGGCCTCATTTTTAGAGAGCCCTGTGTTGTTACCATTGTTCCTTCTAATCCCATTTTACCTGTTAAATCCTCTCTTTCCACAATGCTTTGTTGCTATCGCATCTCACTGATCCCATTGCTTGTATCAGAGAGAGTTTTGTGGTTCAGAATTTTCCGACGGTACACACCGACCTTCGTCGAACGTTGCGAACCTGGGATTCCCCAGCCATCCGGAAAAGGGGCGGAGGGTGTACGGCCAGGCGACAGCGCATAAGGAAGGAGCCCAGCCCTGCTCTGTACCCGCCCTTGACCTTTACATCTTTCCTCCTAATTCATCCTGTTTCTGTGACGTAGCTCAGGCTCGGGGATATTCTGCGCGAGATATGATGGGGCCGACATTCATGACACGTCCGGAATGTACCTGTAGTGCTCATCTTCCTGCTGTATCATCAGCCTCCTTCACTGTGTTGGTAGTAGCCCTTATTGATCAGTGCTTAAGTATGTACAGCTTTACATTTTACGAGTTGCTGTAATAAATGAAGAAAGTACCGACTTCTGTTCAACGGAAACGGCGCATCTTACAGATATTATGACATGATGTCCGAAGGCCGGAATATTGAAGCCAGAGAGGAAGTCAGTTGCTCGCCAACGGCTCGCCAAAAACACGTTCCCGCTGAAAAGAATAGCCGCGGAATATTTCGTTGCTGGTCAACGGTTCGTTAAGCACGTTCCCGAGGCAACGGTTAAACACAGAAAAACAGAATAACAGAGGAACTGTAAGACAGGGTGACTTATGAGTATATTCGGTTCTCCCCGAAGTTATAAAACAGTTCAGTTCTCTCGAGTTACTATCCCGTGTGGAGGCGGGGTAGAATAGTTACACCGTAGCCTTGCGAGTAGTGTGAGGCGACGAAAAGGGAAGTCTCTAATCCGAAACAGTAAAATATGATCACGAGTACCACGGACTCGGACCCGAAAATGACTGCGCTGGCGAGGGCCAGCAGCAATTAAAAAGGACAGACCTCTTGTTAGAGAGAGCGCCCAAAATCGAGAAACCCACAACTGTCTGACAGTAATAAAAATCTGGTCGCCAGCCCCAGATGGGTGTTTATTCCAAAAGAGACTGGGCGACTGACCGTCGGTCGTAACATAAATCTCAGACTCTGAGTTGGAAGTCAGGCTGTGACGAGAAGACTAGGAGGCTGGTGTGGAATAGCCGCCAGCATGGTAGGTACTCAGTTGAAGCACTGAGTTGGTTGAAAGGCAGGCTGTGAAGAGAAGGCCTAGTCGGTGCAGTTGAAGAGCCTTCGCTGTTAGAATCCGTTACCATGACAGAACTAGTGGAGGCTGTAGCAGACTGAGAACACCAGTCTCTGTGCTCTCGTGCGGAGATCAGCGATGGCGCTATAATTCAGTACAGTCATGAGTCGCTGGTGTATAAGTGGTTAACAAATCCAATATCCAATTCAAAACCCTGTCAAGGATCACTCTTAACAGGCGACAACAGATTTCAGCAAAATATATCTTTTAAATAATCCATTTATGTAGCTCACCTGACTAGGTTACGGAACCCGCCCTAAGGTCAGAATGTACGATTAGGGCAGGTTTATGACGTGGAAGTTACTTTATCTAGTTTTACCCTCTGCTACTTGACACGAAACAAAGTTCATTTCAGCACGAAATGGATTTATTTACAAGATCAAGACGTTAGTGAAGGAGCATCGTAAAGACGGTTGCTCTTGCAGAAGAACTGCATTTTTGTTTTATTCTCCTGACGCTGGGTTACAGCGGAGAATATCTCGTCAGACAGCCCAATAAGTCGTGCTGCTCGCGATAAGAGGACGAGCAGAAAGAACCCGAGAAAATATTTCTGAGCAGAATTGGTGAAATTAAATAGGAAACAGCAGAACAAATACTGTAAGCCTGTACATTAGGCGAAGTCTTTTAACGAATTCCATTGAAACTGGGTTTCAGTTTCCTTCGGTATATAAAAGGTATATTATTACTCTAATCTGGCTAGTTGATAATTACGTCTGTAGACGTAATAGCTGAGCCTGTGATTATTCTTAAAGTGGGAAAATATTGTTGACGTACAGAGATGTGGACTATGTTGTCAGTTTTGATAACATTCGATTATCGTATAATTTTAATCAGTAGTATTGTCACATGTATTGGTGACTATGTTCGGGGCTCTGATTTGTAATTGGATTTATTGATTTCTCAGAAACCGTAACTACAACTGAGTATAACATTCTTACCGATTCCCACACTACAGATCGCTCCACACTGAATCATCTCCGTGTCCCTTCTCTAGTTTTCCTGGTAACGGATTTATCACAATCTCACAGTAACTTCAGATATAACTGTAACCGCTGCACATATACAGTCTCTAACACACACACTAAGTTGTTGTTGTTGTTGTTGTTGTTGTTGTTAGTGGAGAGGGTGTGTTTCCCCATGCACTTAGACCAGTATTGGTCCATTTCTTGTTGTTGTTATTGGAGAGGGTGTGTTTCCCAATGCACTTAGACCAGTATTGGGCATTGTGCGTCCCCCTGTGATACTCTACCAGTCTCTATACCCTACCGGTACTGGTGCGTGCCATCAGTCCCGACTCAGCCAGCGAGTTCGTCCTCTACTGGCTCAGCGGTATCTCGATGCTTCCCCCATCTACCAGAGGCGTTAGAGACTAGTGTTGGGCGGGAAATGTCCTGAATTTGGCTTAGAGGTCCCCTTGAGACATGAGGTTCTTTTACGTGCCGTAAAGCTACGACACGGGACCCACGGCTTAAAGTCCCTCCCGGAGGGAGGGACCTCCGCCGGGTTTGAACCCGCGTACCTTGAGTCACGAGGTGGGAACGTTACCCCTAGACTACGGAGGCCGCTTAAGACACACGCTAAGTCACAGTCTAATTCCTTCGGCTGCCCACTCCTTGAATTCCGATCTCCCACCACTCTACCAGTCCAAGTCCAAGTCACATTGCGACTGACGGTCAGTCAGTCAGTAAGTCTTAGTGTCGAGCCACATCTGGGGCTCATGACCAGATATTTATTACTGTTTGGTATTTACGGTCTTGTTTAGTGGGGCGCCCTCTCTGACGAGAGGATGGGTCTGCCTTTTGTGTATGATGGTGGCCTTTGCCAGTGCAGTCTTTCTCGGGTCTGAGTCCCTTGGAACTCGCGACCATATTTTACTGTCTCAGATTTGAGACTTCCATTTTCGTTGTCTCCTACGACTCGCACTGTCACGGTGGAGGTATTCGACCCCGCCTCCACACGGGGGACGACCACTCTACAGCCTGGGATTCTAATTTTATAGCTTCGGGTCAGACCACAGCATAGAAAACACGTCCATTGCCTAGCAATGGACGTCAACTATTGTGTGTATTCGTTGTAACGTGTTTAGTGAGTCGTTGCTTAGGAATGAGTATGGTGCAGACCCACATAGAAAACACCTCCTACATGATCTGTTCGATTGCTGTGTGCGTGTATTGTGGGCGTTACCTAGCAATTGTTCTACTCTGTTGTTGGTTGCGTATTTGTTGCGGACTTGTTTACCGAGTCGTTGCCTAGAAATGGGTATATGCGTCACAATATGAACGTGACTTGTTGATAATTGTAACGAGTAAAGCTAAATTTGGCGCACTGTTAAAAAAAGACAGAGGACTTGGACCGTGTGTGCTGTCTGGCCGCGAAATTTCACAGTCGGTGAGCTAATCCTAGTTCACAGATTTTGAAGTTTCGGTGTATGTGAGAAATTAGTTCGAAACGAGTCTGTGAAACAGAAATGTAGGTCTTTCGTTCTGATAGATGGACGCAAAAATTAATGAAATATTTCCATTAACCAATACAATTCTTATATTTTAATAAACTGGAAGCATTAGATATTTCTTCTTCACCCCCAGAAATCATAAGCACCCTTGGAAGAGTGCTTTTGAGGTAAACTATAGCCCTGTGCAACCCCTTTATAGTCTGCTACTGTTAAATTATATTCAGTATCTTCAGATAAATGTTCAGCCTAATGATCAGAAGTAAGTGAATGCTCATTAATACGGCCTGCATCGTCATTAGAATTGTCAAGGTGGAAATACGAATTATGTTTCATACGTAAGCTTGAAAAAACTTCAAAGTCGGACAGCTGGGATGAGGTTTGTTTCGTTACATGCATTATTGGCAGTGTCAATTGAAGCTTCACACTCGGAGCGTTATCAGTCGACTCTAAAATGTTTTAATACCGTTCCGTATTTTGTAACTAGAAAGATATCTGATGAAGACTAGAAATTATTAAGTTCTTCATTGTATAAATTTCCACTCTTTTAATAATTCCTGCCTGTCTTTTTCTTCAGATATTCCCCTCAACTTCTCAATTATCCTCTGTACTCGTATGTCTCTGATGATTGTGTGATGACGTCAGAATTTCCACTTTCGGTTTCAAACGTAATTTTATGTATTACAATCATTACCTCCCTCAAAATTTCCTTTCCATCTTTACATAAGCGGAATAAGAAAGTACTATTTTACTATTCTATGTAACTTCTAGGCTGTATACCCCATCGTCTTTCATCGCAATTGCCTATTCCTTGAACTGATTTTGGTGCAAGATTTTAAATTTAACGCTTCGGGTACTAGTTACACTTCGTGAAATACTTTTAAATTGATGGAGTTTAATATATTGTACGTGGCTTTGTATGAAACTTCAGTGGCAGTTTCGTGAGCACTACCGACTAGGTTACGGATATAGCTCAGTCGGTTTTGAGACTAGGTTAGTGCCTGAATCAGTGAGGAATAGGAATAGTACCTCGTACTCAATTGGTAGCGTGGGCTATTCTCGGGGTTGAACTGGCCGGAATGTGAAGCTGACAACCCGCATTCTAGTGACAATGTCAAGTGCGCATGGTGAAATCCATCTACTCGTCCCTACGCCTATATGGCGTGGTGCTTAGGGACAAATTTGTCTAAGAGCGTCATATTCCCTTAATGAAGCGAGTAGCAAGCAGTAGGCTTTTCCTAAATCGTCTCTACTTTATCTCACACGGGAATGCTGAAGATGGCTGCTCATGTTCTTTCTTTTAGTTCAGTTTTCCTTCGGTATAGCGCACAACGGAGTAACATCCCAGGTCGCGTCATAGCCAGAAACCTCTGCGCAGGCGCATCCGCGTTATGGCTTTATTACGGCCATCATCCGTCCTGATGCCGCCGTAAGTAATGCTTTCTGCCTAATCATAAATAATAAGGCGAACGTGTGTAAATTTGACGATGAGCTCCACTCCTTATACGTGATTTCAATACTTTTTCGTTTACGTGGTTCATAAAACGACCGTTTCGTATACGATGTTCTTCATATTGCAAGAGTGTGAGGTTCCGCAGCAACGGAAAACATAACTACGAACTTTGAGTTATGCATGGCACAAGCTTCTGCCGCCCCTTGATAGTACGACATGTATGTGATGTAGTCCGCACGTTGTATAATTAATAACAAAACTTTTGCGAGGTAAAGTATGTAGAAGGGGAAAGCGGAGCATTTTATGACAGGCTTCCTGAAAAGTACCAATCACATAATTCTGTCAGGCTGGCCACCTAACTACATTGCTTGGAGCCTGTTTTGAAATTGTGAGAAATTATCCACCGCTTGGTATATTAAGAAGTACATGCCCATGTTCAAAAGACCCCACTGTATTTCTCTCTACTGGTCGTATTGAGTGCAGTTTTTACAATTATATGTTACTCCTTTCAAGTTTCCTTTTATATAATGTAAAGTACAGTGGTTACCACCTGCTGTAACATTTATAAACTCTACATTTTGCCTACAGAGTGCATTTTTGTGGTTCTTACGATTATTAGAATAAATGAAGATTTTGTCCCTCGCCTATATTAAATGGCTGAAGTTTCTAATGAAGATGAAGATGACGTTATATGTACTTTATACATGAAATATTACCGAGAAACCACAGACTTTTTCCTTAATTTAAAGGATTTTTTAAACTTCTTAATACTAAACGACAACACACAGCTTGATGTGGAAAACTGATCCATTTCATAGAACTTCATTTTAAGACTGAGTTGCTTTACGATAGCCACAGAAAGTTTATACCAACATTTTTTGTCAGTTTTATTTTATTATTAAGCAATTGTTGTGTAGATGATGACCAGGGCCCGGATTTTGATGACATGTCATCTTTTTTTCCTTGTATCCTATGCGATGCTCTTAAATATATAAATCTCGGATATGAGCTTCTGGTTACAGAAATGTAAATTTTATAGGTAATTGTTTGTCATTTTTTTATATTTTTAGGTTTAAGGTCATTTTTTCATTTTGGGGGGTAACTTTTTTTGTAAATTTTTGGGCCTTTAAGGGTATTTCTTTTCATTTTTGTCCATTTTAGGTAATTTTTCTTCATATGTTTTCTGAAATGTGAATAACATGGAAGCGAAGTATCTTTCTTTTCTGGTTTAGGCCATTTTTGAATATTTTCAGGTCATCAAAATCCGGGCCCTGATGATTCTACCAAACAAAATGATAAAAAGACTAGAGATAAACAATGAAGATTGTTGAATTTTGAGATTAATTTGAATCTAATAAGATTTACTTAGAAAGTTGAAATAATAGTTTCAGAGTCTGCATTGTTGCTTTCTCTTACTAAATGAACTTTAAAATTTTTAGTTAAACTTTGAAGAAGTGGCAGGAGTTAGAGACCTGCTGTTCGACTGTCATGAAGAATTCGGCAAATGTTATTAAAGAAAGAGGAACTTACATTGAGTAATTAATGGATTTCAAGCATTTATCGAGGCATGTCTCTACTATCGACTGCACAGAAAATGTCATCCAACGTTCTTTTTGCAATGCTAATTCGCGGAATTCTTTACATCATCAACTTAAGAATATTTCCACTTCCTGTGTGCCATCTAAAGATGCAGATATGAAAAATTAGCAGCCATAATTTTACTTGCTGTTTTGTGTGGCTGTGAAACTTCGTTCCACAAGTTAGGGAAAGAGCATAATTTGAGGATGTTTGAGAACAGCGAAATGCCGAGTAAAACATCCGGGTCTAAGAGGGATAAAGGAATTAAGATGTGGAGACAATTATGTACTGGAAAGTAGATTCTGAAGGGTTTTAAGATGGTGTATAACAATTGGGATTACGCGGTTTTGGACTTTATTCATCGTCTAGTATTCTAACAACAAAAAGTTTCGGAAATTTGACCTATTCCTGCCCTCAGGTGAAACAGTGGGAGACATCTACTTTGTTGATTCCGTTAAAAAGAGCTAACCTCAGTCACTGGACTGTGTTCTTAACAATCCCGGAAGAACAAAGTCCAAAAAAAAAACAATCCCGATTATACAAGGGGAGTAAGTAAAAAAAAAGTAAAGCCATCGCTGTAACAGGCCGTGAAGGCCCATAGGGTTGTGAGACGTTGAGGGTCCCACATTATCTAGACAATCGGCTCACAGGTGGCGGTAAGTTTGTCAGCCTTATGCGCCGGCCGCGCTTTACTTCCCAGGAAAATTCTTTAATTAATTCCTGGTACTCATTTCTTTTAGAGACTGAGTCGACCCCAGGGCCATAGTGCGGCTGGAAGGATTAGGTAAATTGAAAAAATCCAGTGACCTCATCGGGACTTGAACCCGCGACCTTCCAGCTTGTAGCATAGCCCCTCAATCAACTACGACGTCATAATTCAAATATTGGTATATCACAAAGGGGGCGTCTGCACAACAATAGTATCTGCTAGTACTGAACAAGAACTCAGTCCTAGTTCTTCAATTGAATTGTAAGTACTCATCATGATGATGAATTCTTGAAGGTCGAAACAAAGCGGAAAACCCGTGCACAACAAAAGAATTGTGTTACAATAGTATAAATTTGTGACGCACAACAGGATATATGCCCTTGTGCCTAACTAATTAAGCACTACGCCATGAAGGCGTATGGGGGAGTGGATTCATAGCTCCACGTTTTCATGATCTCGGCACTAGTTGGAGGTGAGCGGTCAGCTTCACGTAACGGCTGCTTCAACCTCGGGGGAAGAGCCCCCGGGACCCATCGGATAGGAGGCTCCAGAACCGATCTGGACGACGTGGAGAAGAGAAAATTCTTGACCCTCCCGGGACTGGAACTCCGACCTCTAGACTGTCCAGTCCATATCCTGTCGCTATAACGACTGGGCGATCCCGGCTCCTAGGACGCATACCATAAAGATTATTATTATGTTTTCATCATAGGTGATGTGGTGGCTGGAGAATGTAATACGCGTGGGAGTTGTGAAACAGGAAGATTTTTCAGCAAGCAAGATTTACTAGTTCGTACAAAATAAGCAAGAGTTTATTATTTTTTTCAACGAATTCCCGAGATCATTGATACATTCGTCTCATCTTGACATGAGTTCACATTTTTCTTCCTTGTATAAATCGGGTTCCTGCATACCCAACCATTCACCGCTGTCTCTCCCATTCCTTTGTTGTATCGCTTCAGAGACCCAAGAAAATGGAAGACCGACGGGCAAGGTCAGGACTGTGAGGCGGGTGGTCCAGGAGTTCCTAGTGAATAAAATGCAAAAACGCTTGCTTCCGATTTGCGCTGGGCAATCCGGCATCCGCTTAGCGTCTAAGTGACTTGACTTCTGCTCCATACTTTGCATGTGTCCTCAACCCTGCAGTACCAAGTGCTGCCCTCTGCCGAGAAGGAAAATGCTTCATTAACACAAACGTTACCGGCAGGGCACTTATTGAACACTCTACATACATACAAAATTCTGGGCGGAAAAGCTCAGGGGAGGAGAGAACTTGAAATAGTTAGATGATGAGTGTAACATAGAAATCTATCTTAAAAAGGTGAAATATATGTATGTACCCTGGATTCACGAGGCCGATCTACAGAATCATTTTCGGACCCTTGAGTGTTACAATTTGGGGGAGATGGAGTTATTTAAGGACGTTGTTCGTAGATAGTCTAAATGGCGTCGGCTTGTAGGGCAACAAATGAATGAAGATTTGGAAATAATTTTGAAGGAAGCGTTCGTGGCTCAGTCGTTATATTACCTTTATATTGACTTTGAAAAACTGAGTAAAACCTCGAAAATTCTCAGTCAGGATATCCAACGTACAGCTAATATTCGAGTGAAACACCTCCCAAATTCAACTCTATGCAAATGTTATAGGTAGGTTACGTAATGAACCGTTGCGGCGTAATTCTTGATCAGCTGAGTAACTATCAGTTTCGGAAGAAGGGCTCTGATCTATAGAGTTTGCTAGTTAAGCCCGGTACTTCTTTATTCTTTGACACATTAAGCATCTACAAAGGGAATAATGATTTTATACATATACAGTCTGGCCCAAATTCCAGTTAACCCACAATAATCTCATATTAATAGGAATATTCGGATTTCAACCTGTCAGTCAGTTTGTAGAACGGTGTTGCAGCTTTAAAATTTGTGCATTGTACGTGGTCTGACAATAACGTTCACGAACTCGTCCCGGTAAAAGTGCTACATACCTCACTGCTGAATATCATGTGATCGCCTTCAAAGTGCTGCCCTTGGGAAGCTATGAACCGATGCCAGAGCCTATTTCGGAACTAGTTTTGTTGAATGGCCTTGAGAGATACCGTCGTATTATTCCTGATGTCGTCAGTGTCAATCCTTTCAATATTTCCTTTATCTTCGGGAACAGATATAATTCACTGGGGCTGGATCCGATGAATATGGAGGGCGTTCCAGCACAGTTATTTGTTTACTAGCCAAAAACTCCGTCACAGACAGTGCCGTGTTAACAGGTCCGTTTGGACCATTTTTTCACATACCTCCCTCGTGTCAAGATCTTCAGCTAAGATTTTCTTAACTGTTCCTCTGTCCATGTTTACTTGCTCTGTTACGCTTCTTACAGTCAGCCGATGATTTTCACGCAAAATTTTACTAACTTTTGCAGTGTTTTCTTCGATTCTGCTCTTTGCTGGCATTAAGCAATAAAGGTATTTAAGACATGTTGAAACGTACATTTTACTAACCGGTAACTGGCTTTTAGGCCATCCTGTATTAATGTAAATCTCAGTGTTATATGTACATACATAGTGGGAAGCTAAAAATGTTCATATAGGCATATCTAGCGAAGAGAAACAATAGGAAGATCTGAAACACTGCTAGGTTAACCTTTGTGCCATCGTATCTGCTCCTGCTTCAGTAAAAAGAGGATTTTTTTTTCTGCTCATGAACCATTTTCCATTACAAGTCCTACTTTGTGTTTAATGTTCACAGCGCTAAACCAGCGCTGTGCCGTTTGTATGAATTACAGCCCACTGCAAGATTCTAGAGATTAAGCCAAACTTGCGGGCGATGTGAGATTTGAGTTTTGCGCGGCGTTGAAAGTTTATATATATAATGGTACGACTTACAGACAACGCGTAATCAGATGCACGTTCACCAGACTTGAGAACCTGCCCAATACTTGACGATTGAGACAAGAGAATCCTCCCAAATGCCGATAACCATCTACCGGACTGCACGATGTAATATCTCAGAACATTACGAGCGACTGTTTGTACGCTTAGATAACGCAAACATGTTTTCATAACAAAATGCCTTCCTTCTTATAATGATTTAACTCTGATTATCGTCAGTCTTTTGTTTCTGTACGGGTCTAGGAAAGTAAAAGTCTGAACAGTGTTAGAAATCGAGTTTGCTTCGTTTAGGGGGAGAGAAGTGACGGGATTTGTGTATGAGCAGGGTGTTGTGTGAGTGTCCCTGTCTGTCTGAGCATGTGATTGATCACTGTGTGTGTAACGAAGCCCCCTGGAGCCAGAGTTTTTGTTTGCCGTCTACTGCAGAATGTATGTAGGGCCTTCCGTCTAATTGGCTATACGAGCTTGATTGCTCCACAGAAAACTCCAGGACAGTAAAGGCTAGAAGTTCCATCATCTAAATTTAAATGGTTGATTATGGGCAGCAGCTTAGGTCGTGGGTGATGTAATCATTTAAAAGCAGTGAAAAGAGATTACGTGATAAATAAGTTAGGCTGTTGTGTGTATGTAATTGATCTATTAAATTACTATGACGGAGTTGACGTGTGAGCTATAATGTAACACGTAAATTATATGGCTTCGAGGAATTGATTGATTGATTATTGATTGAGTCTTGTTATAAACGACAGCTGTTCAGCTGCAGATGTTAGTAAGATTGAGTGAGATTGAAAAAGTAATAGGGTGAGAATTAGGAAGGAGGATAATGAATTAAGGTACTCCACTGATTATCGTACTGCTCTTTGAAATCAGCAGTTCCTCCTATAGTAGCAATTAAATTGAAGTAAAATGCAATGAAGATGATAAATTCTGCAGTGTCATGGCAACAGATCACGTGAAGGTGGGAGTACAGCCAATTCTCGAAATGTATCAATGCAGTGTGCATCATACAGCTGCTGAAGTTGAGTATAAAATTTTCACAGAACTTGGGAGAGTTCATGTATTCATTTCATTTATCACTGCCTCAACAGCCTGACCTCTTATTTAGTTTCGTAATCTTTTTTTTTTTTTTCATAATCAGTAGGACTCCTTCCCCGAGTGATCAGTCCGACGCAAGGCCCCTACCTGCACAAAGGACAACACAAACACAGAATAGACACACACAAACATCCATGCCTTGAGTGGGATTCGAACCCACGATCCCAGCGTTTGAACGAACGAAGACCGCGTGGCCACCGAAATGGGCGCTTAAGAGAATTACTTAACCGATATTCGCCTGAAGGGGCTGAGGAAAACCTGCGAAAATCGTATGCCAAATAACGGTAGCCTTTTGAAGACGTTGCACTAGGTAGATTTTAAATTTTGAGAGAAGTAATGCAGAATGAAGTTTAAATTTTTGTTGATAGAAGAATGTAAATGTAAAGTAGCAAACAAATTCATTATTTCCATTAGTTTATTGTTATAATACAATAGTTAGGTCCGCAGTCATTAATGATTCACGGAGAATTTGAAAATCGTTCGGGAAAAATTAATAGAGAAAATTAATTTAATTTAATCTCATTTTTCATCAGTGAAAATATTCAACAATATTTGCAATAGTATCACGATTGGCTGGGCATGTAAATCGGATAGACGAAAAAGTACACTCCTACATACGAACTTATATTGCTGAAACATGGGAATTAGCTGTGAGGTCAAAGGTGCTGGAGATCAGTACTGCAATAGATGTTATGGAAAAGGCTCGGGGGACTGTGTTCTGCGTTGGGGGAATGAGCATGCAGGCCAAACGCGGGCTTTCAGATAAGGTCTGCAGACAGATGAGTACTCGTAGTAATCACTTAATTAACCGGTCACGGTAGCCGAGCGGTCTAAGGCATGCACTGTCTTTGCTCGCTTGAAAACCGGGATCGTGGGTTCGAATCCCACTCAGGGCATTGATGTTTGTGTGCGTCTTTCTGTGTTTGTGTACAGGTAGAGGCCTTGCGACTAGCTGATCACCCGCCCAAGGAGTCCTACCGTATGTCTAAGATCTAGAAAACCGAAGTGAAACTAGGAGTTTCATGGAGGTAGGCCTAGGCCCAAATGAGGGCTGTAGCGCCAATGAAAAAAAAAGAGACCTTGCAACGAGCTGATCACCCGCCTAAGGAGTCCTACGGAATGTGCAAGATCTAGAAAAACCGAAGTGAACGGAGAAGTTCATGGAGATAGGCCTAGGCCCACTGGGGCTGTAGTGCCAAGAAAAAAAAAATTAATTACGTAGTGGGTTGATTATTTATTCAGTTAAGTAGGCGATGACTAGTGTCCTAATTAGTTCCTTGTATATTTGGTTACAGAGTTATATAGCAGGCTTCATAACTTTTACCCTTCTCCAAGTATAATTAGAATGATCAGGTCAAGGAGGATGAGGTTGGCAGGGCATGTAGCACGAATGGGCGAGACGAGGAATTCGTATATAGTATTCGTGGGAAAGCCAGAAAGAAAGAGACCAGTGGGAAGACCAAGGCGTAGGTGGGTGGACAATATTAAACTGGATCTTAGAGAGATAGGATGGGGTGGTATGGATTGGATTGATCTGGCTAAGGTTAGGGACTGGTGGAGGGCTCTTATGAACACGGTAACGAACCTTCGGCTTCCATAAAATGCTGGAAAATTCTTGAGTAGCTGCAGAATTGGCTCAAGAAAAGCCCAGCTCCATAAGTAAGTAAGTAAGTAAGTAAGTTATGTAGCAGTACCTTCATTAGTATTTAATATTCGCTTTGTTTCTTAGTTCCTTAGTTTGCGATGTTAACTAACTTGTAGTTACATTGCTTAATATTTATTTCAGTTAGTAATCACGTAATCAGTTTATTCTTTTCGTTGATATAGTTAGTAGGTTGCGTGATTTGTCGGTTACTCAGTGATGGGTACACAAATTTTGAAGGCACTCAAAGAAAGTTTAGATTAGATTCATATTGTCACGTGTTTCCTATGTAACGTGACAAGAAAATTCAGAGTATTTTAGGCCCTTAAGCGGCAAAAAAGAAAATATTTGCGTTTCCCTTAAATACAAGCTTCAGTAATTTTTACTAAGGAACCATCCCAGGACCCTCTCCTGAACCAGTTAAATTCTTTCCGTAGCCATGTTTTGTCTTATTTTAGACCTATTTTAGTGCTACCCTTCTACCAGTTGAATGGTCTCTCGAATGGTATATTGACCGAGTTTTACTGGTAAATTTCTGTTTGTAGTTCTCAATTTCCCATTCATTCTACACGTCCCACCCATCTAATGCTCAATCTGACCAATAGTAACACTTTATGAAGCTTCTTATCATGAAGTTTCTTCCACCATCGCAAGGCATTTTTCTCTTAGCTCTCGTGTCCATAGAGAAGCAGGTATAATTTTTGTATTCTTGAGTATGATGAGATGTAAAGTAGTCCGTTGAAAATCTACTGACGTTTGGAAAAGAACGTGTCACTTTCTGCATATTGCCCCCTCTGACACTGGGGCCCACCAAGCCCCCTATCCAGTGGGAACACGGGATTTTTTTTTGTCCTGAAGTATAACATCCGGAGCGGGAAGATGACCACTTCCATCTGCTGCCGGGACTAGGATGCGTGGATGTACCTCCAGTCCCCCCATACTTTCTCATGGTGTAGTGTCACACTGTGTAGTTTGGGGGAAGTCCGACAATGTGGAGGAACATATCGCCTCCACTTCAAATCTGATGAGTAAGCCAAGCAAGAATTGCTAATCTGCCCTGAAGATTGGGGGCATATATTTCTCGTAAATGTCTTTGTTTCTGGCAACTCCATGGCCTTACAGTTCAGGAAACTGTCATCTTAACAGCCATCGGTGTGCCTCACTCCAACAAGATCTTTTGTAGTTCGCATTGGAACTTTTCCAATTGTCAATCTGTGCAGTGCGTACTCCAATAAAACGAAACAACACAGAGGCTATAAATTAATTCATTTATAATTATTTTTCTCGATAGCGTTGAAATGATTCCCATAGCTCTGCGAACTATTGTAGGCCTGCAGAGATGTTAGTTATGAGTAATTATAAAAGGCAGGCGCGGAATGATTTGTGGGGTAATTTGTGTTGTTCCCACTGCATGGCCCCAGCTCTGTTTCTCTAACATAATGGCGTCTCGTTTTCTATTGCCTCATGCAGAGAAATGTCAGAAACCTGTCAAAATTTCTTCTACCGCCTACAGATTTTTAATTAATTAATAATAACCATCATGCCTCCCATCATAATACGTCATTTTTGTTCATCTCTTTCTTCCATCCCATTCAAATCCTGTTTTATAGCGCGTTGCTTATTTCAGTTTTTTTTTGTAAAAGAGATATACTTCGTAAACCTCTCAATCGTCTTAAAACAAAAAAAAAATCGTTAGCGTGTCAGTTATGTCCAGGTACTTAAAGCAACCCGCGAATTTATTCGGACAAGGAAAATGTTACTCTTTCTCTTAAAATTCTTTGGGAGTACGTCATCGTCAGATAATGATGTAGATCGTGACATAATTGAACATCGCTACATACTTGATTCAGCATAACATAATAATCCCCACTCGTAGAGGATGTTGCCGTGGACATACCGGTAAGATAGTTTAGACAAAGAACTACAGTAAATGTTCCGCTGCATCAGATCCTGTAAATATGAGTAAGAAGGAGAACACAGGAGCGCAGTTGCTTGAGGCGCTGTACCACAAGACTGAAAATCGCGGTTTCGATTCCCGATAAGGGCACTGGATTTTCCAGTTGATCTACTCCTTCCAGCGGTACTATGAGTCTATCAGCCTCTAACAGAAATGATTGCCGCTTATCTTCCAGGGGGTGGACTAAAAGGCTGCAGGCACATTCTTTTCCCTTGGCGCTACAGCCCCAGTGGGCCTAGGCCTACCTCCATGAACTTCTCCGTTCACTTCGGTTTTTCTAGATCTTAGACATACGATAGGACTACTTGGGCGGGTGATCAGCTCGTCGCAAGACCTCTACCTGTACACAAACACAGAAAAACGCACACACACAATCCAAACATCCATGCCCTGAGTGGGATTCGAACCCACGATCCCGGTTTCCAAGCGAGAGAAGACAGTACATGCCTTAGACCGCTCGGCTACCCTGACCGGCACATAAGGCTGATAAACTCACCGCCATCTGCGAGTCGATTTTCTCACAAACCTATGGGCCTCCACGGCCTGTTAGGGATAGCTTTACCTATTTTTAAATAAAAATAAGTTACTTAATTATGAGAACCTGAATTCTGACATACTTTAAGTCAGTACAATCCATTCCACGTCATCTCTCTCACAAAGATTTAGGTTAAATTCTGTGTGAATCATATTGTAAAGCAAATGTCACGTAACTTCGAACAAGGCAAGAGTAACCTTGAATGCGCAGAAGAAAAATTTCAGACAAGGGGGTGGGTTCGAGGGTGTGAGAAGTGACAGGCGGCCAGTTGTACAAACAACTGGCCGGTTACGTTTATAGAACGGTGTGATATCATAGGTAGATTGAAACCTTTGGGACGAAACATACCTCATGCTTCCTTCTACAAGCATGGGGACAGTATGCTTAATGGAAAGAGTGGACCAGGCCGGACACGAATTCAATTTCTTATGAAGTGATTCCAACTCGACTTCTGTGTATCCCCTTGTGAGAAGAGTAAACGTATGCCAAGACCTAGGAATGTTCATTTCCTTAATAATGTCGGTTTTCGTGCTGTTGCAAGGCGTTCTGTACGCTGTGCGGCGACCCGAAACAGTAGATCGGGATTTTTAATATCTGAACACTGCCCCGTTCCGGATTCAGTACATTACGACTATATCCGGCCCTCGGGCCGTAGTTTGTGTTGAGGATCAGGCTCTGGTATCGAGCAATTCCCGTTCTTTGCGGATGGGCTAAATATTATACTCTGCAGTCTTATATTTCTCGTTTACAGAAAGAACTATAGGTAGTTCCTTCCTTTATCTTCAGAATTTCAATTTCTGTAGTACTGCAGTAGGTAACTGATCATGTACTCCAGGGGCTGTTATTAAGTACTACATCATGAAGATGTAAATGGGAGTAAGCGTGTAGCTTCACCCTTCTTAGCCTCTGCAGTAGATGAAGGTTAGTAATTCAGTACACACAACTTGATACCCAAAGTTTTATTTGTCCCTTCGTTGCTCTTAATTAAAAATGCACTGTCATATACACGTGTGGCCGTCATATTTAATGTCGAATACTTTGATTCTCCCTGTACCTTAGTTACTAGTACAGCGTATGCCGTATAATGAACACAGCGATCTGTGTGCAACGCTTATTGTTGCTAGGCAACCACACAGTACCGGCTGCAGACATCTATTTGTATGGCATTTGTAACATTTGTCCACTCACGGCGCCGATGCTGTAAATAACAAATATAATATGTGACGTCATCCCTTTTATTTTTAGAACACAAATTTTATATTAGACAATAATAAATCAGTATTAGTTTGCTGTAGTGTACCAAATTAAATGTTAAACATATTGTAATAATGTAAATTTTATTGATATTTTTCGTTTGTGAATTATATTATGTTCAAAAAGCTTTGCAAATTTATGTGTATTTATATACAGACATATTCATTTCGATCTGCAGTGGATAATCCTCAGGATATTCTTATGATTTTTAAAAGTACATTTGTTATTAATTATGCTACAAGCCGGAAGGTCGCGGGTAGGAGTCCCGATTAGGTAATTGATTTTTTTTTAATTTACCTTCCAGCCGGAATATGACCCTGGGGTCGACTCAGCCTCTAGCAGAAATGAGTACCAGGATATTTTCTTGGGGTTGTGGGGGGGGGGGTAAATGGCGGCCAGCGCCTAAGGCTGACAACCTTACCGCCATCTGTGAGCCGATTGTGTTGAAAATGTGGGAATATCGACCTTTCACACCCCTATGGGCCTCCACGGCCTGTTACAAGGACAGCTTTACCTTTACCTTTACTTTTACATTCGTCATTAAAATTAAAACCTTTATAATCACCTTGTTCGTTGTTTATTAATTTTGTCCCTTTGTATTCATACTTAGTCGTTCACGCATTCTCTGTTCTCTCGGCACCACGCAGATTCCGACACGTAAGTTTGTCGGTAATTACAGTAGGCGGTCGGCAGTGATAATGGAGTTAGAGCAGTAAACTCTGCCACACCCAAAAGTGTAATTGTCAAGAGTACAAATTCACTTGGATGTCGCCTTTCGGAAAGACACGGTCGCTTGAGAGACAGGAAGAGGCATTCAAGTATGCCTGATGTCCAGTATTTCAAAGCATCTCACTGTGATACTCATCTGTATCACACGGATGTGAAAGTTAGAGACAGACTGTCATCAGCAAATGAGAAAAGTCAAATTTTTATATGGGGAGCTGCAATCTCAAGGAGCAAAATGGTGTTGAAGGTAAAGAACAGTATCATATTAAAATATCAAAGAGGTTAGCAGTTGGAAATCTTGGATGTTAATGTGGATATAAACAGAGCGTCGAAAAATATTAGAGATTACTTGAAGATTTAAGCCAAAATTATAGGTTTTACAAATAAAAGCAGCGCAAGCTGTGGTTTGACGGAGAATTTTCAAAACTGTTATATCAAACGAAGGAAAACTAAATTTCTCCCAGGTGGAAGAATTGTTTCTCTACACTAAGACACGTACGCAAGTCTAATGATTGAAATGATTGAGAAAGAAAATGAATTGCAACTCAACCATTGGTATATGGCCTTGCGGTGGAGATTCCTGTTGAAAAATTGAAATATATAAATCGCCGGATATTGATTTAAATTGATTCAGTTAGGCGGTGAAATATTAGCTTAGATTCTTAGATCCACAATCTCGATAACACTACTCGGAATAGGGAAGAACTGCCTTATCGGTTCTACCTGCATAGAGGAAATGCGGCAAAACTTGCTGCAGTAATTATCGAGGTATAAACTTTTTGTCCAGTTCGCATAATATTCTTTGCAACATTATGCTCTTTACCTCCATATCCAGAAGAAACTGTTTGGGTTCTCACTGTGGATTTCAATTTAATAGATGAAGCATGGATCTGAGTTCTTGCATTCGTCACAGCTGAAGGAGAGATGCAAGATTAGTGAGGCAGAACAGTTTAAAGCGTCTGGTTCAGTGGGGGGGGGGGGAGGGGGGTTCTCACAATAGTCTCGTTGTCTTTGATATACCAATGACACTAATTATTGAGCGTAAAATGTGCTCAAATGAAATCTACAATGAAGTGGTACAGGTAACCCTCTGTCTGACACGTTTCCTGTTAGGAGTGGCGAAACAAGGAGATGCCTAATTCCACTTCCGTTTAGATTTGCTTCCTAACGTACCATTAGGGAGTTAGGGAGAATGAGGAATGGCTGGAACTGAATGGAACACGTTAACTTCTCGTCTGAGCTGACGGTATTATTTTGTAAGGGGGAAAATATACNCAATTCAAAACAATTCAAAATAGGGAAAATATAATTACTGTCTCGTGTATGGGTGTGACTATAGACGGGGATTGGATTGATGACCGCATTTATTTGACTGTTTGATACATCGCGTGACTACAATTCACAAATCACTGTTACACACACATTACTGTCTACAGTCACTTCTTCACTAGCCGTTGCTCGGTAGCGACTCTCAACGATATACGCTTAACCGTTCAGTCGCTGACGAGGGGAAAATCCGTCCATGTATCTGCCTATTCCACGTACATACTGTACATAAATATGAGTTCTGACAATAAAGTTCGCGAACTCATCACAGTGTGCTTGTCGTGAGAGCAGCGGACAGTAACCTCAGAATGGTTTGATGACGTTGGCATATCAGCTTTTCACAGCTGTGTTGTTGTTGATCTGTGGCAGTCTCTTTCGGAGTGGCGTCTGTTGCTGTCTGAGTGTGTTTTGGTGTGCCGTCGCGAGAAGGTCGGAGCTTGAATTAGAGCGCTGTCTGGGAGGGAGTTTTTAGTTAGTAAACAAATAACTGTGCTGGAACACCCTCCCTCTTCACCATTTCTGGCCCCCAACGACCTTTTTCTGTTCCCGAAGATAATAGTAATATTGAAAAGAAGACATTCGGTGACATTGATGACATAAGGAGTAATAATACGACAGGTCTGAAGGCCGTTCAACAAAACCACATGCAAAATAGTTTTGAAAGGTGGACTACGCGCTGCATCTTTGCATAGCTTCCCAAGGGGAGGACCTCGAAGGCGACCACAGTGACATTCAGCAATGATGTATGCATACATACGTAGCCAGGGACAGACAGTAATGAAAGCAGTTTTTCGTAATTATCGATGCGTAAAACCATCAGAATTTCGAGACAGATTCACTATCACAATAATTATTCATATATATATACTATAACCGTCCCTCCACTGATGACCGCTAGCTGGTTTGCCAAGTGTTTTGGGGCTGCTTGAGGTAACTAGGACCACCTGCGTTGCGACGATCCTCACCCCTCACTGCTGCTCCTCCATCACCGCGGCTACCTCCAGCCATTTTCTTGTTAGCAATCCGGCCGCCTTCCGCAAGCTCTCTGTGGAACGAGTAGGTTAACTTGGGAGGCAGGGAGTGAAATTTGGGTGCCAGTAAGCGTACGTCAGTAGCTTACAGCTGAAGGATAACCGGGCAGGTGAGTCTAGAGTCCGTCCGGTTTACTGAGGGAGAGATCGTCTCCGTCTCAGGGCGTATCGGGCCTCACTTGGTAGGAAGGGAAGGAGATGGTGTTCACTAATTCCACGAACACTGGCAACACCAGGACGTTTAATTACATCTTTATTGAACTTAGAATTCTTATAATGTCTAGCAAATCGTGGACATCGGGACACCACTTCGCGTCTGTATCACTTTGGTTCTCGGAGACGATTTTTTGAGGAATGCTCTCCGAAGTAAAAAAACTCTCTGAGCCCAAACTTCCACAAGGAAGCTCCTCCTTGAAGCTTGCCTTATTGGCCCAGTTGACATTTTGATAGTTTTCCAAGAAGTTATATCTACCAATCAACATTAATTTTTAATTATTTAATTGCCTCTTTGGTGGCTTGGTGGAAAATTCCCATCGGTCGCGTGGGTGTTTGAACCCTCTACCGCTTGAATGTTAGTGACAGTAACCGTCCACTCTTCCTTTCCTCAAAGGAATACTGTCCTGGGTTTACAACTTTATTCAAGAAGTGTAGCAAATGCTACATCCTGTCCCTTCATAAAGGAAGAACATTTGTCGCTTCTGAATGAACAAACAGAAGGTCCCATCCTTCTCAACACAAAATGGCACTAATTGCTACATCTTAAATATAACTTATACTTAAATATACACCTCATATACTACGTATGTTAGAGAGAAAACAAGACGCAACGAATGGTTTCATTCGTTAATTATTTTCGAAAATATCGGCTGCCTGGAATTCCACCAATGTCATAGTCACTTCATGATTTTAACAAATTTATTTTATAATTAACGATTATAATTATTGTATAACTTATATGGTATTCTGAAATCTCCGGGCGCTTACAGATAACTTTGAAACATTGCTTGATGTACTAGTTAAATTGATCTACCTGCAACCCCAGTACCATTCTTCACAGCGGCCGATTACATCCCCCTGCCCCCACCAAGCCATACTTCATTCAATCCGTAGAGCACTGGGGCCCATATATGGGCCAGAAAAATATATCACCATGTATGATTGATTGTTCAGTACAGATGAAATCATTTGAATTGTCTATATCACTTATTCCGCGTGTCCGCCTGTATGCGTGCCTTTTTATGTATGAACACATTTGTCACTCGAAGCCTTTCCACCATTTCCCCTAATCTATTCGGAACAAAAAAAATCAAATTAATAACCTTCCTTTCCGGACACATTGTTTTGTGATTCAGAAAACATTACAGAGGTAATACAAAAAAAAAACTGGTTTTGCAGTTGTGTCGTATAGATGTTACTACAGTTATACACACAAGTCGAAACAACGGGTTTCATTTCTCAACTGTTCGGAGCCATGTGACAGTTGACAATATGGCTACAAGGTGAAAAAGTATTGCTCATCGTTACTATTGCAGTAATTCCTGCTGTATTGCTCAACCCAGTGTGGTCCCGAAAACACCCAGTCGTTTTAATTCGTACACGTTTGTCCAGTAATCGTTGTTGCCCTTAGTGGCAGAATGCCGACAAAGAGGAGAAAATTAGGATTGCAATAAAGATAATTTAGTTCGTAATAAATTTTCACAGTGCAGTGTAGCAACGCCATTGTTTGCAGTGAACTGAAGTTTATGGTTTACCTATATTTTGTTGAACCAACTGGTTGTGTGTACAGCTGCACCCGCGCGCTTCGCTGTGATTAGGGAAGGAATTAAGCCTGTGTGTAAAAATTCTTCATTAAGGTTTAGAGGACAGTTCTGTACTTGTTATTCGGCTTATACAACCATTAAAGGTGTTATCGCAACATGTTATATATTTATTTGTAACTGTATCACGGTTGTATTTTTCAACATAATAATTTCGTACACAGTTTTTTCACTTCTTTCTCATTTATTTCGAAATAACATTTTCTTGTTACCTTTAGCATTGTTGGGAGCCCGGATAGCGCATTCGCCGAAGTGACTACACTATGGGCTTGACGACCGAGGAATAAAGTTCAATTACAAGCAGGAGCAAAAGATTATTGCCTCTTTGACAATGTCCGGACTTGCACTGAGAGCCACCCATCATCCTGCAAAAATGAATGGTAACACAAATGAGTAAGCCATAACAAGAAAACTTATTGTGACACGTAGACCCATTCATAGGAAACAAGTTGACGAACACGTTTCCTAGGATACGAAAATGTAAGTTGTAGACTCTTGGAAACCAGCTCGTTGCTGTGGCATCAACAGGCGTGTCCATGGGTACGAGCATTCAGAAAAGTGCTGCTATAATGACTGAAAAAATTAAGGCAATTCCTGCCAGAAAGGAACCTCGACACAGTTGTGGACGCATAGAATTAAAGCGCGTCGTTGGCCTCTTTCATCGATTCTAGAAGTTGGCTGCAAGATTATGGGTGGCCTGCTCTCACGGTATTAAAATTACCTCGGTAAGGAAGGCTGAAAACACAACCACGTGTCTGCCGTGTTCTGACATAACAGTATGATTGCCTTCTCAGGGAACCTGTGTTAAATTTCCTTTCGGACATTCCTTATGTATATTTTGTGTTATTTAATTCACCCTTGTCACAAGTCGCACGGTAATATTTTTTAATTATTTTCCACGTCGCATTTCACGGGTTCCTTTTCACGCACTCTTAAAAAAGTTCAGGCTGAAGGCTTCAACCCGTATCGAACTTCAATAATCCCCTCGCTGTTCGCGTTGTCTCAGCACACCTTCCCATCGTCCACTGTGATAAACATGGAGCTGACAGCAGAAGCCTGGTCTCTCGTTCATTGATCCGTTCCTGGACTTAATATATTACATAACTTCCTTTCTTTTGGACGCATATGAAAAATTAACCTGTTGTTTCTCCCATGTAAGAAGTCTGGTACCACTGAACGAGTTTTAATTACGTCGAATCTTGTCAGTTACATTAATTGGAGCTCATTATGGTAGTAATAGCTGTTGATGAATACTTGTCCAGCTAGTGACAGAGAGAAAGTAGTGAGATAACACTGGTGTGTACTCGTATTATTGTTAGAATCTGAAAGTCGATTCTTCGGTTCAGTTTTCTCCCTCTGACAAAAGTACAGTCAACAACTCTCACTAATACACTGTTAAAAATATGGTGGCCCAAAGCCCGAATTGTGGAACGAGAAGAAACATGCTTTGCTAGGACACAGAAACCTATGAAACTTTCCGCTGCTAAGCACCGTCACCGTAAACACGTTTCCGCAGCAACAGAGGCTGACGCGGCAGTGGACGAAATGTTAGAGGAGAAATACGCAACAACAGAAGAACTGTTGGAGGCGGTGTTTTCTATGCGAACCTCCCCCGGTGCCATATACCAGGGACCGAAAAGGAGCTGCTATCAGCGTTTAGCAGTCGAGATTGTGAGACTGCAGGCAGAGAGACGAGTCCGAATTTTATATTGTTAGATAATCGTCCCCTGGCGTAAGCGTGGGAAGGGAAAGAATCCTCAGAGTTTAAAGTCGTTGCCTAGCAACGCCTAGTGAAGACGTAGAATACGAGCGTTTAGCATGTGCAATAGTGAATTGTAATGTGTATGAATTAATGAAACGGTCATAGTTTTTTTTTTTTTTTGTAGTTTCCAGTTTAAGGGTCCGGTAAACCCAGCTACCAATCCAAACCCCCTCTACAATGACACAAATACGTGACAATTTAAACAAATGATTACAGAAACGGCCCTTTCCTTTTCAAGTTTCCACGTAACGTCTTAGACTATCCGTGTTCTCCTTTTTCCGAATTCCAAACGGTTATCATGTGCGTTACATCTTAATTATGAATGAATGTGTAAGGGGTGGGCCTTCTCGGCCCTTGCACCGCGACCTACAGTGGTCTATTGTGCTTCCCCTTTTGAGTATCCCCTCAGCAATCCTGCACTTCGAATGAAGCATAGGATTTTATACGTGGGGGCGTCGAAATAGTCACTTGGTACCATAAAGTATTGACCCAAGTGACGTAATCTTAAATAAGCCAAGGCCTCACATTCACACATGATGTGTGTGGCTGTTTCATTTTCTTCTTGACATTCATTCATACATTTTAATTAACTGAGGTCCCAGATGGCAACCTCTTTGGTCGACAAATAATAAACCGACTTTCGACTTCAAAGCAACTTGTGTTAGCGAGGGGTGTATGAACAGCTGTTTTCCCACCGGCAGGCTATTTGGAATGAAGCCAAGTCCGAGGCTCCGTGTATCACTGCATAGTTACACTAATTGATGAGGGGCAGAGATCGGTAACGAGCCGGAGGGAGCAGCAGTGGGCAGAAAGGAGGAAAGCCCCTTGCGCTGCAGTTAGGCAATAAATGGGACTCCTCGTGGGCTTACAGTAACTGTAAATATTTACTTAATCGTTACTGCGTGTATCGTTAACGAGACATTCTATTTGCACGTATCTCTGTGAAAAAGAAATCAGTGTTTTTATTTATGAATTTGATAATCATTTTAATAACACAGAAATGGATAGGCAAAAGAGAAGGTCGTACTGTGAAGGGGTGAATAACGCCCTCTCGCACCGAGCTACAAGGGGCACTTTCTATCCTAAAGAAAAACAAAATATAACTGTAAATGCAATCAGTTATGTCAACATATCGTGTTAATAAATAATTTAGAGTTTAGAATCTGTACTTCGTCATATGGTACTGTTTCATTCATTTACAGTTCCACTTTCTACGCCCACGTCATGTAGCGGCGATTGATAGTATGATTAATAAGTAGTTAATTCCAGAAATGTGAAAGGAAGTGATACCAACCCAAGTTGGAATTCTGTCCTGAAATTTACCTAAAGGAAAGAAAGAAATTCACGGAAACCCAATCATTATATCAGTTGTCCGTGTCTGCAGTATAAAATTACTATTATCCGAATAGAATGAAATATTAGTACCCGTTTGATAGGATCCGTCAGATATGATGTGACGTTAGAGTTATTCATCAGATATCGAATACGGAAATCTGATTTCCGAAGCGTTATATTATCTCCATAAACCGATGCTATCTATAAAATAATACGCACTGTCTTATTATGATATTATATGCTGTAACGTCGAATTTTCTGTAGGTAGTTAACATCTTCCAATTTCAGGACTGAGAGGACATTGTAACACCTCTCAGTCTTATATATTTTGCACACGGCGTTCCGGTTGCGCTGCAACTATCCTCAGCCTGATACCTGCAGCACACTGCGTTCCAGTTCTCCCGTACCACCCCTCAGCCTGATACCTGCAGCACACTGCGTTCCAGTTCTCCCGTACCACCCCTCAGCCTGATACCTGCAGCACACTGCTTTCCAGTTCTCCCGTACCACCCCTCAGCCTGATACCTGCAGCACACTGCTCTCCAATTCTCCTGTATCACCGCTCAGCCTGACACCTGCAGCACACTGCGTTCGAATTCTCCGGTACCACCCCTCAGCCCGATACCTGCAGCACACTGCTATCCAGTTCTCCTGTATCACCGCTCAGCCTGACACCTGCAGCACACTGTGTTCCAGTTCTCCCGTACCACCCCTCAGCCTGATACCTGCAGCACACTGCGTTCCAATTCTCCGGTACCACTTCTCAGCCTGATACCTGCAGCACACTGCTCTCCAATTCTCCTGTATCACCGCTCAGCCTGACACCTGCAGCACACTGCGTTCCAATTCTCCGGTACCACCCCTCAGCCCGATACCTGCAGCACACTGCTATCCAGTTCTCCTGTATCACCGCTCAGCCTGACACTTGCAGCACACTGCGTTCCTTTCCCCCTAATTTTGTGTATAAAATGTCATTTAAATTATATTTCGTCATACATCCTTAAATATTTATTACATCTCTAGCTGAATTTATGTATTGTGGCAATAATAAGGAGAATTTTATTGTATGTATATATAAAATTTTATTATATATGTATATAGCAAGCACTTAATAACTTTCCTCCCCTCGTTGGTGTTGAGTAATGAAAGACTAATTGCAGAAGTGTAGCTATGTTGTCGCTTGGAACACTTTGCTTCTATATGGTTCAGTTTTAGTTGAAACTCATTCTACATGACACTCATATTTTCGCACGCCTCGTGTTGCGAGTCTGTGAAAGGAAACACTCAAGTCGGCGTCTGTATAGTAATTATCCGCTGTAGGACACGCTGACTGTTGTACTGCCCCTGTGGGAGAGCCTGTCAGCCGCCTCGCTATTAACACTCTGAAACACAAAACACTGGCTAACGATCTAGTCATCTTCTGCGTCCTTGAATGTTTCGGTGCCAGTGCGCCCCAAGTCTGTGGAACCTGGTCCCCCGTGTAGGTGGTGTGCTGTGCTTTGCTTTGATGGTGACGTGTAACTCGCTGCCGCAATGGCTGTCACCAGGGGGGCTCTAACTTTCTGCCACCGCTACCCCAAAAATTAATATATAAATTTACGCGAACCTTCGTTTTGCTTGTCAGAGAACATTGCAGTTATGCACTTGGTTGCAGGTTCCTATCATGCTGCACCGCGACAGGAGCGCATACTTTCTGTTGTGGTAGAGTTACTTACGTGCATACCACTTGCGGAGTTTAAATTAATTAAGTTATATAAATGTGAATAAACCTTTTTTGATAATAAAACTTATTTTTTTTACAATATAAACTAAGATATTTAAAATTACAGGAACGAAGGAAGAAGTTGCTATTATTGTTCAAAATTCAACCCACAGAATTAAGACTTCGTGGAAAATTGCGTCCAAATTTGGAACTAGAATAGGAAAATTAGTGTAGAATTCGAGTTCTCTTTTATGCTACCACAACCGAGTTGAATGTTGTGAGTTAGCATGGCCTCTTTCCTTAATCGGAGAATGTCCGAACATGGTGCTGGCTTTCAATCCCACGTGTTTGTGCCTGGCCATGAGGAAGCAAGCCAAGGGTGTGGAATGCAACGAGCTGCCCAATGCTTTATTCGTTTCAGTAAGTGCTCTTACAGCGGTTGAATCAAGAAAATAATTACGAACTTTACCTATAACTCGGATGATGAGACAAGAAATTCCAGAAAAATTGAAATAGATACTGCATGACCATCGGCTCTTTGAGTTAATCACGAGAGAAATACAAGTATTATGGAATATCTTGGTAAATTTCTTATGAAGGTATGAACTGCCTGACTACGTAGGGATCCATACCATCTTTTGGCACTTTATTTTCATATAAATTAATTCACATCTAAGCATAGTTCTCTCCCCTGACATCTAACAGCAAGCAGTCCATTGCACGTGAACAGACGTTTCGGTGGAACACATCACCTCCATCTTCCGGGTCGCAGTGTAAGCGAAGCAAGAAACCAACGTGAAGCAGGCAGGGAGCAGAATTTGAGGCATGTTCCTATGAAGTGTTGTTTGCCTTTAAAAAGACTGCACGGTATCACATCGAAGAAGATAGAATTCATCATGGCCACCACTACGCGAACGTCAGATCCTACCCAGATTGCATGCTGTTACATTTGTTGCTGTGTTCTTGTAACCAGATAAATTAACGCTATCGCGATTATCAAGATGCGTAAGAAAACGTGACTTTCGGTTTGAACATTGTGTCACATCACCTCAAGTGAAGCAACCTGATGAATTAACTGCATAGAAATTTACAGCCCTAAATATACTGCTTACAAAATGTTGCGTTGCCGGTCACGGTAGCCGAGCGGTCTAAGGCATGTACTTTCTTCGCTCGCTTGGAAACCGGGATCGTGGGTTCGAATCCCACTCAGGGCATGGATGTTGAGTTTGTGTGTGCGCGTTTTTCTGTGTTTGTGTACAGGTAGAGGCCTTGCGACGAGCTGATCACCCGCCCAAGGAGTCCTACCGTATGTCTAAGATCTAGAAAAAACGAAGTGAACGGAGAAGTTCATGGAGGTAGGCCTAGGCCCACTGGGGCTGTAGTGCCAAGGAAAAAAAATTGCTTTTGTACACAGTCCCGAACCAATTCCATCCACCTATCTTGATCACAACCTCCCTCCTTAAAGTACATCTTAGTATTCTCCTTCCGTCTAGTCCTCAGCTTTCCATTTTGTTTTTGCAAGGATTGGCCCCGACCAAAGTTCTTGTAGCCGATCCACCCAAGCCCCAACCTTCTGTATCCGCGGCTGTTTCTTAGTTAAGGTAATTAACGGTTTCCCTTGAGCAGGGATTTATGTCGGGGAATATTTCGTGTGGTACCTCAGTGGACGCAGCATACGTCAAGGATTCGCACAGATTAGGACAATACGGACTGAAGCAGACGCTGATATTCCGATTTGTAATTGATAGACACGTGATCAGTTTATTAAGTTTGCTGGCACTCGATGGATATCAATACGGTACTTATACCATTGGCAAACGGGAGTTTCAATTTTTTGTAATAGCTTTTCACACATGGTAGTGGTAAAGCTCGTGGAAGTATAATTGTGAAACGTAGAAATAAATGAAGTGCAAGTACATTTTCCAGTTTACCGTTGCACACACACTAGGGTTCTCAGCCTTCACTAGCCTTATCCTGGAAACGGATTTATTACAGTCATCGCATAATTCCTCTCTTGCCATAATTTCTCAATCATCTTCGACTACCGACTCCTTCAGTTATGTTTCATCTGTTGCATACTGCGTGCTACTCCGCGTCTACTTCTGCTGTCCTGCCAAACACTTCTTATAACCACCTTGCACCGACTCCACGGAAAACACCGCCTTCTATTGTCCAGAATACTTGTTTAGCGGTTCTTTACTTAGCAATGGAATTCCTTCTGTTGTTGTGTTGCTGTAATATGTTTACCGACCCGTTGCCTAACAATGGATATACACGTCACAGTCACAGTCACAGAGTCGGAGTTAAGACGACCGAAGTGCACATGCTCGTTCAGATGTTCGGAAACTTGCCCCTCCAACTGCTATAATTTTCCTCACGTCTCTTTTTTAAGGTTATGGAAGTACGCCAGTTCTAAAAATGTTTCTCTAAATATTTCCACAACCTCTTTGTTTCAAAAGAATTGTCATTTAAATTTTCAGACAAATTGAGAGAATCCGTTTCGAACCCTAACAAAGTAAGTGATATGTTAATATATTTTCATTAGTAATTTATTTTCATGTAAATGATATTTATTTCCTTCTCATGAGATAAAAGACTACACTTTACATATATACAACACGGCTGATAAGACAGTAGTTTAATGTAGGTTGGTCAATATTTACAACACTGTAATTAAATCTTCCTCATCATAGCGATAAATATGGACATAGGCACGTGATGCACTAAATTTCACCACGTTATCTGTCTAGCAACATGGAAGCGAACATACATTATAAGGACTCGCCTTAGGTGGCAGTTTCGCAAGGCAGTTTCTGTATATAACATCCCCGTGATTTAGGTCATCCCCCCACAAACATGGCTTGCATGTACTCCAATATCAACGTCAGGACCCTGGCTTATACTTTGTCTTCCTCAGGGATAACATTATAACAACGTCCCTATCAAACAAAGTGCTCAATTATTTTGCTTCTAGGGACGGAGGGTTGTTTGTGGCCGCTACAGTAAACAGCTCAAAGACAGTCGGCAGTTTAATTGGGAGATCTATGAACTTGTTATATTATACAAATTTTTTACCTTAAGTTTTTGTTAGTTTCTTGGGGTGGGGTGAGACTGGGTCCACTTGGTATGTTACTAACTGGCTTATTGTACCGACCCAGGATGACAGATGAGTGTGGAGCAGTCGGTGGAATGAGAATTGGCAAGGGAAACGGAAGTACTCGGAGAAAACCCGCCCCAACGCCACTTTGTCCACCACAAATCCCACATGACCTGGGCTGGAACCTGGACCGTCGCGGTAGGAGACCGGCGACAAACCGCCTGAGCTCTGGCACGGCCTAAATTCTTGACCTTACTCTGTGAACAAACTGTACAAATCTTTGCATGTCAAACGTATTTCAGAACAAAATACCTAGAACAGTATTAAAAAGTAAACGCTCAGTTCCACCGATCCATCTGCCAGCACGGAGATATTTTAATACATTTAGAAACTACTAAGAAAAAACCAAACTACTGATTTTGTTACTGTTTGGCATTGGTCTGAATCGTGTACTGCCTTCTACAGATTGAACTCTAGAACAGTGGTCTGAAATCAGCCACCGGGAATGGATGGGTGCGTTTTATCTGTGTGTTTTCACCTGTGTCTTTAGAGGCCTTGGCAATGGGCTGATCCCCCTCCAAAGAGCCTTAGTTAGTTATTGGAGAGGGTGGGTTTCCCCATGCACTTAGACCAGCATTGGTCGATTGTGCTTCCCTCTATGATATTCTACCAGTCTCTATACCCTACCGATATTGGGTGCGTACCATCGGTCCCGACCGAGCCAGCGAGTTCGGTCTCTACTGACTTAGCGGTATCTATAATGCTTTCCTCATCAGAGGCGTTAGACTACTGTTGGGCGGGAAATGTCCTTGAATTTGGCTCAGTGACCTCCTTTGGAAATATGAGGTTCTTTTACGTGCCGTAAAGCTACGACACGGGACCCACGGTTTAAAGTCCCTCCCGGAGGACTTGTTCCCTGAATTTTTCCGCCCTTAAAAATTCCACGACCTCCGCTGGGTTTGAACCCGCGTACCACGAGTCATGAGGTGGGAACGTTACCTCTAGACTACGGAGGCCGCT
>NW_019718280.1:1009718-1013060 GCF_002891405.2 Cryptotermes secundus
TACTACTACTAGTACTACTACTACTAGTACTACTACTACTAGTACTACTACGTGTACAGTCCAGTCCCGATGAGGCCACTGGATTTTTTCAATTTACCTAATGCTCCCAGCAGCACTATGACCCTGGGATCGACTCAGCCTCTAACAGAAATGAGTACCAGGAATATTCTTGAAATGTTCTGGGGAGTAAAGGGCGGCCGGCGCGTAAGGCTGACAACCTTACCGCCATTTATGAGCCGATTGTTTAGAAAATGTGGGAACCTCAACATCTCACAACCCTATGGGTCTCCACGGCCTGTTACAGGGATAGCTTTACTTTTTTTTTTTAATTTACAACACTACTTCAATTTTAATTTTAACGGTCCCAACAAAGTTTAGATGAATGCAGGAACTACGTATATACTGTATATACCTGATAATGACCTGTAAAGTGAAACATATTATAGAAGACATGACAGCCCTGCACGCTACCAGACTATGAACACGACAACCACCTTCGCTTAAAGAACGGCCACTGCGAATGAAGAGGCGAAGGCTATTATAGTGTGGTCATTGTCATTTCTGTGGGTGACGTAGGAAACTGCGTGCTATGCCACGCGCGACGAACTTCGGCGCGCCACGAAGGATAGAAACTGTGTCACAAAGTTGTATAGCAATTCCAGAATTAACATAAGTATATTCAGCCGTTTCAGACAAGTTCTACAGGATGTGGCTGTGATGAAGGTGTAAAATTTTGTGGTCATTTGTACCATGTTGTCAGTATCCAGAGTACACAGCGTCGAAGTTAGCTTTTGATCTGATTTTGCCCTGCCGTTCTTGCCGTCTGTGTGCAGCGTCGGTTAATGCTCTCTCGTTGTTTTCTCTTAATTGTCACTACACGTTTCAGCCCAGCTGATCATCATCAGGTGTACAGGTTGTGGTGAAGCAAACCGCTACTCACTGTAATGCTGTTCTGCTTTTCTTATGTACTTGCCTCTGACTAATTCTAGGTTATGTTAGTTAACCAACTGTTGCTATGCATCATGGGTCATATTAGTGTGCTATTTCAAGGTACGTATTCATGTATATTCAGTCCCTGTATATCTGATATTACTTAGTGTTCTATGGATTTGCTGATTTATCTTTGGTTCAGCGTGTGGTTGTTCTGAAGGTTTTTGTCGGAGAGGAAGCTCGTTGTTTAGCGGTGGTAAGTATATGTGTGACGTCGTCTATGTTGGTACCTAGGATGCAAGAAACACCACCATCAAACTACAAGCTTCCGTTCTCACAAAATCATTCAGAACAGCCACACACCGAACCAAAAGGAAATCAGCAAACCAACACCGCAAGTAACATCAGATATGCAGGGACTGAATATACACGTATAACTCACTCATGGGGCTGAGTCCTTCTTGAGAAGCCGCCAGTTGTGCAGCTGCTGGAGAACTTCGAGCATTTTATGGAACCCGAAGGCTAATTACCGTGTTCACATGAGCCCTCTGCTGGTCCCTATCGTGAGCCAGATCAGTGCAATCCATATCATCCTATTATATCTCTCTAAAATCCATTTTAATATTGTCTAGCCGCCTACGTCTTGGTCTTCTTAGTGATCTCTTTCCTTCTGGTTTTTCCACCAATATCCCATATGCATTCCTCTTATCCCCATTCGTGCTACATGCCCTGCTCACCTCATTCTCCTCTACTTGATCATTCGAATTTTACTTCGAGAAGAGTACAAGTTGTGAAGCTCCTCGTGTATACACAAATATATCCCTTAAAATAAAATTCTAATATAACCCTTCACATATTACAGAAAAGGCAAACCCACTTAACCAAGAATTCTAGCAGCTTACACATCTGATGATGGCCGGTTAGGCCGAAACGTGTAGTGCCAACAGAGGGAACATGACGAGAGAATACTGACCGACGATGCACACAGACGGCCAAACAGCGGAGCGCAAAGGCTGATCTGCCCAGTGCAACGGGATGCTGCAGTGTAATATTACGCTTTTTGTATTTGAATAATAAACCGACGTGAGAATGTGGAGATGAGGTATGCATAAAATTTAAGACGGAAGGCTTGAAGGAGACATAATATAAGCCGTTAATGTAAATGGAAGACAATACTAAAAATCATCTTTTATATACAGGGCAAGGGTTGTGAACGTGGACAAGCAGGTTTCTCCGGAACATGATAACCATCTACCAAACTGTACGCTGTAGTGTCTGTAGATTTTCACTGCCCTGGAGAATTCTGGTATCTACATAGAGCTAGATTGCTTCAGTGCAGCCGAAGTTCGGCAATGTTCACCCCATACCACGGGGAAGGAATCGTTACGTTTCCCTACTTCATGGAAAACTCTAAAATACGGCTTTTCGAAAATTAAATACAGACTCGAAAGCAGTTCATTCTGGCAATACCGTTTCGATGAATTATGAAATTAATAGGAAGTAGGAATTCAGTCGTAATTTTCTAGCAATTAATACTACAATCGTAATGATTCTTCATAAAATTGTTGTGGCTGCTGGAATCGTTTACCGAATAATTGTACCTAATTTTTAATATAGTCTTGCTTTTGTGATCATCAATATATGCGATATATCTAATGCAAAATAAATATGTACAGACAGCAGGAATTTGGGTGTACTTATTTTGTCGGCTGTTTTCAGAATATTCATTTATTGCGATGTTTGTACGTGTTTCGCTTAATTAAGTTGTTAATCGTCGGGCCCGCATGGTCTCTCCTCATAAAATATTTTCCATCGAATTAGATGCTTCGAAGACTTGCTGAAAATTATAGCTCTGTTATATTTGACATTACTCATTCATTGCTGTTAGCTTATTATGTATTATGTTGATTTTCTACTAATGTTGTGTTTTTCTACTAATGTTTGTGTGCTTATCTACTAATGTTTGTTTGCTTTTCTACTAATGTTTATGTGCTGTGTTTTGTTTGAAAGTGTTTGTGTGTGTTATTTTTCTGTTGTCTTATTGTAGTACCACTGCAACCGGGTGAAAACCCATTTTCAGTTAAATAATAATAATAATAATAATAATAACAACAACAACAACAACAACACCACCAACAGCAGCAGCAGCAACAACAACAACAACAACAACAACAACAACAACGATTCAATTCAATTCGTGCTTATTATTTACATGCAAACTTAACAGCACAGATGCCAATTACAAAGCTAGCACGAATAGAGAGAAATACACAAAAATAATTAAAAAAATACAAAATATGATAGTCTATATTAATTACACAGTGAGCATGAATAAGATACAGAAACACACACAGACAAAGCCACAATATGAGAATTTGAGTTTCAAATAGAGCAGCATACAATAATGATGAT
>NW_019718280.1:1013081-1047776 GCF_002891405.2 Cryptotermes secundus
TAACAGAACAGACATTGAACATAGGAAATATATTTAAAATAATAATAATAATAATAATAATAATAATAATAATTTAATTTGGATTGCGGAGCACGGAGAAATAATTCAGAATTAATCTATCCACTTTATTTCGCCTTTTTGATAGTTTGTCACGAACCTATATGTATTTACGTGTAGTCTACAGGTTTGCTTCAGTCGGGTTCTCGTTACATCCTGAGAACAATCTCCGTGATATGAAATATTTGAAGCTGAATATGTAGCCTTTGATACAATAATTATAATATTAAATAAGGCTCTGTCAAAAAGGTCCGCATTTACTGAAAAGTTTTTTTACAGTAGCCATATTTCGTGTCAGAACATCTGAATTCGAATGAAAAACATTAATTTCTAATAGGCTTAACTGCCTGATTGATAAGCCCACGGAAATGAAAGCTTAAATAGGCTTAGAATACCAAAACTTAAAAAGAATATTTCTTCGGAAGAGCAAATAATTAAGACGAAGGTCAACATGCACAGAGTTAAATTAAAAATATGAATTTAAATATTGATATTGAATGTTTTATAGAAAGCCCGTAACTTTGCGTCATAGACATGCAACCAGATTACCTTTGTGTCAAAGTTAAAACTGTTCGGAAAATCAAGTATCCAGCCGTTGAGATGTTGGAGATGTTTACTTTAAGGCACAGACTGCTTCATCTCTAGGGGTTAGTTACGTCGTTTCCGCAAAGTTTTCATTAAGTTTCATTCCCTGTTTAAATGGAATAGCATTACAAGTGTTGCCAATCTCCCACATCAGACGTTAAATGAGATGAAATTAACTCTGTGGAAGGTCACATTTCCACGAAGCGTTATGGTGTGTCTGTGTTTTTCTTCGTATAATATTTGATATTTAAAAACCCTTCACAGTCGATGACGTCGACCCACAGCATTCTTACGTAATGATTTGGATGGACATTTATTTTTCTTTCTACATCAACATCTAACTGTTTCCTTTATTATAACGCCCTGCTATTTTATGTGCGTGTGTAAATTTTTTAAGCTTTCGTGTATTATTTTTGTTTTATATATTTTCCCCTTCTTTCACTGTAATTTCTCTTCTTATTTCCTTTCATTCCTTTAAATCTTCCTCACGTTTTACTGATTTTCGCTTTTTCGGTCTTATTTCTCATTATTATTATTATTTCTTTATCTTTATTCATGCTCACTGTGTAATTAATATAGACTATCATATTTTGTATTTTGTTTCTTTAATTATTTTTGTGTATTTCTCTCTGTTCCTGCTAGCTTTGTAATTGGCCGCTGTGCTGTTATGTTTGCACGTAAATAATAAGCACCAATTGAATTGAATTGAATTGAATTGAAAATTTAGTTTCTGTTCTTTCTTACTGCTTTTCTTCTTTTCATTATCCTGTTCTTTCGTCAATATTTGAGGCACAGATTTCTTCTTACCTGCCTATCGTCTCATTCTTTCTGTTTTTCCTTCTGCTTTCTTTTTGTTACTCGTTGCCGTATTGCTTCTGTTTCTCCTTCCTGTTGTCAAAGTTTCATGAAACTTGTTCCTATTTCTTTCTTAACTCATATCTCAAAACTATTGTGTGCTTTTATGCTACTCATTTCATTTATTATGTTAGCTTCCTGCTCTTCCTGTCATAACTCTTCTCTCTTAGCCATTCAGCCCCTTACTCCTTCCACTCCGTATAAGAGTAGCCAACACGATTCAAATATTGTTTCCAAGGAAGGAACCCCACACTAAGATATGGCGACAGAGAGTGTTATTTCTTCGTGGTCATTTACTTGGAATAGAAAATGTGTCCGAGATTTGAAGTTTGCTTTGCAGTGACTGCGAAGTGTGTTCCCTTTGCGATGTCAGGTAGGTAGAAACTCACCCACATCTCGGATGGATGTAAACAGACTCCCTCTGCTTGTTTGGGATTGCTGCTGGAGCCTGAAAATGGAGGCAGTTCTCACCTCCGAAACTTTCATGCATTTCTACCAGACTATACGGCTTCTCATGTCACGTTATAGTATCCAGTTGTTACATTGCAAATGGAATGCTGAAGAAGGCTTTCAGGATAAGCCCGAAGGAAAGGAATCCTGGTAGATCATGCAAACAGCGGAATTTATAGGAGCAGGAATAGGACATGGGCCTAATCCTTGATTGGTCGAGGAGAGGAAGACGGAAAGGAAGACCACGAGAAGTAACAAACGAGATAATTGCATCTAGCAGAATCTTTATTTAGAAGCTGATAGTCTCGTAGACGAAGAAGAAATTTCTTGCCTGTCAGACAGCAGAAAGTTTCATAACCGTGTTCACAAAGCATGACACCTTCCCTTACGAATCTGCAAGAAATCCAGTCCATGCCACTGTTTCATGTTTTTCTTGCTCGTAAATGCACAATATTCAATTCCGCGAACCAAAAACAAAACATGCCAAGTGAGAAAGTAAAGTTGTTCCTGTGCTTAACTATTTAAGCACTACGCTGTGAAGGCGTGGATACATATATCCACGTCGCCTTGACATTGGCATTAGTTGCGGGTGAAAGTGTATCGTTGTAATAATGAGAGAATTTGAGAAGGATTATGTTAAATTTGAGGATATTATGTCAATTTGGATGCAGTGGTGTGTGATATTAAACTAAATTTGTAATGAAATGTATATTTTAGAACCGAAATGTGTTGAAGTGGTCAAGAATAGGGCGCAGTGGCCTACTGTCATAACGCTTCGAGCTGTATTACAGTTCAGGATTTCACGGCGAGATGAAGGAACGAAACACATATACCGTATAAGTGCGATTATAAGGCGTCACACAATTTTTCTTTTTCGCTGAAAAAATCAATTTTTACAAAAGCTATATAAAAATAAACTCCTCCCCATAAGGAATTCATGTCTTTGATTCACGGCTTCTCAGTTACGACTGCCCGCAAACTACCGTTGTTATCCCCTATAAATCTTCGGCCCGGAACTACAGAAAACACGTTACCTGCTCTCTAAGCAGTATTGTGTGCGCATGTGCAAGCTGTTCTGACACAAAGAAAACAGTGCTCCAGTATTGTTCCGTGGCGGTACGTGTTTATCAATATGTTGTTTAGAAGCGGGTTGCATGACCCCGTTCTATTGTTGCGTACGTATACGTTTTATTTCTTAGCAACGGCCTTTCCTGTTACTCAAACAGTTCTTGCGTGGAGTCAGTACGCCACAAAATTTATTATTGAGGACCCGAAAATAAGGCTACTTCTTATTTTTATGAAACGGTATTTTGAGAAACATCCCGCCCTCTGTTTGGCCGGGCCGATTATTTTTGTAGAAACAAACGCTCTCCCCTCACATTGACCGTGCTACACATTTCAGAAGTACGAATTGGAGCGTTCAGCCCCAGATTTTAGTAGTGCAATGTTTTATTTATTGTTTATTCATTTACGTTCTTAACGATGCTGTCAAGGTAGAATGATAGGTTGAGTAACAAATGCTGAAATAGAAGCGATTCGGTCGTAACCTGTTACAAAGAATTATCCCGACATTCGCTTATGGAGACAGGAAAACCAGTAAAACCTCAGTCAGGTTAATGTGTGTCGTGGTGGAGAATGGAAACTGAGAACTTCGGAACAAAAGGCAGAAGCTTTATCGCCTGAACCAGCTTTGCCTGTTACTATTACTGCTCAGAAATCGTTCATGCTTGCTCTATGTGCCTTGGTCTTGTAATATCCATAGAAATTTCTGGGTGTGAGCATGTGCGCAACAAAACACAGATGCACACACTTGACAAACGAACTCCTTTGAACACACAGTGTACACGTATATACGAGTTACGTATTGAATGTGGCCCAGGCGGACGTAAAACATTACGAGAGTGCCCAGTGTTTTCCCACAAGAGTGCAGCACCATGCGGTAACATGCCACGGAGTAGGACGCTTGTGTATGACGTGTTCATTAGCAGATGAGTATAGTTCTATACAAACACATCTGGAACAAGTAGTGTAATTACATCGGGTTTCTGACTAACAGCCAGCAACAACCAAAGTCTTTTTATAAGGGTGAAGGAAGTATAACCTCGATGTAGATGTAGCTAACAACTTGCTGAATGTATAACTTTTATGCAACGCTTAATTTTTTGCCTAAAATGAAAAACGGACAGTAAATAAAGCGCCCAAGGGGAGGTGTCTCCTTCTGATCTTGACTGAGGAAATGGTTACACTCACTGAAGAGAACCGTGATTTTCCTCAATCCAGTACTTGGATAACACCTTACAATAATCCAGGACCGTTCTTGATCATATTCAAACCTCATATATTCGTCGTAGTCGTTATCATCATCATCATCATCATCATCATCATCATCAATCTTCATTATCAATCATCATTATCTGCAAGGGTTGAAATTCTTATCCTGTTCCGCCCTTAATTTCTAAGCAACTATGAAGTGTAAGGATGAGTACCTCTGTAATTCCTCTACCAATATTAATGTAAAGAAGCAGCTCACAATGGCCGCGCGGTCTAAGGAATAAACTGTCTTCACTCGCTTGAACACTGGGATCGTAGGTTCGGATCCCACTCATGGCATCGATATCTGTATACTGTGCGTTTATTCTGTTTGTGCTGTCCTTTGTGCAGGTAACGGCCTTACGACGGGCTGGTTCCCCGTACAAGGAGGCCTACCCACTGTGTAAAAAGGTTAAGAAACTGAAAAAAAGCGACAAAGGTCCCACAGAGGACTGTAGAGCCATAGAAAGATGGATAAATACGTGTAGATAGATAAATGGATAGATAGATAATACAAAATATTACAGGTTATTTCTCTGTCCGTCTCTTCACACCATTTGTGATCACCGACCCACTTTTGCCCTTCACCGCCCTCCTCAGTTATTACTGCTTCGTTAGTCAACGTATCTTTATAATCCCGTACAGGCCGGAGATAGGATGGAGTGGTATAGACTGGACTAATCTGACTCAGGATAGGGACCAGTGGTGGGCTCTTGTGAACATGGTAATAAACATTCGGGTTCCATATATTGTTGAGTGTCTGCGCAACTGTCAGTTTCTCAAGAAGGACTAAGGGATAGTTATAGGCCTCAGCTGATTTTACCTTTCTTTCTGAGTGTCATGAATTCTGCCTCCCGCCCAACCGTTATTAACGAGTGTAGATAGTTAAACGCTGCTTCACAGGGACTTAGGAGACCACAAGCATTCAGCTCGTCATGTACAGGGTGACCATACTTCCCGGTGTTTGTGTCTTGCCCTCGTGCCCTTGCGCGTTAGTTAACTGTTCAAAACGTCCAGGATTTCAGTGCTAGATCATGATTGTTCTCATAAAATGATATTTATCCCTGGAGGGGACGTTTGTTTAGAAACATCTTGTTACACAAAAAAGAACACATATTAAGCGTTCCAGTGTACAGCATTGTTGGCGAGAACGTGCAAACAAAACGAGCGGATCGGAGCTAGTTATTGTTGCTTTATTCCAGTTCCGGGAGCTGAGCTCTATGTTACCAAATGAGGTCAATTGGCTCTGGGCTTTCAAAGCTACTGTTCTCCGTTGCAATGTGTTCTCTGTAAAATTTGTGAACTTTAAAGTGTCGAAACGTAATTACGTTTTCACAGGAACTGTAAACAATGAATTTAAATCTACCCCCATTGGAAAGAGTGTTTCTGTAGTGGAAATGAGCGTTGCCGTTGCAGGAAAAGTATTTGAATATTTCCGCGCTTGCTTCGTTTTGGGGAATTAAAGTTAACTTCAGGGAAACGGTTTCTAATTTTACTCTTAAGTTAAAACTTAGGCAACTATTGAAGGAGACATATTCGTAAAAGTAGTGTGGAGTTGTGGGACTAAGGAAGAAGAAGAGCAAGAACAAGCAAAACAAAAACAAAAGCGATAAAGAAGGCGAGGAGGACGACGAAATTTACTTCGAGGATAATTTTTTCTTGATAAAAGAAGAGATGTGGTCGTGCAAATGTGCCCTCCATTTCCTTCCATGCCATCTATTCCACCCTCCCCCCTTTTCTTAAAGTGTGGTCTGGGCCCTCTTTCGAAAAATATCGGCACCTTACACAACACGAAATTTAGACCAGGAATAAAATGGCATCCATCTGGAGCTTAACTACCAGATTTTTATTACTGTCAGACAGTTGCGGATTTGTGATTTTGGTGCTCTCTTTCTGACGAGAGGACGGTTCTGCAGTTTATAACTGCTGCTGGGCCTCGCCAGCGCAGTCATTTTCGGGTCCGAGTTCAATTTGACTCATCATATTTTACCATCTCAGAATTGAGACTTCGATTTTCTTCGCCGGGCTACGGTGGAGGCATTCCGCCCCGCTTCCACACGGGTAATTCCTGTCAGAGTCAGAGTTATTTTACGGTTGTCGTTTTACTGCCAGTGAGTTCGTCTTGGCGACAAGCCTCGGTGAGACTCACGACACAGTAATTTTATTTTGCAACTAAACACTTGCGGCTATATTCCTTATGTAATATCCTCTCTGACGAGAGGACAGGTCTTTTATATTTGCTGCTGGCCCTCACCAGCGCAGTCATTAGTAGGTTCAGGTCCCACGGGACTCGTGACCACATTTTACTGTCTAATGCTAGGTCCTGTCTGTATATTTATCCTGCTTATATCTTGGCACGGACTGCATATAAAACACCGCATCAAATTATTGTTATATCAAATTGTTACCTTGAAAACTTGCTTGTTTCCGAAGCCGTTACTCAGTAACGGTTGTCTGCTGGCTTCACAGTACTTGCCTTGAGCAAATATGCCACATTTTGTAACATTCTCATATGGGAACATATCGATAACTTTTATCCATTCATTTCTTTTCACGATACAAACGCCGAATCCGGAATCTAAGGATGGATTTAAAAAACTTGTCTTTTATTAAGACCTTTTTTTATTTATTCCTTTACTCCCAGAGCGAAATGTTTACCCGCCCTAACACCAACACTTCGCATCCCATGTGCACCAATACTTTGCATCCCTCTTTTGGGTTTAAGAAATTCAGTACACCGCAACTCCCCTTTCCACATCCCCTATTGAAACTCACCCACTGAACCGTATTCCAAAATCCTCTCCCAGTGCTCATCCCTGCATCTATCCCTTTCACATCTCTCCTCTTCGTATATTCAGCGAGAAAATGCGTCACAGTTTTTGCCAACCTTTGTTTGTGGGATATCTAACAGCTGTCCTTCATGATCTCTCAGTACAGCGTACTCCCGCCATGTTGAGTCCTGGCTCGGCTCGACAGTGCAGCACCCAACGTAAACCAACCCACTACAGTGCCCTCCTTCCTTGAAATATTACATGAGATTACAGAGTTCTGGTGTATGTTCAGCTAAGTAAGCGAGACTTTGACCTAAAACCGTAACATGCATTGTCCTGAGTAGAACTATATTATCGTATGTACATAACACTGAACACGAAAACCTCAAAATTGTTTGGCGTATACACGAATAATGTAATCAAAACCAAGCCGAAACACGTAGTGTCAAAGTGTTTAATGTTAAACTGAAATTAAGTAGTGAATAAACAAGTGTTGAAATTTTAATCGTTTCTTGCATCCTGTTGTGTGTTTTAATCAATAGTAGAGTGAATTTATTATTGAGCGTAAGTCTGGAAAAGATACAAGGTCGAATGAGTGAAAAGTGAATGTGACCGCGTGTAATTATACAGCCGTGTTCATACACCTGAAGATGACCTGTTAAGGTCGAAACATGTAGTGATAATGTGATAATAAAAAACGTGTTGTGTAATCGGTAAATTCACTCTACTATTAAGTGTTGCAATATTGACTGACGATAGGTACATGGACGTTAAGTTAAACAGTTGCAACAGGACGCTGAAATACCGAGGAATTGGTGTAGAATTATTTGAACTGAAAATCAACTGCATTTAGCTCTATGTGCGATGGTCACAATAGACGAACTTGTGATATTATCTCTGTTCATTCTTTCACATTAGCCTTTTGAAGTATCAAAGTTTAGTAGAAGGGCATATGAACAAGAAGTTCTAGTAAGAAATAATCATCCGCTTTCTTTTCATACGACACGAACCGCATAGAAATGGACGCGTCCAACAATTCTTCCATCATTGTGTGTATTCTTGCCCCGGGAACATATTCACCTATCCGTTGCGTAGCAACGATAGGAGGATACACATACAGACACAGACTGATGGGAGGGATTTATGTAGCACGTCGTTGAGATTGGTTTGAGTGTTATGATACCAAGTTTCGTAATGATTCATAAAGATTGCTCCTGTGCCGTTCACCCGATTTGTCAGCGATTTCTGTAAACTGTACAACTGAAGCCGGATGCCTGAGAATGCGCTTCGTCTGAAGGCGATCTCAGCCCTGGTTTCCGGCTGACCAACCTGTGGCTCACCTAACGGATTTCAGTTTATAAAACTTCTAATAAATTAAACACAAAGTCGACCCTGGGGCACAACACCTGTCCCTCTCATCCTTGACTCGATGAGTGTGATAATAGCTACTGGACCATTGTAGTTGAAAAGTCATCATTAAATTAATGAATATAGGTCAGTGTAAATCTGTACTTGGTTTCGAGGAGGCAGATTTGCGTTCATTCCATTCTGCAGCCCACCCTGCTCCACGTTTCTGCAGTGTATATTTCACTCCCGTGAACAGAAGCTTGATATACAGTTCTACGGGACAGGAACACGTATGAGTTTCTGACAAAGTGAATTGTGAAGAGTTAAGTTGTAACGTGGAACCCACATCGTTTCGCCTCCAGTTGCGCTGAACATAAGTGACTCGCGTAGCAGGGTCCTGCGGTTCAACGGATCTACATCAAACTTGGACCAGATTTAAGCCAGTACCAACCGCCATCACAGCACATCTCATTAAGATCCACTTTACGATGTTGTCAGTGCCTGGTTTATATAATTTCGAATAGTGGAATGAATGAGGAAAAGTGAATGGAAAATATTTGGAAGATAACGGTTGCGGCCTAAGCTACTAACCACATATGTGCTTGGAACGACCGAGGAAAATCACCTTAAATCTTAATTGGACGTTCTCCAAGATGTTCCTCATTTGGATGCATGTCTCATCTTTCTAGAAATAGCCGAATATAATATCCGTTATAGTTCAGTTTGTTTCGACATCAGAACAACAGAGCGTTACCTTAACAGTAAAGTTCCACGTTAGTGTGATCTCAACTTATTTCAATTCATGTTATTACCTGTAAATATAAGGTAACGTTTCCCCTGTGCTTTTCTAATAAAGCACTGTGCCGTGAAGGCGTATAGGGGAATGGCTATATAGCTCCATGCTTTATGATCTCACTAGTTTGAAGTGAGTGGTCCGACGCGCGCCCCGGCCACTTTACCCCTGAGGAAAGAGACCCCGGGACACATTGGATAGGAAGCTACGTGAAACCCAGAGCCGGTCTGGAAGACGTGGAGAACAAAAAATTCTTGATCCTACCAGGACTCGAACTCTGACCTTTCGGTCGTCCAGCCAGCAGTCAGTCGCCATACTGCACTAGCCCGGCTCCCGATCTTGCCTGAAAGAAACTCAGTTTCACATCAATAAAAACAGAAAGCAACTTCGTTTGTTATTGTTTATCCTGATATACTGGAACTTACAGAAATCCTTTTTCAGAGGTGAAATGTCAATGTGTTTACATAGTTGAAAAATTAAAAAGCATAAATTCTCCTTTTTTTTTTTTTCAAGTTGTACGTCTTCATTTAGCACGTGTTGCACAATTTATTTCTGCCTGTTTGGCTATCATTTATATGAAGCGTGTGTTGTACACTGGTGCAATTTTGTGGTGATGTGTTTTATTCCGTTTTGTCGTGTGCAAGTGTTATAAAGTGACATCAGTTTATAATTCGAAGTTTAAATTTAAAATTACAAATTAGAAACACAGGGTGCGACAGTGCACAAAAGATTAGCAAATCTTTCAGCAATTTTAATGCCTTGATGAAGCCCAAATAGGCTTAAATATGTTGCGCAGTACGTGTATTAAATGAAGACATACAATTTGAAAAGATTGAGAGTTTAAAAATTTTAAATTTGAAAACTTTCAGTGTGAGTTGCACGTGGGACGGCATTGAATATATCGTAACGGATTTGATCAGCGCGTTGCCAGGCAACAGCTCTGTATACACGGTCCACTACGCAACAATAGAAGAAGCTGAGTGCTTCCTGTAGATTCGACAGATGGGCCAGTGGACTGGCTGGATAACGATCACGTGATGTGTGTGTTACTGTAGGTCCATATTCGTTGCGCGGTTCTGTATGGTTGTGAAACCTAGTCTCTGACTTTAAGGGAGAAGCATAGACTTAGGGCGTTTGAGAGCAGGGTGTTGTGGAGAATATTTGGACCGAATTGAGATGAAGTGACAGGACTTTTGGAGACAACTACACAATGAGGAGCTTCATAACGTTTACTCTTCGCCAAGTAGAAATAAAATGGTAAAGTCAAGGAAGATGAGAAGCAGACCATGTAGCACGAATTGGGGTGAAGGGGAATGCATATAGGATATTGGTGGGAAAGCCAGAAGGAGAAATAACACCAGGAAGACTAGGAAGCAGGTGGGTGGTTAATATTAAAATGGACCTTACAGATATAGAATGGGATGGTATGGATTGGATTAATCTGGATCAGGGTAGGTAACAGTGGAGAGCTCTTGTAAACACGGTAATGAACCCTTGAGTTTCATAAAATGCTGGGAAATTCTTGAGTGGCTGCAGAATTGGCGGCTTCCAAGAAGGGCTCAGCTCTGTGAGTGATAACCACAAACGATCGTGTTACAGTATTTGTGAATGCACTTGAAATTAACAGGGAGAATTTAGGAATAGAATTTACTCAAATATATATTGTGCTATTGACTGGGGTGCCAGTTCAGCAGCCCTGTACGTATATTGCCTTTGTTCCACACAGACCTACCATGTGGGTTATATTTTGGTTTGATATTGGTTTTATCGGTAGGATTTTATTGTTTTATGCGGGTACATCGTACGTTTATATTCTGCAAGGGAAGGAACCACCCAACTCTTCATGAAGTCAGTCACATTCCATGATAAATACTAGCAGACCTACATGTATTTTCATTGAAATGTTATCAGTTCTCGCAGAATAAATACGACGCAGTGAAACAGGACAAATAATTTACCCACTCAGATATTTTGTATATGGAACCTGTTGCCGCGAAACAATTCGTTTGTCAGGTGACCAGAAATCGCGTAATTTGAGTTTTCACTAACCATTCAACTAACTAATCCCATGAAGCCGAGCCATAGTTAACATGCCACCAGTTGTGCAGTTAGTCAAGAATTTACCAATATTTTATAGAACCCGAATGTTCATTGCCGTGTTCACAAGAGCCCTGCGCCAGTACTAACCTGCTCATACCTCTCTAAGCTTAATTTCATTAATATCTTCCTATGTACCTATAGTTCTTCTTAGTATTCTCTTTCTTTCCGGCTTTCCCACCAAAATTCTATATACATTCCAGTTCACTATTCGTGCTACATGCCCTGCCCATCTCATCCCCCTTGACTTCATTATTCTAATGATACTTGGAGAGGAATACAAGTTATGGGGCTCCGCATTGTGCAGTTTTCTCCAACCTCCTGTCACTTCATCCCTCTTCGGTCCAAATATTCTAATAAGTACTCTCACCATCAAACACCTTCAGTCCGTGTTCCTCCCCTAATATCAGATAAAAAGATTCACACCCATACTAAACCACGGACAAAATTATAGTTTTGTATGCCAAAGTTTTTACGCCTTTAGAGAGCAGACGAGAAGACAAAAGGTTTTGAACTGAATGATAGAAAGCATTGCTTGAGTTCGCTCTCCTCTTAATTTCCTCCTGAATCAAGTTTTGATTAGCTACTGTCGTTCCCGAATATTTGTACTGTGCAACATTTCCAAAACTGGTTTGTTATATTTATGTCACACACCGTTAGTATGAATGTATGTGTGTGTGTGTGTGTGTGTGTGTGTATATATATATATATATATGTAATCTGTTACAGCGACCCTGCAGTAATCTGTATTGCTTGATTTCAATCTTTGACCGTAGTAAGTACGTTGCTGTAAGTAATTCTTCAAGTTCGGAACTGTTATATACGAGCACACTATTCAGTTTGACCCCAATTAAGGTGAGTGAGTGGATGAGTCAATTGTCGGTCACATCAGCATAAGACTGAAGTCAAAATGTCTGTAGCAAAGCAGTTTAAGATGCAATAAAAGTGTGTGTACTGCAGATTTTGAAAGTTTCTGGCTGACATTTCTAAAACTGCAAAATGAAGTTGTCGTGTGTAGAAGCAGGGGATCGTGATTGAGTCGTAAGTAAAAGCGAAATTTGAGGGATATGGTCTTCCTGATACTAATGACAGACACTGAAATTCCGAAGATATATATCGGTTCCACCCCCTCCCCCCTCTCTTCCCCTCCCTCTCTCTTCAGTTCACAAATTAACTGTTCTTTAAATATGAACAGTAAACATATATCACGCGACCCCTACGCACTGTTTCCCTGTGACGTCACCGATCCTGCACCAGCTTGCTCTACTGTTGCTTGCGCGTATCGTGTTCACAGAGATGTTGCCTAGCAACGCGTTGATGAACTACGCAACAGTATCAATACAGCGATGCTGGGCTAATCCAGTTTCACTTGGACAAGGGACGTATATTTGCCCTTTCCCGAGTTTTTGGTATCCATCTTTGTGTCCGCGATTCCGTTACGTCTCTGCCTCTGTTTGGCCTCTCTTGGCCTCCGTGACCCGTTTCCCCCACCAACCACCATATAACAAACCACTTTTTTCAACTTAGGACACTTCCATCCCGAAGCTGGATGCATTATGGTTCCCCTAAACATATTTAACTTAGTATAAGTTGTCATAACCCAGAAGACCACAATATTTATACTTTTACGCCTGAGTAAATTAAAAATGAAGCTATCTGTGTAATAGTCCTTCTAGGTACATAGGTTTTGATACGTGGAGTCTTGCATTTTCCAGGCAATCGACTGGCAGATGGCGGTGAGGTTGTCAGCCTTACACGCCGGCCGCCGTTTACCCCCAGGAAGATTCCTGATGCTCATTTCTGTTGGAGGCTGAATCCACCCCAGGACCATTGTCCGGCTGGGAATGATTAAGTCAGTTGAAAAGTCAGATCAACTCATCGGCAATCGAACCAACCCGCGACCTTCCGGCTTGTCGCGTAGTGCCTCAACCAGTTACGTTAGTGCGTGACGCTATTACGTGTGAATGTAGCATAAAAATCATGTTAATTCCACAAACATGAATAGTAATCTTAAAACGATTAAGCCTGTGTGTATTAAAATCAGTTTAGAATATTTGACACAGTAGAGCAAAAGTGGATACAGTTCATACATTCCTGAATCTGAATAACACGTAATGTGGAAGTAGAGATTCTGTAAACAGGCACTTCCTTCTTGAAGAATAGAACAAATATTTGCTTTCGAGGGATTCAGTATGCAGAAAACGAATACTAGAGAAATAAACAGCACATCAGAGATGTATGTTCACGTTTATTAATTCCAGTCACGTAGAGCTCCTGAATTACATGGCGTGCAGTCAAGAAGTCTTTTTTTTTTTTGCCCAGGATTTCTCTTGAGTTAATATTTTTCTGAAGCGTGTGCCAGTTATACTCAGGGATTTGTTGCCGTACAAGAAGGAGGGTTGTCTCTTTCCTCGGCCTTCTCTTCAACCTGTGATATGAAGACGGTAAATTCCTCCGAAAGCTTCTACCAGACACACTGGATCACGTCTCAGAAGATAGTAATGTTCATAATCATCGCCGTGCTAACCTCAAGGCTCATCTTCATCTCTATTTTTCCCTCTCTCCGGCATTTCCTGAATAGTTTTTGATACGACTTCTCTTCAGTTTATTGCACTTGTTGTGACTGTGTCACACTCTCCAGTCACAGTACTGCTACCTTCATGTACAGCGTGGTTCCATTTCATGCCACACAAACTCTCTCTCTGTCTTCGTGTGTGTGTGTGTGGGGGGGGGGGGCTGATGCACGCATAACGGCACATAAATATTAAAATTTCTCGCTCAGCCTCTTACTGCAAGGAAATGCATTTCGGGGAAGTGAGATCGAAGCCTTAAGGGAGGAAATTTAAAGCCGAGGGAAAGGCAGTAACAAGAGAGTACATAATAATGTATTATGACGAGCTTCATGAATTGTGCCCCTCAACCGATATTTCTTGGAGATCAGATCTAGGAGGAGAAATGGCTGAAACATGTGGAACCCACGAATAAGAAATGTTCTCATAAATTTTGAGCTAAAATTTGAAGATCAAAGGAATTAGTTGAAAGTCAGCCTGTGAAGAGAAAGCTAGGAAGTTTGTGTGAAATGGCCGCCAGCCAGCGAGGTGATAGACAGTTGTCAGTTGAGCTTTGAATTCTGCACTGGGAGGCTGTGAAGATAGGACTTGAGTGCGGGAAGCTGAAGAACCATCATTGTTAGAAGCCGTTGTCAGATAAAGGCTACTAAAGACACATCAGGTTAGCGAAGACTTAACGAATTGTGTTTGTAAAGTGTGGAAATTAATGATAGCGCTTTAATTATTTGTATTTACGAATAGATTCGTTTAACATTGTCGCTTGCAGTATGTATAAGTGATCTGAATCAGTGACTCGATTTATTGATCATTTACAAGTCGTAGCTGCAAGTAATTATAACATTATCGCTGATTTGTAGACTTTACAAATCACTAAAAGCTAAATTATCTTCAGCCTGCTATGTCCTCACCAGCCGTTCCTTGGCAACGGCTTCTAACATTGGAGATTCTTCAGCTTCACGTGCTTACTCACATTCTCGGCTGGTAATCGTCTCACAACTGAGCTAACTACACCGACTAAGTCTTCTCTTCACACACTTCCGTACAGAACAGACCTTCGGATCTGTGGGTCCAACCTTGTTACTTGCTTATAACATCTCGGCACGGATCACGTAGAAAACACATCTCTTCCATTGTTGAAGTTCAACTGATGTATTGTTAAGAATCTGCTGCTTAGGAAGGGAATTTGTTTACTGAAGCATTGCCCAGAAACGGATCTCGTATATCCGTCTGTCTCGCGATCGTTGCATAGGAACGGTACTACACACTACAATACTAACATCTTTATTCTTCTGTGTTTTTCATACATCTGGCCTATAATGGCTGGTGAACGAGCCACGGTATTGATTTTGAATACAAGTGGCGGCCACTAGAACTCTGGCAAGTCGGCAGAGAAACCACATTTTGATTTTCATATGATGTAATATTTTCGAAATATTTTGAAAATATTGTATATAATATTTACATTACTCAATGTGAGGGGTATCTTGTCATTCCCCTGTGATGTCAAATAATGTCATATTTTCAGTTAAAAATGGAAAATATAGAATATGCGANGACAAACAGCCCCCCCCCATCACGGCATCTGCTCTAATATAACTGCTCTGCTGTCCGTTTTATTCTGCGGGCCTGAAAGATAACATCTTAGCGTGTTAAGATATTTTCTGCTTATTCTTGCACTGCATCTGATGCTTTGAAAGTGGTATGGAAGTACTGATACTGAATTCTTGTATATGATTCTAATCCTAATCCCTGGTATAATTTTAATTGTATGAGTATACATTGTTTGGATAAATGTGTTTGTCACTCCTTAACCCATTAGCTTTTACAGTTATATGTAGCAGGAAAGCAACCATACCACGAGCCAGGTTATAGTACGTTTTGCAAAAGGAAATATTAACAGGAGTGTCATTGAATTGCATTCTGCGAGAACAGTGTATAACGGAAATATCTTTGCTTTATCGGTTTGAGATATGATACAAGAGTGTTATTGATGAAATTGTACAAAAATATCGGGAAATATGTCTACGTTTTCACATCTTACATTAAAATATATTACCACGTGTAGGGGTTGTTGCGTGGCTTATAAGACGAGTTTTGGATTGGATGGTTGGATTTATTGACACCTTCTATGCAATACTCGGGAACTACAGGAAATACAGCTGATGCACACCCTTTATAGCTCACCGTTACACACGCACTAGCACTAGTCGTATCCTGACAACGGATTTGTAGTAATCTCGCTGTCACTTCAAATTACAAAGGGAGTTTTTTTTTCAAAGCCTCATTCCTTTCTTGCCATTTCTTCTCAATCACCTTCGACTGCCATCTCCAGAACTAGAGCCAATTGCAATTCTGTCTGTGAGAGAGTCTCCTTATATAGCCTCGGGGCCGACCGACAGGAAACACTGCTTCCTCTATCGTTGCGAAGATGTGTTATTCCATTACTGCTTACATATTTGTTGCCGTGTGAATATGTTTACCGATTCGTTACCTACCAGTGGCTCTATACGTCACAGTATCATAAGAAAGTTCAGATTGATTTACAAAGAGCAAATCATGCTGTGTTGGGAGTATTGTGCTGTAATATTTTATTAAACAATTCCTAAAGAAAGCTGCCTAATTTCGAGACATACATTGTCACACAATAGTCATATTCGCACCGGCATTCCTTCTCCCGCAAAGATTAGACTCACTGAATGTCGTTGTGAAAATGAAATTGGAAATACAGTTAACATTTCGTGACATGACGTGTGTTCCAAGTTCTGTGATAGTTAACCAATAAATTCTGTAATTATTATTAGGGCTAAATATTGGATATCTTCGCTGCATAAAGTTGCGCGAAGAAAGCTTCCATTTGGAGTGTAATTTTCTGTATGTTGACGTCAAAACATTCGGTGGTAAAACATATACGTCGAAAGTAGACTTAAAAAGGGGGATTCGTAAATAAAGTATATACCTCCATATACAACTGCTACATGGGACAAGTTATAGGTCTTCTATTGACAGTCGTTTATTGTCAATATTCGAATTTGTACACGAGCTAACTCGTTTTTGGACGCAACCACCATATGACTACTCCCACTGCTGTTTCTAAATTTCCCAAGGGATGAACCCGGAGCCGCTGCCCGCCAGCATCGCACAAACAGCGCCGGTAACAAGTCGGGGTCAGTCTAAGTCGTCTGTGGTACGGTTCCTTGTGGTTTATCAAAGCCATCTCCAATATTCTGCAACTGTACGATCATTGACCTTGTTTCTGCTATCTTTCAATATGTCGTTTTGAATTTCCCCCCAATTTCTTTGGGTGTAACTTCCGGCCGCTCTCATTTCAGAGGACAAGAGATAGATACATATGCACAAAAGAAATGAAGGAAGAGAAAACAAATTGGGGGCTACATATATAAGAAATATAATTATAATTAAGGTCAGAGGAAAAAAGAATTGGATGGAATAATAATTTGAAATTGTTTCTGTAAATCTTTAATGCTAAAAATAAAAAAAAAAAATACAGGATGTTCCAAAAATGCTACCATGCTGGAAAGCTTGCTGTTTCCTCAACTGAATCAATATTCTGATGACTGCATCTTCCAGCTAGATGGGGCTCCGCATCATTTTCATAGGAGGGTTCACGAAAGTTTGAATCGTGTGTTTCCTCAGCTATGGATCGGATACCATGACCCCAATGACAATTTCTCTGGTGGCCACCCAGGTCTCCGGACCTGACGCTCTGCGGTTTCTTCTTGTGGGGCTATGTGAAAGACGCTGTGTACGTGTCACCATTGCCAAGGAATTTGCAGGAGCTCCAGAATTGAATTGTGGCTGCTGTGAGAGCAGTAAAGCGGATGTGTTTCAGCGAGTTTGCCAAGAAATTGACTATCGGGTGGACGTGAGCCTTGTGACACGGGGTGCACACATTGAGGGCTTGTAACGAACAGGTATGAATCTTGGGGGCGTGGTGTGTATATGTCAATAAATCCATTCATCCAATCAAAACACGTCTATGAGTCAAGGACAACCCCCCAAATCGTGACAATACGAATATAAGGTATCTGCGTTCATGGAGTTGAGCCTTTCTCGAGAAGCTGGTGGTTGCTCAGTTACTCGACAGTTTCCCAAAAAGTAGGGAACCGGTAGGTTCAGTTCCGTGTTTTAAAGAGCCATCCACTAATCCCTATCCTGAACTAGAGTAATCCAGTCCGTACCGCTCTATCCTATCTCTGTTAAATCCACTTTAATATTATACTCCAACTTACATCTTGATCATCTTTGGCTTTCCGTCCAAAATTGTACATGAAATCATCTCTTGCCCTCTACATGCCCTACCCATCTCATCCTTTAGTCTATCATTCTTATTATACTTGAAGAGTACAAGTTACATTCCTCATTATGCAGTTTTCTCCAACATTGTATCCCTTCATCCCTTTTAGGACCAAATATTCTCAACACCCTGTTCTCATACACCCGCAGTATATGTTCCTCTCTTAATGTAAGACATCAAATTCCACACCCATACAAAACCACAGACAGAACGATAGTTTTGTATACTCAAATATATGGAATGTTACATCAGTGAAAATATAGTTTCTTCTTATGTGTAGGTTTTGGGCCAGAAGATACCAAGCCCTATAGCAATAACTCTCCGTTCGTTCGTTCGTTCNTCTTTCTTTCTTTCTTTCTTTCTTTCTTTCTTTCTTTCTTTCTTTCTTTCTTTCTTTCTTTCTTTCTTTCTTTCTTTCTTTCTTTCTTTCTTTCTTTCTTTCTTTCTTTCTTTCTTTCTTTCTTTCTTTCTTTCTTTCTTTCTTTCTTTCTTTCTTTCTTTCTTTCTTTCTTTCTTTCTTTCTTTCTTTCTTTCTTTCTTCAATTGCTCTACAGTCCAATGTTTGGGCCCGGCTCCTTCTTATTTTCATTTTCGTAGTGCTGTACAGAGCCGGTACAACTCCTTGGACGGGGGATCAGCCAGTCGAAAGGCCTCTACTTAAAAACAGGATCTCACAAACGCAGAATAATGGCCACGTATTTCCATGCCTCGAGTGGGATTCGAAACCACGATCTAAGTGTTTGAGCGGGCGAAGACAGTTCACGTCTTAGAACGCGCGCCCGGCCACTGCGACCGACGACAACAGTAACTCGCAAATATAAATAATTGTGACGTAATACTCCATTCTCTTTCTTCATGCCATAATACCAACAATTTGTTTAACGATGTTTGTTTGTTTATTTGTGAGCGCACGAAATTTTAATCAAACCGCATGACAGAGGCCCCGAAATTTAGGAGTCATCTCTCATTCGGTTGAATAGATCCATTAATCATACCATACCACTGGTAGTTGTGTCACTGATAGATGTGCGTGTCTGTCCATCTGCACCACAGGGCTGTCCGTATGTCTCAGACCCGAGAAAGACTGCACTGGCAAGAGCCAGCAGCATATATACTAAAAGACAGACCCGTCCTCTCGTCAGAGAGAGCGCCCAGCAAAATCAAGACCGTAACTGTCAAATAGTAATAAATATCTGGTCATGAGCCTCAGATGGGGCCTGACACCAAGACGTACTGACCGACTGACTGACCGACCGACCGTCAGTCGCAGTGTTATTTTGACTTTGGTGCTTTCGAATACTTCCACCGCAACCCTGCGACACGTAGGAGGCGACGAAAAGGGAACGCAGTGCCTGGGGCTATAACCGGGCCATCCTGTTCCTGGGGGATGTAAACACGGCGACCTGGCCCTCCAGGTTGGGGGAATCTCGAACCTAGGAGAGTAAAATGTGGTAATGAGTCCCGCAGGACTCGGATCTGAGAGTGGGTGCGCTGGCGAAGACCGGAAGCAATTGTAAACCCAGCTTCTCGGGAGAGAGAGGACGTTACATAAGGACTATAACCGCAAGTGTTCAGTTGGGAAATAAAATTACTGGTCGTGAGTCTCAAGGAGCTTGTCGCCAAGACGAACTCATTGGCGGTAAACCGCTAGTCGTAAATTAACTGTAACTCTGATTTGGGAGTCATTCATTCATTCATTCATTCTATCATTCATTCATAAGAGTGTCGTACATGAGGATTCATTCGGAATTCATTCGCGAAGCAGGAGTGAGTGATTATCGTAAATCAGAAGGAAGTCAGTCACAGTAGAAGACCGACTAGAAGAGAGGACAGCCATATTCCAGCCAGAATGGAACGAGTTTAGGCGATTATTGACGCGTTTTTGTTAGTCAAGGAATCCCGGGTACGTGACAATAGGAATCCATGAGATTGATAGCGTGGCATTACAGAACATGCACTACAGAGAGCACGCATTTTTCTTAATATTATTGCATGGAAACCCGTTGCTTAGCAACGACCGCGAAATAGGCAAATATACAACCGTTGCTAAGTATCGACTCCGGGAAACAAGCATTTTTCGACGAAAGCAACAATGACAAGGCAACAGTTCGATACAACAATAACGGTAAGCGGTGTTTTCTACGGGGGCCATGCTGAGATGTTATGAGTAGGACAAGTTATGAGCTGAGTGAATTAGGTAACTGCTGGAGTTCAGTTGTTGTGAGCTACTGCTGCGAGAAGCTGGTAGCTGAAGCCGAAGTTAGTTGGAGAACCCAAAGGAAGGGAAGTCCACGGTTGAAAGCCGACACCCAGCAACTGCTAGTGAAGATTGTAACAGACAGAATATTTAGTTTGTCGTATAGCTATATGGGAAATGTAGTAACACGTTGTATAAGTGTGCAATAAATCCGGTTACCAATCCGAACCCCGTCTATGGCCACTCATACAAGTGACAGAATAAACTGTTCCGAAATAACAAACTTGCATATTACGCATATTTCCTATCCATACACGCACGCACGCGCGCGCGCACGCATACGTACACACATATGCCTATACATACGTAATAATGTAACGCCTAATGAACAGAAGTTTTCATATTCTTAACTTCCCCTTCCACTTCTCCCGCATTCCTCTCTCCTCGTGCATGTTATCAAATGATGTGTCGAAGCCGAAGGTTAACGCCAACTACCAACTACACGCACTAATTGTCAAACACAAACCGTCGCTTCTCTTTTCAGTCGTGCACTTCACTTTAAGTAACCACACCAAAATACAGCCAGTAATAAGAAGCAATACACGATATAGTTAAATAAAAATCGCACGCTCGTTCGTGATCTAACTTCTTAACGATGATAACCTGAAATTCTGCTCTTTCAGACTTTCTTTCTCACCGTTATAGTACTGCTGCATATATATATATATATATATATATATATATATATATATAATGGTACAGAGTTCATTTTCATTTAACCTGTAGTTCGTGTCCTCAAAGCATCGAGTTTACTTTCATCATGTTCCAGTAACAGCGTCCAGCCCTCAGTAAAGGGAGTTTCCGTACCCTCCGATAAATCTTACCGTCAAATGTACAGACGCCCTTGATTTCTGCTACTATTTTTTTCCTATGGATTTTACTGAGCCATCGTCAGTGTGGAAATGGTAGCACCTCCACTTACCGTTGGAGAGATTCCTGATCCAAATCTGGTTACCTTGACTGATTTCTTCGTATTTTCCTGATTTCCTGCAAATTTAGCAAATATCTTGACATCCGTTCCAGTTCATTAGTTATCCCATTATTCGGCTTTATATAGACTCGGTCTGCGGAACTTGAAAGTCCAATCAAATAAATTAAAATTACACAAATAAAATGAAGTCTGTTAGCTTTAACACAAATACATTCTATTCTGATTTCGTCTGCATGTATCATCGCTGAGAATCAGACAAACGAAAAATCGTTCCTTGATGACGTTATGTCCTGTACGTGATCAGTCTGGGGCCTACTGTTTAATACACTGGCAGTCGTTTTGCACGTAGAAAAGAATAATCCCGTGAACGTCATAACTAATTCAATGTCAGTGATTCGTTAAATCAAAAGCAAGGCTAGTATAACAGATTTAGAAAATGAAAACTATATCTGTATTGCCTGAAATAATCTTTTGAATTCTCTGGTTTCTAAGAGAATTTTATTCCCACCGAAATGCTGAAAGTATGAATTGGCGTCATACATTCTCTGTACGAAGAATGTGGGAACGAATGCTTAGGAAGTGGTAACAGGACGATGTAGAGGTTTCTACGTAGAGGTAAGAATGTTGGTGCTTTTGCTGTATCCTGACCTATTTTGGCACATTTCTGTCTCTCCTTTTTTTCACCCTTGTACTTCGGTAAGTATTTCTTAACAGGAGATTTGTCGCTTTTCGTAAATTGCGGGCTGTTATAACTTTCTACATTCACGCAACTTAATTCACACATTTAAGCCAATGAAATGGCGAGATATCAGGGAACACGTTTAAGAGACACGTAGCGAAAAGGAAGTTGGTAAAAAGGTTTATAACTAAGATTAAATGTTTGTTAAAATAATTTATACCAATAAGGCTGCTGTAGAGTGATGCACCAAACTTGTATTCAGAAAGAGTTGGGCTCGAGTTCTAACAGGGCCTTGAGATATCCGGACCGAGGTTCTTCCGATCCTTCAGACAAATATCTGGATAGTCCCTCTATCAGGCCAATGCAGATTCTTTGCCGATCCATCAGTCATATTACCATGTCTCAGTAAACAGTCTAGATACTGATGTGATATATATAAGATTCCACATTTTATTCATCGTATTTGTTTTATCAGGTTTTAATATTTTTTTGTGTAGACCCGTATATAGCAGCAGTTGCTAGGTAACGCACGCAACAATAGAAGAACGAAGTTCCATGTGTGGTCATTGCTGAGATTTTATAAGCAAAGTCATTAGAGTTCTGTACGGATTGCTGTGAAAATAGAATCTTATAGCGTGAAGCTAAAGAATCTCCACTGTTAGAAGCCGTTACCAGGGAACGGATGGTGAAAACACAGTAGGCTGTAAAAGGGCTTAGAGTGTGCTGTGGTAATTTGTTAATTGTGGAGAGTAGCGTTGGCACCGAAATTACTTGCATTTCCCAGTGGTGTGTATGTGGTCCGTACATCCATTCACAAATCCAAACCCCGTGTGTAGTTACATATATTACGTGACGTCTGGCGCCGTCTTGAAATAATTATCGGTATATGAAGAAATATTTATTTGTGTTACAGTGTCAGGGAAACCGAGCCCGCTTAGGACGAAAGTGAGTATTCGAAGAATCCAGGTTCGACAATTTCATGAGCTTCGAAATCGAAAATGTGAGCAAAGCTATAATATGGTTTTTAATGGAAATAACCCGAAGACAGGAGCCGAGCGAACTTGATGTGTATGATATACAAATCAGAGTATGTGCAACCTTGAACGCTTCTGTGGAGTCGGGGGGGGGGGATTATAGCTTCATTCCACGTGCGTATTTCATTTCAGATTTATTTCTCTTACACTCCAAAATCTGAAGAATCTGTTTCTGTGATTACATTCCGTGCTACAGTTTTTTGATCATATTCCTTACCACAATCTCCGTTCTTTTTAAGCCTATGCATTCCTCCACCCCATCAACTTTTGAATTGCCGAAACAATTTGCACGAAATTTGGTATTATGTCATGACATCTGAACATATATCAGTGGAGTATTTCCTAAATCCTCATCAAACTCTGAAGCCAATATGTCTCCCTTTCGTTGCTAGGCAGCGGCTCAGTAAAAATGTTACCGTCGCAACTCAGTCAAAATAGAAGAAATATTTGACGCGTAGTTTTCTGTATGGTCCGTGCCGTATCAAGAAAAGTAGGCGATTAGTACTTCACAGAACTTGTTTTGCGTAGGCTTAGTAGGCCACCTTGCTGTGTATGTATTTTTGTGTGTGTCTGTATGTGTATCTCCCCCAGAAACTTTTGATCCCCTGAACCAATCTTTCTGAAATATAAGCAGTAAGAAAAAGAATGTCGCTTCCCAACGGATGTCACTTTAAAATAATAATTTTGGGAAGACAAGATTTCCTTTCTGCCTATACCAGAACAGTCGGACACACAGGAAAGCCTCAGTCGGCAATGACTCCCCGTTACCCGTTCAAATTGAGGGTTAATGCGAATGTTGCCCGTAAGTTCGTTAGGCGAACCTTAATCATAGAAGTTCCAGCTGCAATTCTTAAAGTGCTCAGTCAGAGTAATTTAGTGTAGAATTTCGACTCAACTTTTAGCAAATTAGTCGAACAACACCAGAAGAGAAGTTGTTCTCGAGAAGTTAGTAGTTGCGCGGCTACTGAAGGAAATCTCAGAATTTTATGGAATCTGTTGATCACACTTTTAAGACACATGAATCCAATCCACTTCGACATGATAATTTTCTCTAAATTCCACTTGAATATTATGCTCACATATATGCTCACAGGCTGTTAGTGCTCTGTTTGCTTCTGGCGTTCCCTCCAAAACTTGTCTGAATTTCTTTCCACTCATATTTATGTTACATTCCCTTCCAATCTTAACCTCCCTGATTTGATGGAGTACAATTTATGAAGCTTCGTGTTATGCAGTTGTCTCAAGAATCCTCTTCCTTCACCCCCTTTTACTTCAAACATTTCCCTCGCCGCTCTGTTCTGAAACTCCCTCTCGCTGCGTTCGTCCTAAATGCATGAGAAATATTTAGGTAGCGGTTCATATGTAATATTCTGAACTACGTACATAAAGACGGCGTTCTCCGAACTTAATCTGCATCCTATATCATTCGCGAATCAAATGTTCATTTGCCATTATTATTCCTAAACATTTAAATTTTGCCACATGTGAAGAAGCCCCATTAGATGATAATATGTTATGATTCGGTTTTGTATTGTGACCATGCACATAAATTTCTCTGTGCTCACTTCCTTCCAGACCACCATACGTGTTAGTGTCTGTATTCCATTTCGGTATATATACACTCGCATTTTCCTCCTGTAAATTAACATCGCAATATAGCCTTTTTTTAAATGTTTCCATCTGTTTATCATTGAGCGCACTAGCGAGACCGTCAACGCAATCTATGAGTAAATAAAACTAACATTAATGTGCTGACGTTGGTTTTTGTTATACATACCACCACATTTTACGAGCTCACACATGGCGGTGAGGTTATCAGCCTTACGCGCCGGCCGCCCTTTACCTACAGGAAGATTGCTGATACTCATTTCTGTTAGAGGGTATCGACCTCAGGGCCACTGTGCGGCTGGAAGGATTGGGTTAATTGAAAAACAATCCAATGACCTCATCGATACTCGAACCCGCGACCTCTCGTCTTGTAGCATAGTGCCTCTGAAACGGACAGAATATGATCATGTTAGAAATCTTTCTGGGTAGAAGTATAAGATCTTTTGTACTTTACTATCGGTTTCGTTTAACACATTTTATGAGCCTAACTGGTCTCATGTCTGTGCTAAACTCAACAAGAAGCTTCCACAATACATCACTGTCACTCGAATCGTAGAATTTGTTGATGTCTTTAAATAGCTGATGTACTGTCGAGAATTTGATTAGAGCAAAATTACGGTCTTTGGTTTACCCGTTACGTAGAAATCCTTGTTAATTGCCAAAAATACCTTCGTCTAGCCTAGAGAGAATAATAAAACATAAGGTAAAGCTATCCCTTTAACCGGCCGTGAACGCCCGTAGGGTTGTGAGACGTCGAGGCTCACATATTTTCTAAACAAACAGCCTACAGATGGCGGTGAGAGATTTTCAGCCTTTCGCGCCTGCCGCCCTTTATCCCAGAAAGTACTCATTTCTGTTAGAGGCTGAGTCGACCATAGGGCCATAGGGCTGGAAAGATTAGGTCAATTGAAAAATCCAAAATAACCCATCGGGAATCGATGCAGCGACCTTCCGGCTTGTAAAGTAATGCCTCAACTAACTATGATACCACGTGCACCAGAGAGAATAATTATGTATTAAACTTTCCATGAAGTTTTTTTATGTTATGCTCCGATAATTACTGGAGTTTATTCGAAGTTTCTGGGTTAGAATAAATCATAAACGCCGTTGTGAGAACCTTCACTCCATTCTAAATTTCAATCTTTCCTCTAAGCAGGTGTTATAATAGACTCCTTGCACTACTGAGGCACTCGTTGCTTATTCCAAAGGAAATTGATTTTATGCCTCTCGTAATGTCATATTTCTGATGATGCTTGAACAAATTACTCAGGAATTTGACCAGTACGTAGCGTCTTAAATTTCTGTAATTCTCACGAGTAATATTAAACTTTAAAACCCAGGATCAAAGACTAAAGTGCTCAGCTATATATATATATATATATATATATATATATTCCCGTCCGCCAAACATCATTCAAATTCAGCAGCAGACAAAAGAACTTCCATCCATTCAAAATGTTGCGTAAATCAGGCAACTCATTATATTTGCCAAGCTTGGGATGTTGCAAAATGATACCGGATTAAAATACGTGTGTAAAATGTGCCTAAGGACTTGGTTGTAAAAGAAAAATACATTTCTTGACTATGTAGCTCAGAGAGTATGCCAATTGGTATGATGTGCTCTCAGATATAGCAGTTTTTTTGTAAACTTTGAAATTTTCATCAAGCAGCACTTGTACTTCCTTTGATTGGTGGCACATGCGCATGCGTTCCATTGTATCTGGACTCCATAGACTTGTTATGACCTGACAGCTAAGATTTGGGGCCTACTCTAACTTCTTGAGCTTGCGACCGCAAGTAACCCTGTCTGTTGCTGGAATGTACGTAGATACGTGAAGAGAGCTGCATTCCGTCCTGACTTGGGATTTGAAGTCTCACTCAGGCAGTTTAGGGATTATCAAATTACGTAAGAAGTGTAGAGGCTACGTTGAGTTTACCCGACATAACCTTCCCCATATTTTGGACTTTATTCATTGTGTGGTATTCCAAAACATACAAAATAACACAACATTTCGGAAACTGGATATGTTTCCGTCCTCAGATGAGGGATGGGACATTTACTCTGCTGGCTTCGTCCAGTGACTGAGGTTAGCTTTTTCTATGGAACCCAACAGAGTAGGTTTCTCCCATTTAGAATCCCTCTATCCATGCACCTTGGCCGCTTTTTCAGTTTTTAATCCTATACACAGTCGGTAGGACTCCTCGGAGGAGTGATCAGGACGTCGCAAGGCCGCTACCTACACACAGAGAAACATGAACACAGAATAAACGCAGACATTCATGCCTCGAGTGGGATTCGAACTCACGATCCCAGTGTTTGAGCGAGTGAAGACAATTCGTTCCCTACATCGCAGGCCCACCGTCATCGGCCCATTGCGAATCCACTTCCCCGTATTCTTTCACCGAAATCTTTCACTCGAATGATGAAAGCAAAGTAAGAGTAATTTTGTTTCATATTAACGACATACTCTGTGTTCATTACTACACAGCTACTGGATCTGACGACTGAAATGTTCACGAGCTGCTTAGTTTTGCAGGCAAATGCAGGGAATGTATTTTGAAGTAGGCCACGACTACCTGTTTCTAATTTCTTACCACCGGTGGTCAGTTTCGGATTTTATTCAACGCTGCTTGGCATCTGAATTTCGCCCAGCGTCTCTGAATAACAGAAGTATCTATCAAATCTCGTCTGAGAAATGTAAGAATGTTACTGCATTACAGTATATTAAAAGTGCGATTCTTGGGCTAGAACTTCGCAAAGGCTTATGGGTAGTGTGTTCTGCGGTACATAACAGGGACAGGGTACGTGAGTGGCTATCAATCAGTGTGCATGCTGTAGATAGATCTGGCTTTTAGATTCGGATCACGTACCAAGTGTTTCAACATGTCACCCTCCGAGAAATAAAGGCAGGATGGAGCCTGAGAAGCTTTCAGTCCATTTATTTTAGTCTGAAGACACACGCGGGTACGAAATTTATATATAACGTTACTTGAATTATAGCCTTACTAACATTGCTGTAAGAAAAAGTTTTTTCTTGTGTAGTGAGTTAGAGAGAACCTAATTTTCAGCTGACCTACTTTCTGTGGTGCTGGCATAAACTTCAAGTTCTTTCTTTATCTGATCTAATTTCCAGTTAGTGTATAGGGGTTTTTTAAAAGAACGTATATGCTTTGGTTTCCGTGTTGCCTCCGGCAGGCTCTGGCTCCAACAGTGTGAGAAATATTCTCTTTGTTCTGAAATACACAGGCGGGAGACTGAGTCGGTCCATTAAGTGCTAGAGCGACTGTAGACGGGATTTTGATTGATAACCGGATTTATTGGACTCTTTGACACAGAGCGGCCNAGTCTATTGTACGTCCCCCTTTGATATTCTACCAGTCGCCATGCCCTGCCAGTACTGGTGCTCGCTATCAGCCCCGTCCTGCCACCGAGGTCGGCCACCTCTCTGGCAGTGGTACCCGATACTTCCCCATCTACCGGAGGAATTGGAAACTACTTGGGCGGGAAACTTTGCCTAATTTTGCTCAGAGGTCTCCTAGAGACATGAGGATCTTTTACATGCCATAAATCTACGACACGGGACCCACGGCTTAAAGTCCCTCCCGGAGGACTGTCCCTTGAATTTTTCCGCCCTTAAAAATTCCACGACCGCCGGGTTTGAACCCGCGTACCTCGAGTCATGAGGTGGGAACGTTACCCCTAGACTACGGAGGCTGCTTAGCGGCTTCCAAGGGCGGATGTTTCCCCTTCCTCTGTGTTCCCGAACTGTCCCGACCGCAGCTACCAGTTTCTCACAGCAACAGCTCACAACGACTGAACCCCGGTAGTCTAAGTCACAAACCAGCTCACTAACCTCACCATGTTCAAGTCAAAGTCATAGTTATGTTTCGACCGACGGTCAGCTGGCCATTCTGTCGTGTTAAGCACCAATCTGGGGCCCAAGACCAGATTCTTATTACTGTCAGACAGCTGTGGGTTTGTTGATGAGGGGCACCTTCTCTGACGATAAGGCGAGTCTTTCGTTTACACTTGTTGCTGATCTTCGCCCGCGCAGCCATTCTCGACTCCGAATCCCGCGGAGCTCATGACCATAATTTACTGTCGAGACGCCCCCAACATGGAGGGTAAGGTCCCCGTATTTAGAGGGTGCCTCAGTTATAGCACCAGACACTGTATTTCCTTTAAGTCGCCTCCTACGACTCGCAGGGGTACGGTGGAGCTATTCGAAACCGCCGCCACCGGGAATAATTGCAAAAGCTAAATCTCGTTACGGACTGCGTAGAAAACACCGTTCCTCTGTTGCAGTGGAATTGTTGCCGTGAAAAAATGATTGATTGTGGAGCTCTCGTATATTTGCCCGTTTCGCAGTCGACGCTTAGCAAAGGCACTGCATTAGTAGATGATCCTGTTAATATCTGAGGCTGCACTGGGGCAAGCAATAGTATGATTCTTGAATAATAAGCTAGAAAGTATGTGGAAGATAGTATTCATGTCATAATTCGAGTCACTAAGCCAGAATTTTCCTAAACGATTTGAGGACAATTGCTAAGAACATTCCTGGTTACAAGTTCAGAGCGTCGCCAGTTCAGCAACCGGATCGGCACTGAATAGTTTAGGGTACATAATTCATATAAGAAGTTATGCGTTTGTGTGTACACAAAGCTGCATGTTTATACATATATATACCGTAATAGATGGCGTATGAATAATTATTTATATATGTTATATACTGGCGTTAGAGTTATTTTCAGTGTCTGACAGTTAGATGGCTCCAATTGTCAGCAGGATGGCTACGCGACTTCCTGTTCAAATTTTAGCGAAGCTTTTCAAACATTATATCATGACCTCTAAGCATTCTTATATTTATATTTGTGAGGAGGATACAGTTTATTTTGAAACACCTTGTAAGGCGCAAAATATGCGGAAGACTAAAACTGGTGTGGAGACTGGAAAAATAAAAGCAAAATATAGGATACGTCCGAATAATGTGACGATGTTATGCAGTTCCATAATTTTAAGATATGCACGAACATGGTAAATGAAGGTCTGAAAACAAATTGCCTGTTAACTCTTGACCTAAATGCTCAAGAGATGAAGTGAATGCGCATCACAGGGGTTCCACTTTGTCCACGGATATGTAACAATTTCCCTTCCGGGATCCCGCATTTATGTTTGTATTACACTTCTGTGTGGATTGCCTCTGTGCATTTGAAAAAGTCTGGCTTTTATGTGGCTTGACATATCTTCATAACGTTTCTTCCGCTCTCGCGTTTATTTTTCCGTTTCTTCTCCGCATTACAGTATTTCATGAAATACAGATTTTTTACTACAGCCTGGCACGTAGATTGGAGGCTATGTAAAAGAATGCCGCTAATGAACATAAGCATAGGTGGGGGTGGGGGAGGAATCGAATCACTCCATGGATTAAAAACGGATGAAAATTAAAGAAAAATAAGTTAGCAAATATTGATACTAAAATTATAAAATATTGTTAAAATAAGTTCTTCTACCCTGCATAATACAGGGTGACTAGTAGAAATAGTTCAAAATGGTTTAGTTATGTGAAGCACATGTTCTTCTGAATACCACCCCTCGCTTTGAAACTCTATTCCATTGGTACATGTTTCTAGTTGTCTGTCCCGAATTTTAATAAAACCATTTTTCATGAAATTTTGTACAATTCCCGGTAGAGTCAGGGTCCATACCGGCTGTGGGGCCCACCCAGCCTCCTATCCAATGGGTGCTTGGGGGATCTTTCCTTGGGGGTAAAGTGACCGAGGTGTGAAGCTGACCACTTACCTCCAGCTAGTGCCGAGGTCAAGAAAATGCGGATCTATACAATCACTCCCCCAGTAGTCCTTCATAGGTCAGTGCTTAATCAGTTAAGCAAAGTGGCAATTTTACCTTTTACTGACAACATTTAATTGTGCTATTTGACCCCGAAGGGTCTCTGGGCGTGTTGAAGAGGAAAATTTTTAACCTTGCCGGGAATTGAACCCCCTGTCTTCAGATGATGGTTAGATATCGTAGGTTGAACTAATATTCATTCTTCTTCATCCTGTACATTTTGACACCCTTTCTTATGAAATCGTGACGGTATTTCTTTGTGTCTCATTTGACGTCATGTGGTCCCAAGCCATCGGAATTCACCACTACACCAGCCAATCCAATAAGACCCTTTCTTCCTTCTAACAACGGCAGAGACAATCAGCCAATAAAAGAGATCCTAATCCTAGTTGAATGTCCAAATAAGAAAGAAACTGATCTTGCCTCGCCATAAAAAGGACAGAGAGGAAACTTCTCCCCAATCCATCCTTTCACACCCACCTTCTTTCTTTCAGCATTATCTTCTTATAAGATACTGACCTTCGTTTTTATCGATGAAAAGGGGACAGAAACTTCCATGTGGCCAATACTACCAACATAATAAGATTCTCATTCCCTCAGGAGCTAGGACGATAATTTTTCTTTTCTCAAAACACAACAGAGATTTAATTGGCGAAATATCTTCACATCTTCACCACTGGGAGATTTCTTGCTCTCATTTTAGGGTTGTGTATCACTGAAAATAGGTGATTTTCAAGATATTCTGCAGACGAGTATCACAGTTTCTAGCACTAGCTGAAGGAAAAGACGGTGCTACTTTTTGTTCCTTCTCTTGCCACAGCGACATCTGGGGAGGCGGGGTGGCTGTGGACAGCTGAAGACAGATTTTCCAACAAGCAAAAGTAACACGTTATCACTCGACCGACAGGCGACGTTCTGGTATATCCTTCTGTGTGCAGTGTTCGGAGAAGTCGTTATATCATGTAGTGTAAGATAGATATAAGGGCACAAACTAATGTGTTTTTGTAAGACCTGAGGTTATCGCAGCAGTGGTTACGAAGAACTCTACCTTTTTGGATATAATGTTGTGTAGTCTTTTGAAAATCAACCGCTGTTTTGCAGGAACATGTCTCCTGCAACTGCAGGGTCGAAAAATAAGCTCTACTTGTCGCCAGCTCTCTCTCTCTCTTTCTGATTTCTTGCTTGGCACATTCTTCTACCATGATAATGGGGGCGACATGTTTTCTGAAGTGTCAGCTGACTTGCAACGGACTATGTGGCGTCATATACCAGATGACATAACCCTTAGTAATTGTGCTTTGTTCCGCACTGTTAAGTTGTAAAATGCGACAGATGACCCTGGGCTGGATTGATGCCTGTGGTGTTCAAGGATTGGCATATACTGTACGTTGTAAGTTTCGAGGTGCTCAAGCGGCGATGAGCCGATACCGATGTTTCGTAAGAATATGGTGCCATTATCTTCAGGGTTATATTGTATAGGTTGAGAATTAAAGTACATCAAGTAAACGGCCCGAGCCACAGAAGAAATTATCCTCTTTTCCCTTACCATTTTTATTCTCTTGGACTGGATTCCTGTCTTTACTTCATCTGCTAGAATCTCAAAACCAATTCCTTGTATTTTAGAGGCAGTTACGGGTCTGTTATTCCTGAACCTACAAGTTTCTACCCTGATGATGGAGGCAGCATGTTCCTCCTGAGCGTCAGTACCGGCTCACAGAAGCGCATGGTGTGTCAAGCCAGAAGTGTACAGTCTGATTACATACAAAACTTTGTTTACGACACTCCCACTCGCCAATATCAAGAAGTTGGGAATACACGTATAGCGTTAAGGTACATGTTATGGTGTTATGGTGTTATGGGGTTATGTGATCGTCTGAGGTGATGGGCGAAGGGGGGGGGTGACGGCCCTGAGTTACTTCTAGTGGTGGGATGAGTTGTCAGCATTAGAGCAACTTCAGGTTCTCAATTTTCATGGTGCTTTTACACTTGTTTAATACAAGGAAGCCGACGGTAAAATTTACCTTTCGTCTATTTTGCAGAGTTCTGAATTCGATTCCATTAAATTTGCCCATTCCTGCGTGTGTGCAAGCACAGTGTAAGATAGCAAATTACTAGGTATGTATGTCGGAGATAAACTGCGGTAAGTGCCCATTCATCCTTTAACACGTAGTCCAGGGAAGATCTGCAGTAAGTTTCATTCTCAGAGCGCCTTTAAACACGTCACTATTCCACTTTAAAGTGTTAAAGGCTGCTAGAATTCAGAATCAGCTCTGCACGAATAAATGGCTGTAGCAGGAATTCACATCCGACCAATGTTTAAGTTGTGACCGCGCCATAGCTCGAGCGGTTAGTCGCTGGCTTCCCACCGCGGCGGCCCGGGTTCTATCCCGGGGTCTGGTCAAGTGGGTTTTGTGGTGGACGAAGTGGCGGTGGGGCAGGTTGTCTCCGAGTACTTCGGTTTCCCCTGCCAATCTTCATTCCACCAGTTGCTCCACAATCACCCTCACCTATTATCTGGGGCTGGTACAATAGGCCAGAAGTGACCGCAGTACAAGGGACTTAGTCCCACCCCACTAGCAAAAAAAAAACAAAATGTTTAAGTTGTGTGACGAAATACCTTACTGATATTTTCTAAATCTTTAAAGAAAGTGTGTTTTTTAGGTATTCACATAATTCCGAAAGATATCCGTTAGTGAACTAATTTCGTTATGACACTGTAAGCTAAAAGCACAGAAATATTTCCCCCGGGGGAGGGGGACAGGTTGTATCAGGATTTATGTTTTTACAAAAGGATATGCAGAACATATGCTTACAAACTTAAGTTCAAAACATTAAAATAATTTTACACACCACCCTATAATTTTGGGTCTGATAATTTTGATTTTAATATTTGGCATATTCCAGTCCTTCTTTTCAAATTTGATAGAGTTTCAATCATTTCTGAGTTATTTTTGTTGTGTTTCAGTGTGGCACTGTTAGTTCTGAGGGCTATTTTGATGACATTGTCTTTGAGTATTTTTGTAATTCGCTTTATTCAGTTCCGAAATATGTAAATGTATTCTTTTTGTTTTGTTTTCTTTGTCGTGTTGTTGGTTCTGTATAGTGTTTGTATTGTACAGTTTGTTATTTATGAATTTATTTATTTGGTATTGGTTTTGTTATAATATATTTTGTGTTGTTTTTATCTTTATTCATGTTTTTCTGTCTCATTGGGTATTAGCTATTTGTATTTATGGTTATTAGATATATCGAACAAACGTGTCTTTGTATCTCTTTCTGTAAATGAGGTCTATAATGATTCGTATTATGTTTCTTATGTTCTATTTTTGCGGTAGTTGGACCCTTTCTTCTAGCACTTGTGTTTGGTATCTGGCCATATTTTACGATTGAAAGTTGCGCAGAATAACTATAAGTTGTATAGCTATTAGGAATTTATGCATTTCTATCACGGCACATAGACTAGGTAATTTGGAGCTCATGCTGTAATATCTGCAGGTTGTTCTGGGGGACATGTTTAGTCACAATAGGCCTACACGTTTCAACATATACATATATATATACACACACACACACACACACACTCGTATTCTGCATGAGATATTTTTTCGATCTTGACGGGGGCATGTTTTCTGCCGACAGAGTTCTCATGGTTTTCTGTATCACCTAAGACAAATGTCGGGATGATACCATGAGTCATCCACGACCGCTTCCTTCCAAACTCTCTCTCATCTTAATTAATTTGTCTCCCTATCATTCAATATTCCAGTACAGTCTGCGTTATGAAATAACTCCTCCCCACTAAAATCGTCCCTTCTTTATTTGCACAATTTCCGTCTGGCTTCAAATGAGGCTCTAAGGGAATGACTTTAATTACCCCATAAATACGTAAGTATTAAATAAAGAAATTAATAAATTACTAATAATGAGTTCACAAAATTAATTCTTGCGAGTTTCTAAAATTTATAAATTTTCTCTAATGACAAACTTTGAAATTTATATTAATATAAGCTGTATGGAATTTATATATAATTTATGCTAAATACTTAATGCCGTTCCTCGCTATTTAAATGGAATCAGATGTTAGAAATACCATGATTTATTTCAACCGTCTTCCAGTGCATACACTCATCTATCTCCTCCTCTCTCTCGCACTACATGTGTCGGCACAAAAGTGCCATCTTCAGGTGC
>NW_019718280.1:1047871-1052709 GCF_002891405.2 Cryptotermes secundus
TAAATATGTATGCATATATTTCGAATTAGAACATTTATCTTTATCTCCTATGTAAACCAGGGAAAACTGTTTAACAAAAATATGCCAAAAATCGTAAAATAATGTGTCATAGCATCCCGTTGCACATCACTTTACTCCTGTTTGTTATTATCCGTCTCACATGCAACTTGCTTTCTAAAACCTTTAAAAGTTTTAAACTTTAAAATCTGTCCTACGCCACTGATGTATGCATGCTACGTGTTTCCACCAGCACTGGTCACCTTCAGGTGTCTCTAAAATTGCTGATGAAACTGTTGTGCGTCTGTCCGTAAGTTCAGTTTTTGGAATACGCCCTCGTCTATGCCGCCATGTGTCTACAACATCTGTTAGTATCTTGTATCATTCTGTGTATGATATGTATTGGTGTTTCTTATGGTATACATGCATTTTTTTTGTTGCTAGTGGGGTGGGACTAAGTCCCTTGTACTGCGGCCACTTCTGGCCTATTGTACCAGCCCCAGATGATAGGTGAGGGTGATTTTGGAGCAATTGGTGGAATGAAGATTGACAGGGGAAATCGAAGTACTCGGAGAAAATCTGCCCCAGCGCTACTTTGTCCACCACAAATCCCACTTGACCACACCCAGGATCGAACTCGGGCCGCCGCGGTGGGAAGCCAGTGACTAACCGCTTGAGCTATGGCGCGGCCCATGGTATACATGTATATGCACTTACCTTGTGATGACAAGTAGTTCCTCTTATTGTGTCGTCCGTAGCCGTTAGTTATGTTTGCTAAGCTGGGTTGGTTCTATATTATTTAAGGTGTATGCTGCTATCGAATGTTTATTTCTTGTACTTGTAGTATTACAAATACTGCGTTAAAATATCAGTATATGCGTTATTCCTTTGTAGTTTGTTTTTGCTGATTTTATATATGTGGTAATTTTATAATGTTTTTAGAAAATGGAACTAAGGATCATAAAAGACACTGCATAACAGTGACTGTAATATAAGCGTAGACACGAGGCACTTCAAGCAACAAAAATATAACAGCCTTATTTTCAACACAAAAAAACACTTTCAGATACAGCAGTAAAAAATAAAGAACATTACAAAACTCTCTGAAGGAACTCAAAAAGTAGCATTCCGAACGCGAAACGCAGTACAAAACACAGCAAAACCCTATTAAAAATAGACAGATACGAAGAAAGTGGTATTTACCACATTAAATGCATTGACTGCCCACTAAAATGCGTAGGACAAATAGGCCGAACACTTTACACAACTTATAGAACACGTGTAGCCGTACAAGCAGTTAGCAATAACAACGGTAGCTCAGAATATTCGAGCCATATACTGAGCATAACAAGCATGTGTGAGTATAACCGATACAGTGAGCATCATAGTAACGGAGAAAACAGAAAACAGTTAAATACACCAGAAGAATAGCACATATAGGAATCATGAAAAGCAGACTACACATTAATGACGCATATATTGATATTTATAACCCAATATTCGAAACATTACGAGTACAAGAAATACAGGTAAACATAGATAGCAGCACATACACCTTAAACAAAACAGAACAAACCCAGTTTAGCTAATGTTTATAACGACTACACACTTCACAATGAGAGGAACTACATATATATATATATGTATGTATGTATATCATGAGATACACCAACACATGTTACAGACACATGGGCACATAGACGGTGGATTTAAAAAAAAATGAACCTACAGCAGTTTCATCAGCAATTTTAGAGACACCTGAATATCACCATTGTTGATGGAGAAAGTAGGTGTGTGACGTAGGATAGATTTAACGCTTAAAATTTCTAAGGGTTATAAAGAGCAAATTGCATGTGAGACGGCCAGTAACCAAGAGAAATATATTGTAAATTTTTTTTAAATTTTATTTTAGATTTTAGCAATCAGAATATTACACAATTCTATAAGCTAAAGTGCTGATTACTCATTAGATATACTAATGACTAGTGGCATGAGCAGGTTGATATCCAGCGAAATCACCTGTATAATCTATAATTAGTATCTATACATTAACTTAAGAGTAGTTCACTTGGCCACAGTTTTTGAGTCTTTTGTTGCTTACTGGTTCCAGGAGTTGTTCCATGAGCTGATTGGGGTGGTTTACTATGGAGTTATGATGTGTGATGGCTTTCTCGCGTATTGCTTCCTGCACGGTTGGTAGCTGTAGATCTCTATGTAGTGTATGATTTGTTACGTACCAGGGAGCATTAACAATTTGACGGAGTATCTTGGATTGAGATCTTTGTATGATTGCAACATTTGATTTAGTTGAGCAGCCCCATAATTCTAGTCCATATGTCCATATTGGTTTGATAATTGTTTTATATATTAGAAGTTTGTTGTCTATAGATAGTCGTGAAGTATTGTAAAATAAAATTAAAAATATAGTAGTCGAAAAGAAAGCACCAGAATTTTGCTCGATATCTCTCTCGCTTTGCAACAATAGAGAACGAGAATCGATGGTTTAGAAGGCTGTGCTCTGGCCTCTGATCCGTCTATAGTTCCCCAAGAAATGAAATAAAAAGTGTGAACTTGCTCCGCACAAGAAGTTGGAAGGAACAGAACTAAACCATATCATTTCTTATTTCCACTTCCTGAACGATGAGATTACATTTCAGTTGTGAGCCATTGAATAAGAAACTTCTTCGATTTCCCATAAGTCAGGAGAGTTCAAACAAAATTTGGGACAAAGCGTGCGATCTAAAGTGACCTTTCTCGAGACAGATTGTTCCACACGTGAAAGCGTTAGAAAGTTCCCTGCGTATTAGGCGTATGAAAGAAATTGAAGAACCTTTACGCTTCATAAAATCTTACATACAATAAACTCTAAACTAAATCCGTGGAGCAGGGCCTCCCTTAAGAAGCTGACAGCCAAATAATCAGAAATATTCTCACCAATTCTGGAACCCGAAGGTTCATTACTATATTTACAAGAACCAATTCACTTCAGCCCACGTGTTCATAACTTTAAGAGCCCTCTTAATATTGTCCTTTTATAAAAGTCTGTTTTTCTGAAGAAGTTTCTAAAACACAGTTAATTCCATGCATGCTACATGCCCTTTGCATCACACCCTTCTTCATTTTGTCACCCTAATAATATTTTCTGAACTGCAGTTTACGAATCTCCAGCCTGCATTATCTCTGTTCGAGCCCAGATATTCTCTCATTGTCTTTTTTGAAGTGCTTTCCAGTACACTAACCAAATTCAATAACCGTATAACACAGGAAGTAGTGTTATAATTAATATTTTTAAGTCTATAAAAAGGGAGATCTGAGAGTAAATTATGAATAAGAGATACGTTTAAGAGGATGTTCTGACTCATTTTGGACGATTCATAAACTAACTTTTATTCCGAATCTTCGCTTCCATATATTTTAACCTTTGCAACATAGAGATTTTTATCCTATTTCGTAATATATTGATTTATTACTCCGAAATATTGCTAGCCAGTTTACAAAACTCCAAACTGGAGGAACCCTTTATCTATTGCTCGCCTACCCTCTTCATAAGCAGCGACGGTCTTCCATATCCGGAACAATAGGAGTTGGTACCGCACAACAGAAAAATAACCGTTGCCGCAAAGTTTCAAGATCTTTAATAAAAGTTTATTTCCGTCAGTCAAGAGGTATACATTAATTTTCAGGACACACATTTGAATTTATATATTTTGACCCACTTCTGAGTCATAATCACATATGTAAAGAATCTTAGAACAATTCTAAGCCAGCAACACATTATAAAACATCGATATATCGAAAAAAATCCTCGTCGCATTAACATCTGTAGATGAGATTGATCCATCTCGTAGTTGTATAAATGCATTTTGATATAATGTGGTCACTCGTGTAGTCACTGTAAGTTTGTAACCAGTAAATTTTTCGTATAACAGTTTTTATTCTCTTACAAGCAGAATCCTAATTTTATTATGTTTAAATACATATGCCACTGTGAAACGAAATATACTTTGTGTGTGTTGATCGCATGAAAGTAAAGCTATCCCTGTAACAGGCCGTGGAGGCCCAGAGGGTTGTGAGACGTCGAGGCTCCCACATTTTCTAGACAGTCGGCTCATAGATGACGGTGAGGTCAGCCTTACGCGGCGGCCGCCCTTTACACTTCAAGAAGATTCCTGGTACTCATTTCTGTTAGAGGCTGAGTAGATCCCAGGGCTATAGTGCGGCTGGAAGGATCAGGTCAATTCAAACATTCAGTGACCTTATCGGGACTCGAACTCGTGATCTTGCGGCTTGTAGCATAGTGCTTCAACAAACTACGCTACCGCTACTGCGTGGAAGAAGTACTTTTTCTTGTTATACGTGGTACCCTTTTCTGTTATCGCGTCCGCATTTCAAGTGATATAAGATTTAGTAAGAGTAATTGTTATCCTCAGTTCCATAATTTCTTGAGTGTCGGAAACGAATTTCAAGTACATACGCACAAGGATCTCTAGATTTAACATATTTTTCATGCTTATTCTAAAGAGAGTTCTTCTCTAACTTCTTAATATTGTGGTTCAATGATGAAGATATTCCTAGTTGTGGGCGTGCGACGCAGAGAAGTGAGGATGAACTGTTTTAGCCTGAATATAAGGCGACGAGACATGTTGTGGACTGTTTCTTACAAAAGATATGTAGCCTTATTTTCGGGCCCTTAAGAATAAATACGAAGAAGATGGTTATGTGGACTTCTAATTGCTTATTCTATCGATTTTTGAAAATATTGTGACATGACACCTGAAAGCCGGAATAGTGGAGCCAGAGCGGAAGTCTGTTGTTAGCCAACAGCTCGCCAAACATATTGT
>NW_019718280.1:1052837-1064074 GCF_002891405.2 Cryptotermes secundus
ACTTTAACTTTAACTTTAACTGTTCGTTCGTAAGGCAGTCACAGTGGAAGAAAATACACTCGTAGTCCAGTAAGGAATAGAGCGAGTTTTCGACAGTCAATGATCTGAGTTGTTATAATTGGTTGCGAGTGTAAAGAAGTGCCAATAAACCCAATCATCCAATCCTTTTATTATTCGCCACGTAAACCCCTCAGACGTGACAGTATCGAGCATTTTATTTAAAGTATTAAATTTTGAATTGTTATATCACAATGCTACAATATTCACGTCTTTCGGTTTCAACGATCGCAACTGTCAAGCGGTTAGTGGTTGGCTTCCCACCGCGGAGGCCCGGGTTCGATCCTGGGTCTGGTCAAGTGGGATTTGTGGTGGACAAAGTGGCGCTGGGGCAGGTTTTCTCCGAGTACTTCGGTTTCCCCTGCCAAACTGCATTCCACCAATTGCTCCGCAATAACCCTCACCCATAATCTGGGACTAGCACAATAGGCCAGAATAGCAATAAAAAAGACTGACGCATTCAGTGTTGTCAGAAACCGTTTGTCGTTTTCATTTTCTTACTGGAAGTATACGGGGCTGCTCTGTATTCGGACTTATTCGATATTCATGTTTATCCAGTAATTGAATCTCTACGAGGGGATTACTTATCTCATTTGTAATGATGGAATTAGCTGGTGTTTCTACAGGTTAATGATTAGTCCATAGATCTTGGTAATATTATCTGAACATGTCTTGTTTGACTGTAGGTCCTCCAGCAAATATGAAAATTTCTTGTGTACTGAGACAGTTTTGTGTAGAATTCCCAAACTGTCTTATTTGCTATGAGAATGACCAATTTTCCAAACGTGATCGAATTTCTTTTAATTACTTCCATTTACTCTTAAAGCCACTATATATGTCTAAAAATCTATATTAAGATTTCAATCTGTCTGCTTTACAGATCTTAAAATAGCACTTTTTGCGAGTTAAGAGCATACTTCACGTCTCTTTGGTTGTAGCATTGTTGACATTTCGTTTGTAAACCTTAGTATTATCAACTTCCCCTGCTTTCTCCAGTATTCCTTACTAGTTGTGGAATTATATTTCTCGGATGATATTCGAAGCCCTCTTTTACGAATAACACTAAAAAGTACACGTTGGAAACCGTCACTCTTATGTAGGATATTATTCTTCATAATCCAAATTAACATGTTACAAACACTCGTCGAATAGACATGATACCCTCTGACAAAAGATCTATCGCTCTTTCTTGACTTAATACAAAAATTGCTTTCACACAATATTTCAACGATTCACAGTTTATTGCTATGGTAACATGAAATCTCATAATTTGACCATCTCACCGATATAATAATTTTTATGTATACAGCAGGATTAGTTACTATTGATGTCTCTGTTTTCAGATCTGGAACAATTTGGACACCGCGTTTAAAGGTCACATGACTTACGTAAAGAAGCGGTGGTATAGTTCACAGGTTTTACTGTCATATAAAGAAGGATAAATGAGAAATAAAGTAGCTAAAAATAAACACGAAGCAATAACATATATCCATTTGGTTAGAAACTAACCCTTAATCCGCTATAATATCCTGGCAGACTGATGGTTGCTAGGGATTACTTCATCATAATCATTCTTAATGAAAATACTACGGCACGTATGGAAGCTTTAAGGGCTGGAAGGCTGGGAGACATATAATAATAGTAACAAAGCTATTTCTCACTATATAAAAGAAAATCTTCCTTGTCCACAGCAATGAAAAGAATTACAGCCATGACAAAAACCCTTTCTCTACTGACAGAAGTCGTGATCCTCGGAGACTTAAAGGCGAACTTTGTGGCAGCTGCCAGTTAACTGAAGAAAGTAAGAAAGTGTCCGTTGTCTGCAGTAAACAGTTTAAATTTTGCGGAATTGGCTTAAAGAATATCTGAAGGCTTATATACACACATTCCTTCACCAGAATTCCCATAATTAGAAGGCTCTCTATTGCCATAAACAACTAACTTCGTTGGCGTTATGTTGCTCATTCCATCGTTACATATTGCGTTTGTAGAAGAGAAGTATATGCTTAAACAAGATCTGTGGCATCACCATACAGACCTGTGTTCATGCTTTCCCCCCACAATAACTTATACTATTCGTTCATTCATCTGTAATCTGTCAAGAGGACAGGTCCACAGTCTCTTCCAAAACAGTTCCTCCACTTAATGCGATCCAGAGCTTTCTCCTTCAAATGAGAATATCCTCATCTGTCCCCAAGGTTATCCACCTGACGGATATTAATACAATTTGGTAAGAAAGTTTTGCCATTAGAGACGACCAAATTTTTCTGCTTTCCAATTTCTCATTATCAGTCGATTTCCTAACATGGTAATTTTAAATTTGTACAAGAGGTTCTGGGAAGAATAAATCACATTCTTCCCTCTGATACGACACGGACCCCACAGAAAACGAAAAAAGAAAAAAGAGGAACTTTAGAGCAGGATGATCTTATGAAATCTTTATTTTTGAAAGTAATATAAGTAAGCTAAGAATTAAAATTGTCCTTCACATTTTTGATACAGTACTAATTTCGAAGTAGTTGACCATTAACAGTATAACAGATGCCAGTGGGGATGATTGAGCTTACATTTGTTACAGTTAAAATAATCAGGGTCGCATTTTATTTGGTGATAAAATGAAGGGCTGGTTTAGTCGGACGGCTTTGGAATCATGGTTTTAGACCAATTTCAGATCTAGCAAACAATAAGACATTCTGTGTTTTTTAAATTTGAGGTATTCACCGTGGCATTTTGTAGTGTTAGATTCTGAAATTTCCGCAGTGTATTCTGGGCAGAATTTTACAGATTTTGTAGAACGTACTCTCTCCAGGTTCAGGATCGAAGACTGTGCTATGCATGCAAGGAGCATACAGCATCAGGGGGCCTGATTTCAGGATTTTGCAGAAATACTATTTGGAGTAACGAACTCAGTTGAATTTTCCATTTAGGAAGTTCAGTGGTGATGTAGTTTTGATGACAATGTTTTGGTTTTCTTAATTGCAACAACGAACTGATTATGAATATAATAGAGATTATTGGTGGGAAATCCTCTTGCAAAATATCCATTTGAAAGACGAGAAAATAATTTTATTGGGATCATGACACAGGAAACTTGTGTATGACAAGTGGTCAGAAGTGGCTCAGAAGAATTGATGGTGACGGATGGAAATGGCTGAGGATCATTGGGGATGAAAGTTGGATGGAAGTGACCCTGGATCGTTTGGAATGATAGTTGGATGGAAGTGAATCAGGATATTTGCGTATGATAGTTGCATGGAAGTGACCCAGGATCGTTGGGGATGATTGTTGGATGGAAGTGATTCAAGTGCGTTGTGTATGATGGATGAAAGTGAATCAGGATATTTGGGGATGGTAGTTGGATGAAAGTGGCTCAGGTTCGTTGATAATGACGGATGGAAGTGATTTGGAGTCGTTTCCAGTGGCGAACAGTATTATTATCCGTGCTGGACCCGTGGTTTCTGCTGCCACACAATCCAAATCTCATAACGTCTGAGGTTTGTTCACTTGTAGAAAGCTGGCTATTTAAATTCGCACGGCGTTCCTAATTTGGAGATATCTGCCTGGCCAGAGTAGGGCTGAAATGTAAATATGACGGGCCCCCCAGACAGGGCATTTGTGGTTCGAGCTCACGTTGGTTTGAATGAGAAGGACAGTGAGCTCTGGGAAGTTGAGAAGTGAGCCGCGCGTTTCCGTCACAAATAGTGTGTGTCTCACCCATGTTACACACTTGCATACTTGACGTTTCTATGCGACAGATACAGCTTTCATGGTTATTTTGAACTTGTCACGAATATATCCATATCACGGGTTAAACATTAACTCGCACTGATAGAACGTACTTTGAGAAGGGGAGTACTCTTATCAAACAATTATAGCCCGAATACTGATTATTCTGTTTCATTTGTAACTGTTTCTTATGCAACAGAGTATCTGGAAAGTTGAAAGAGTTTCGGATCACAAAATTAAGACTAATCTCAGTACTCGGGTTTGTTGGTAGTTCTTTAGAGATATATTTTTTAGGTTGGGTTGAGACTAATTCTCTTAGTACTTAGGATATAACCGGCCAATGGCACCATCGCTGGATAACGAATGAGGGAAGTGGAACTTCTGTAGAATGATAATTGGTAGGGGAAACCGAAATATGTTTATTCGGAAAACCCTGCCCCAGTGCTGCTTTATCTAAAACATGTGAACTGACCTGGGATTGGCTAAAGGTAAATGCACACCGTAAAGTTGATTTTGTGCTTCATTACGAGGAATTGTGCTTGAGTGAAAGCAGAGTTCCACCATACTTAAACTTAGCGGTGGGGTTCAAGTCCAAAAGGCACAAGGATAAATTGACGAATAAAGAAAATTCAAAACCTACCAGGAAGGAAACCTCGGTCCTTCCGTCTGTATTCTAGTCGCCAAGCTAACCGAGCTTCTCCTGTTCCATTTTTTGTTTGGTTAGTTTTAACAGTGGATGATCTGCCTTTAATTTGGTAAGGTGAATACTCCGTTCACCGATCACAGTGACCAGGCGGTCTAAGGCATGAACTGTCTTCGTCCGCTCCAACACTGGGGTCATGGGTTCGAATCCCATTCGAAACATGGATGTCTGTTTTGGTCTTGGCCTTGGGACGGGTTCATCCTCGTCCAAGGAGTCCTGCTTAATGTGTATAGATTAAGAAACTGAAAAAGCGGCCAGGTTCCACAAGGGCTGTAGGGCCATAAATAGATAGGTGGACAGAGAGGCAGGGAGGGAAGTTGAAAACTCTGCTCAAAAATATTTTCACTGTAATTTGTAAAATATCAGTACATGCATTAAATTAATGCGAGCCATTTTCTTTGAGGCCGGTCTGGAAAACCGAGATTTACGGCCGTGGGGATCTGTTGCGCTGACAACGTGACACCCTCTATCCGCAGCAGTTGGCACTAATTTCGCCGACAAGCGGCGGTCACTCGGTTGGTATAGTTCGCTTGCAGACTACATGCCACGAAGTTTTTTTTTTGTCTTCTTTGAGAACAAATATGGGGCGAATTCATACTTGGTTACGGTCGTAAAAATCTGTATACCATTATCAGACTCGTAAAGCAGTGTTCGATGTGTATGCGTGTATGTTGGTTAAATACACGCCTGAGGAGGTGCTCAGCCAACTTGATTTTCTTAGCGGCCGAGCCTTGCGTGCACAGATGTGAACGAGAAATTGGCGAAGTGAAAACAAAAAGAAAGGGAGACAGTGCTGACTGAAGGAACTAGGAAAAAGAAGTGCTGCGGCTTCCTGCTTACAGCATGCAGGAAGCTTACAGGAAGAAGCGTGCTTGAAAGAAACAGAAGAATTAGTAATTATCATTTCTCAACACGACGACGTAGAACACAGATGTAGCAGCGACTATGAAGGCCGAGCTTCAGCTGATATTCTTCTTTATATATGAAGTATAATTATCATGGGGCGTATGATTGATCTGTTTAACCCGGGTTTATGAATTCCGCATATTGGAATAGAGACAATAGCATTTCGCTCCCCCAAATGTTTTGTCAGGTTACTACTACGACGAACGTGTGAGTGCGTGCAAGATGGTGATATCTCGCCATTCACCCTTGCCAAATATCAGGACGCGTGTTTGCGTTACCATTGTGTTACTTATACACTACTAACAGGTATATTCCTACAGTACTAAAATTTAGAGAATTACTGGGTTTTTGGACTTTTCCATCGTCCGATATTCTAGAAAATAAAAAATATGACTTTTCGGAAACTGGACCCGTTTCTGTCTTCAGGCCAAAGGGACGGCACCTACTCAGTTGGCCCCTTAGAAAGAGCTAACCTCAGTCACTGGACAATCCCTATCAGATTTACACAGCTATTAATCACTTGATACCAGGCTAATTCGGAAGGAGATAAAAGAAACTACAAAAAATTGGTAGACCGTGCACATGTGTGGAAATGGCATTGAAAAGGAGGTAGAAATTTTGCTACAAACCTAGCCAACAAAACCAAGTGCATGAACACCAAAACAAAGAAGTGGGGGAAGGGGGGATGTGAAGATTTTTTTGTGGAAAAAGTTATGTAGTATCTACCACTAGCGCCATCTCTGGAGTAAAACCTCAACACTCGAGGTTGATACCTTATGGAAACCCATGAAAAATCTGTCAGGGGTCAGCTTGCGGCATCTCAGTAGGAGAGTGTTGCTGGGAATGAAACCGCAGATCAGCTGGCAAGAACCGGATCTGAACATCTGAACCAGCTTGCGGCATCTCAGTAGGAGAGTATTGCTGGGAATGAAACCGCAGATCAGCTGGCAAGAACAGGATCTGAACATCTGATCCAGCTTGCGGCATCTCAATTGGAGTTGCCAAGAAAGCGATCAGGGACTGGACTAACAGAAATCACAAAAAACACTGCGAATCCACAACTGGACTCAAACAGCTAAAAGGATTTATATCAGGACCCTCTGCCAAAAGAACGAGGGACTTGTTAAAATTAAACAGAGATCAGTTAAGATGGATGGTTGGATTACTTACTGGACACTGCCACCTGAAGGGCACCTTTTCAAACTGGGACAGTTGTAGGCCCTGAAAGGGGCCTACAAGAAGATGAATCAGCCACACACACATATCCTATGCGACTGTGAGGCCATAGCTCACCTCAGATATCCCCACATTGGTCAGTTCTTCATGGAACGAAGTGACTTTTATGATTCCCCCATAAATAAAGTCCTACATTTCATTCGAAGTGTAGGATTCATAAAGGGTATATCCAAAGGGGAAGCACAATAGATCATTGAAGGTCGCAGTGCGAGGGCCGGTTTTTATGGTTCACCCCGCGTACTCACACTCATAATGTTTGGCATGCGAGGAGTGAAGTGAGCAGTTTAGGATATTACTTAAATGGGAATATCAGCGCTGAAACAGGTCACGTGGGATATTGAAATCAGGACATTACGATGGGCTGGAATGGTGGCCAAAATGAGAGAAGTACTTAACAGCTTAGAAAAATTTCCACTTGTAAGGCCTAAAATTTTGGATGATAAGGCTAAAATGTCGTAGGAAGTTTGTAACTGGATAAGGATCGTGTCCGTTGGAGCATTTTAATATTATTTGTTTTCAAAATTTCATTGTGCTATCTCAGATTTATTGGGCGGTTAATTCTGGATCGATTATCAAAGAATAATTTACAGCTCACTTACCAGCATAACAACTGTTTGCATTAATTCATAATATGAACGAAATTTTCATCAGATTTTTATGTTTGACTTCAAACTATGTTCTGAAATAAAAGCCAACAAAATACTACACATACTATGAGTTTACGAAGGTATGTCACAAGGTTCTAATTCTAGCTGCATATTCCTAGAATGTTACATTTCAAAGAAAACAGGGAGATATATTTTATTTTACTCTATCCTATAGAAAAAATGCTACATCCAGCTACTTCAACTGTTTCGTATTAATGAATACAAAAGAAATCCTCTTCACCTTCCTTTTTTCTTCTTCCACACTCGAACATAAACGGAAAGAGATCCGGAGCTTTTGAATAACAATGTAACAATGGAAAGCACGCGGTCATCTTTACGAGTAGCGGAGGTGCTGCTGTATAACGGGAAACAAGGGACACTAATAGCAACCAACTAAAAGGAGTCGCGAGTTTTTGGTGGTGGATGCAGGACAAGAGGAATGGACCATTGAGACCCCTCATATAGCAAGACGGGAAACCCCAGTAATAAGTAAATCTTCCTTTTTTTTTATTTTTTAAATACATTTGAATGTGAGAGGTTAGGCCCTTACCGGAAGGCAGAAGAGGGGCACGGGACTTGGCATCGTGAACAGATTCATGGTATGACCATTGCTTGCTTAAGCCAACGTTTTTCTGCAGTAATGCTATTCACAGGTTATATATTCTAGAAATGGAAGGTTTCCACATCCGTTTCTTTAAATGCGAGGAAAATATTTCGTTTCGCTAATGGTGTTGGAGGTTGTTGGCAGGCTTTCTATCTTGCACCAGACGTCCACACAGGGAGATAAGCATTGTGTACTCTATCTAGTCCCGTGAATTTCGTATTATACGGAACATACCCGTTGATGAACAACGACCGCGAGATAAGCAAATATGCAAGGGCCGTTACTCAGCAAAGACTTTGCATACATATATGTTCCCACGGCAAGAGGTAAACTACAACAGTAAGCGGTGTTTTCTGTGTGGTCCGTGCTGAGATGTTATACGAGGGAACATTTGGGAACTGCAGTCAGTTGCGTTCAGTCAAGCAGAAGAGTAGGATGTTGGTGTGAGATAGACTCGTACCTTTGAGTTAGTTGTGAGATAATCGGCGTCCAATATGGACGTAAGAAGAGGACACTGTTAAGGCCCCTTTCTTTGAAACGGCTAGTGAAAACAGACTGAGAAGGCTTAGTATGTGCTGTAGTGGGAAGACGAGTGCATGGATCAGCGATAGCGTTTTAATTACTTTTAGTTTGCAACCGAACTATGCCCCTGGGGTCGACTCGTCCACTAATATAAATGCCGCGAATGACTGACAACCTCACCGCCGTTTGTGAGCCAATTGTCTGAAAATATGGAAACCTTGACGTCTCAAAACCCTGTTGGTCTCCAAGGCCAGTTACAGGGATAGCTTTATCTTATATTTTACCCTCTGTAAATGGTCAGTAAATCCAATTACCAATCCAAGTCACTCATACATGTGTAAGTATTATGTTATTCGTCTTTTGAGCAGCGAAGCAATTCGTATTCCGAGAAAAGTGCAGCATTTACATTACATGAAAACTATGCTGTGTCCCTAGAATATTGGTGCGTTAATGTGCGCAGACGCATTCATAGAATAAAGACTGCTGTAAACTCAAGATCTGTCAAGTACGTATTGCAGTATTTCATCCCAAGCGTCAGATGCAGTGTAGGAATGCAATTGCAAATTTACACCAGAATTAGTGACTTTATTAGTAGGAGGTAAGATTTGAAATTCTTAGCAGCGGTTGTTATGAACACATACGTAACCTAGAACTTAGTGCCGTGTAGTCCTTTGAAAGTCACCCGACGTTTCGGAGGAACTTGCCGCCTACATTTCCAGGGTTCAAGAGTAAACCTAGCAAGGAACCAGCACGGAACTGTCAGTATGCCAAGTAATTTGAATAATGAAGACAAATACGTACAGCGTTGAGTAGCAAAGCAGGCAGGGGATGGACAAAAATATGGAAACACCCAACAAAAAACACATCACCGTGACTAATATGGTGTAGGACAACCTCTGGCTTGCAGAACTGCTTGCAGTCATCTTGGAATGGATAAATAGAGGTCCTGTATGATTTGCAAGGGAATCTTGTACCATTCTTCCTGCAAATATTGGCAAGTTCTGTTAACGATGATGGAGGTGGATAGCGAGCATGCAGATTGCTCTCCAAAACAGACCACAAAGGCTTAATAATATTGATATATAGCTCAGAAAACCAGTCCTGGACGATGTGAGCTGTGTGACCACGGGCATTGTCGTCTTGGTAAATGGCATCATCATTGGGGAACAAAGTTTGCACCATGGGATGGACCTGGTCGCCCAAAATGGTCACATAGTCGTTGGTAGTGACCTGACCTTGCAGGGTAATGATGGGTCCGACAGAATACCACGATGTGGCTGCCCATAACATGATCGAACCCCCGCCATGTTTCACTCTAGGCAGCAAACAATCTGGATCGTAAGCTTGGGATGGCGTTCTCCAGACGTAAACTCGGCCAGAAGTCGGAAACAGTGTGAAGGTGGACTCATCCGACCAAATGACCGTCTTCCATTGCTCCTTAGTCCAGATTTTATGACTTCGGCGCCACACTCTCCTTAGTGGCATTTTGATCACTGATGAGTGGCTTTGGAATTGCAGCTCGTCCAGAAATACCATGCTTGTGGAGTTCCCTTCGTACTGTTTTGGTGCTGACAGGGTTTGTGAGTGACATTCAGTTCAGCAGCCACTTTTGCAGATGTAGTCTTCTTATTTTTCGTCACAATTTTACGCAATGTTTGTCTGTCTAGATCACTCAACACATTTCCGTTGATGCTGGTGTTTATCGGATGCAGTTTTTCCAGTCCTCCTGTATGCGGTCATAATCTTGGATACTGTGCCTCGCGAAACACCAAAAACCTCGGCTACCTTCTTTACGGAAGTACCCACCATCGGGCCCCAACAATTTGCCCGCGTTAGAATTTGTTAGCTCTGACATGATGCACTAAAAACTACACAGAACACTGTCTCGATAGCAAATGAAGCTTGCAACGTATTGCGGAGGTTGTACAGGTAGTGTTATTGGGCAGATACGGCAGCGTCACCTACAAACGTTGCTAAAATAAACGCTTCAATTCAGGCATGCATTTCACGAGGTGTTTCCATTTTTTATCCATCCAGCCGGAAGTAGGAATTGGCGGCGTCCGGTGCAAACACAAACTGCACTAAGGGTTTGCGTCTATTTGCGTACGGTTTATGAGAATGGTGATGAGCTGTGTTACATCTAGTACATATTTAAACATCTTGGAATTTTTTCAGTCCATTAAACTTTTCGTTTTGAAAATCTGATAGGAAAAGACTGTTTGGAGGTACAGAAATTAGTGGCGAGTTGATTTCAATTTGATCTCAGTTAACATATGCAACGGGAGGAAAAAAGCTTAGGCGTCAGCGCTGTTACCCAGGAAACGTTTATGCGCGTACGGAGTGGACCTGATTGTGCGTGTGGTGCACGCATCTCAATGCATTCGGCTGTAAAAATGGAGAGCAACTTCTGTGACTTCATGTACGCAATGAGACCATTTTATAATTGATCTGCAGTAGATATGATTTAGCCGATCACAGTGACCGCGCGGTCCAAGGCATGAATTGTCTTCGCCAAATGGTACGCTGGAATCGTGGGTTCGAATCCCACTCAGTATATGGGTGTTGGCTGATCCCCCCTCAAAGGAGTCCTACTGACTGTTTATGGGATTAAAAAACTGGAAAAGCTGCCGAGGTCCAACAAAAGGACTGTAGAGCCATAGATAAATGGACAGACAGACAGACAGATAGATAGATAAGTAGATGTATAGATATATACAGGGTGTCCCAGGAGGAATGAACCAAACTTCGGGAGGGTGTTCCTTATGTTAAAGTATGCCGATATAACCCAAAACACCTATGTCCAAAGTTGAACGGTTACGGAGATAATGGACCGAGA
>NW_019718280.1:1064289-1231511 GCF_002891405.2 Cryptotermes secundus
ATATATATATATAGAGAGAGAGAGAGAGAGAGAGAGATTGATTGCTGGATGGATAGTCATTCTTTAATCAAACCACCGATTCATATCACTAATTTATGGAATATCGGTAGAGATTGTGAGAACTTTATATATAATTTTATTGTCCGTGTTGTATCTGTAAGCTGAAATCAGACAGGACTCTTGTGTAAATACTACTGACGAAATAGTATCTTCAGTTCATTAAGGCAAACCAGTTGCTCACTTCGTGCAATTTTGCGTGTCATTTCGGATGATTAACTCCACCGCATGATTCGAGTTTATAAAAACGATCCACAGAGAACGTTATTTAGGCACTTTTTGCGCACAGCAGAATGTGGCGTGTAATTTATTCTGCTCGATTAGCACATTCATATTCCGATGATGCGGCATTGCTGTATGTAGTGTTCGTGGCAACTTTATTGATACGGATGAGCACTGTTTGCTTTGTACTCTGTGTGTCATAGTGACTATATACGTTCCTAGTTACAGGCACGCTCGTAATTTTGTCGCATGTTCACATTTTGAATTCGTGAATTTGAAATGCGTAAAAGGAAAGAAACAGTTGCCGAATATGTTCTCCATGAATTCGTGCGAATCAATGCTTTGTAAGTGTAAAAATGGAATATCTGTTTTTAAACAAGGAACAATTAGGCGATGTGTGTAAGAAGTAATAATTTGATAGAAGAACTGAAAAATTCAACACCACTGACATTTTAGCTCGGCGTTGGACACAATCTTCACCTATTTCCAGACAGCTTCCACCAAGCTCATAAGCTATCTCTCACTAAGTTGACAGGTAAAGCTGTCCCTGTAACAGGTCGTGGAGGCCCTTTTGGTTGTGAGACGTCGAGGTTTCCACATTTTCTAACAATCGGGTCACAGATGACGGTGAAGTTGTCAGCCTTACGCTTCGGCCCCTCTTTATCCCCCAGGAAGAATCCTTGTACTCCAGCCACAGTTCGGCTGGAAGTATTAGGTAAATTAGAAATTCAGTGACATCGGGGAACTGAATCCGCGACCTTCCGTCTCGTTACAGAGTGCGTCAACCAACTACGCTACCGCCTGCCTATCCCGTTAAGGTGAATCATAACATCATTCCATCAGATTTTCCAGCGAAAATGCGACACGAATTCTTATGCTCCATCACAGACGCGTGCCCTGATATTCCTATCCAACGGTAGAGTTTACTCTCCAGAAATATACCATGGAATTTCCTGAAGCATTTTTGAAGTACTTCAAGCCTTTTCTGGCGACTTCGATTTCAGTCACTTCCAATATAATTTGTTACCTCCGAGTAAGAGAGCGCAAAAAAAAAAAAAAACCCGACAAAAATGCCGTATTATTTCTTATTCTCACTGGTCTCAAAGTGTTTTTTATTATTTTCAGAACGATATAAAGTCTCTGAGGGGGAAATATAACTACATACAAAGATTTCCAGCGTTTATTCGTATCCCAGTTTCCCTATGAACCTCGTTATTTTTAAGTTCTGTCGTCTCCTATAAATCTTCAGAACCAATGTGTGAATGTGATACAAGTTAAGAAAATTTTGCATAGTGTTCCGTACTACTAGTTGTATGTTCTGCAGTTTTTGATACTATGTTTTATTTATTTTTCAGGTAAGCATCTTGGCAACACTCGAGAGGCGTATGGTGAGTGTACGAGTATTTCCATTTATTTTGCACTGCTGTGTGAAACTGGGTTCCGTCAGAATACAGATTAAATAGTGCCAGCAACCGAATCAGTCTCCTGTTGAAGAAAGTCGTCTTCTGGTTTTTGTCTCCTGTTGTTTAAGCTTCTGTGGGCATTTGTAAAAACCTTCACATTTTCGAAACACATAGACAAAGAAACAATTTTGGAATGAACTCCAACTGCGTATATTTAATTTTTCATACATTTTGCGACCAAACAATTTCACAAGGCCAGGATTTTGATAAACATAACAACGATGTTGGAAGAACATTCCAGATTTTTCCTGATATATATTGTTGTGACAAACAATGGATTTCTTGTTGAACTCAGCTGCAGATAATTGCTGGTTTGCACAGTTAGCAAACTTCTAATCTGTAAACTTAGCAATATTTTAACTTGTGAACTAAAGCTGTGTAACGGTTTTAGCAAGTGAACGGTTACCTGAGGATGGCCAAGTAAGGCCGAAACATGTAGCAGTTGAATTTAAACTTTAATATTATTTAAATTAAGGCGAAATTATAAACAGAATTGAATTAAAGAGGGAAATAAGTGTGCACAGTGATACATCAGTGCAGTAGGATGCAGAAATTTAATTTTATAAAAATAGGAAGAACTTCTATCCCATTAAAATAATTAAACAACTTAAAATCTTAGGACATGCAAACATATTTACTGTCGTTTTATTGAAGAAACTAGCCGTTTAGTGGCCGTGGCTACCGAAGAACATTTCGTTAGGGAAGTTACGGAAGGAATTTGCGAAACGTTGTGTGAAATAAAGAACTTTAGAATTTATCTTTTATTCAAGGAAATGTAAAATGAAATATAGTTCAGTCCTTATGAATATTTCGAGGTCTTACCTATGAAGATTTTTCTGAACATAAGTAATATGACATTAAAAGTCTAGACGGCAGCAAGAGATGATCTTTTCTACGTTGAAAGAAAACCTAGATTTCTTTTAAAGTTCAAAATATTATTCACCAATTTTTGTTCCCGTTTTTGTATTTATTATATGACTCATTTCATTGCATTTCTTTGATATGAATTTTAATCTTTTATCCTAAAATTTATTTTCCTCTTTCTGATCCTTTTGTGTACTGGCAGAAAAGAAGGTTAAGTCTCTCAGTTTCTCATCTGCTTCCCATCTCTAAGGTTTGTGCCGGGAGGAGGCCAGCTAGCTCTTTTCCCGTCCGTGTTTTCAGGACTCATCGGCTGCCATATTAATTTCATAACTTTTCGGTTGGGATTAGACTTTCAGATTGAGTTCATTCATCAACAGACAAAGTAGACGTAAGATGACGTTGCGGTGTGAGGAGGGGTGAGCTGAGATATGACGAGGACAGACAAGGGAGGTTGAGAAATTTCCCCCTCGAGAGTTGTTCTTATTTTTCTTCTTTCTCGTTTTCCCCTTCTCTTGAACAAAGAAATGGAAATGTCAACTTTTTAATTCTTTATATTTTTATTGCATTTCTTATCTCCATACAGGGTGGTACTGAGTGATGTTCATCGTTGCTAATGACAAAGAACTCTGCGGGTTATTTTCCTCCAAGCCTCATCAGACCTCCTAGTGGAAACTGGGTTTTATTGGGCTCGTTAGTGGGTCCACCTGGGACCAGTGTCGGGGCTGTGATTTCCATGTTAGCTCCTGGCAGAAGTACAGGTAAATTTATCATGCCCGTACTTAATGAATTAACCACTAAGCACTGATGACGCATTAGCGAATGGGTGCATAGCGCCACCATTCTTAAGCTCGGCAATAGATGGAAGTGAGTGGTCAGATCCATGTACCGGCCGCTTTAACCTTTGCAAACAGCCCCAGAACATATTTTAGAGGAGATTGGATTCGCCCCGTAGCCGGCCTGGAATCTATGTTGAAGAAGAAAGCTTTTGCCTGTGACAGGAATCGAACCACGGTTTCTCGGTGCTACAATCTGTAACACAGCCGTTATACTAACTGAGCAGATGGTATCCCTGCCCAGCAGCCCACAGGAAGGTGCGTGACATCATGGATCTCTGAACTTTTACTCTGCGTGGGTACAGAAAATGAAAATTCAGAGTGCCTCAGTTTGGAGGGTTTTGGATCTAGCTAAGGTCAAGGTACTTAAGGAGGCACACCGGACGCACCGTGGACCCAGTGGAGGGCTGAGGGCATAATGGGTGAATAGAAACCGCCTTCCGAATAAACACAATACATTACGATAAAATATTGTTACGTACAAGGGACTCGCGTGACTAATAATAACGGGTTCAGGATTGAATGATTGGATTTATTGCCACTTCTTTACATTTAAATCAATTATAACAGCTCACAATCCATGGCTGCCTAAGCGGCCTCCGTAGTGTAGGGGTAACGTTCCCACCTCATGACTCAAGGTGCGCGGGTTCAAACCCGGCGGAGGTCGTGGAATTTTTAGGGGCGGAAAAATTCAGGGAACAAGTCCTCCGGGAGGGACTTTAAGCCGTGTGTCCCGTAGATTTACGGCACGTAAAAGATCCTCATGTCTCTAGGAGACCACTGAGCAAAATTAGGGAAAAGTTTCCTGCCCAAGTAGTTTCCAATTCCTCCGGTAGATGGGGCAGTATCGGGGACCACTGCCAGAGAGGTGGCCGACCTCGCTGGCAAGACGGGGCTGATAGCGAGCACCAGTACTGGAAGGGCATGGCGACTGGTAGAATATCAAAAGGGGACGCACAATAGACTACTAGTCGCAGTGCATGGGGAAACCCACCCCCTCCAAAAATAATAGTAATAATAATAAATAATAAATCCATGGCTGCCTAAGACTCGCTCGTTTCCTTACTGGACTACTTGTGTCTTCTGCGTGACTGGCTTGGTTCTGATTTACGAATCGGCCACTTCTTGATCTTCCGTTGTCCGCTGGTTAGCATTCCACAGCTGAACACTCAAGCCTCTTACGAAAGCCAAATTATTGAACTCTCCTTTTGTAAATTCAAGGCTAACTGAATAGAGACCACCACCTCGAACTGTTCGTCTGTTACTGCGTCTATATTTTCCCGCGGGAACATGGTTACCAAACGGTTGTCTGGTAACGGACTGTTCCGGGTTTCAGGCGTCATGTCACAACATAATATTATCAGAAATTCATGTTAAGTTACTTTAATCTCTAAGTATATATTAGTCGATTCTTTTGTAAAGTACGATGTTCTCAGTAGAACAGTGCAGGAAGTGGACGCGTGTCCTGACGTCTTGGCCGCCGATGCGTCCATTCAAACGCCTGTCGTCATGGTTCACATGTAGGAACATTGAATGCGCCGTTGATACTACTGCCCGCACTACTGACATTTGAGAAGATAATTTAATTGAAGTCTATGTAACGGATGAAAATGCCAAGATGTTACATGTATGAAGCAAAGCCACGGCAGTGGTTGAGTTGTAACAGGCCACACTTGAGCAGCAAACACGTCCGTTAGTGGAAAGAATAATTACCACAACAGGCTGGCTCTTTTTTCATTGGTTCGTCAGATTAAACAAGAGCTCTGCGGTAATGGGGGAAGGGATGAAGGAAGAACCGAGGGCGGACCCTGACCCCGAACAGAAGACCTGACTGCCTAATGTCTTCCACTGCAGGATGGGTGAGTTCGTTGAGGACGTCCGCTACTTGCGCAGTTGCGTAATGCACTAACACCATGGAGCTGAACCCTTCTTGAGAAGCCGTCAGTTGCGCAGCCACCCAAGAATTTTCCAACATTTTATGGAACCCGAAGGTTTATTGCCATATACACAAGAGCCCTCAACCAGTCACAATCTGAGCCAGATGAATCCGGTACATACCTCGTATCCTCCTCAGTACAGGAGATAAGAACAATTTCTAGTGCCTCCTTGTAGCTACTCTCTTAGGAGACATGGTGTGAAACCATTTTTGCAGCACACTGTAGTTATTGGAGCGTCCGTGTGAGTTTGAATAAATTCCGTATGAGGTAGCAAGATAGTGTCGCCCATGTTACAGTATTTCATGACTTGGGGAACGTACTTCACTCGTATGTGCGACAAGGGGGTCTTTATCGTTGTGACATGAACACGAAGACTAAGTGTGTTCTGCAGCACTTGGGAACACTGATGTGCTTTGGATAATGTGAGTACACGATGCAACGGGTTCGTTTCTAGTGATAGCTGGCATTCAGTCTGTTTTGTGATTGCAGTAGCCTTATCAGAAGGCTGTAATGATTCTGTGGTAAGTCGCTGAGATGTTTAGAGAATTGTTTACTCTTCTATGAGATATTTAAGAATACGCCTACTTCACTGACTGTTTTGGGACTTCATCTTCTGGTACTGTGCAGAAAATAACAAATTCCTTCTAGTAAAACTTCCTGAGTCCTCCAGACAAAACGGTCGAATTTCACAATCGGAGATGAAAAAGCATTACCTCTTTATTTCATTGAACCTAGAGAATCTGGTGGTTTCATATAGACTTTACGCCAAGCGTTATACTGACGGTTTTTGCACATTACGACCGTTGTATTCGTATCTGGGGAGTGTATGACTAGACGGGGTTTGAATTGGATATTACATTTATTGACCACTTGTATACATCATTCGGAACTACACGTCACAAATCATTGACACACACAGACTAGTGTCCTCAGTCTATTACAGGCTCCACTAGCCGTTTCCTGGCATCGGCTTCCAACTAGGGAGATTCTTCAACTTCCTGCACCCAGGTCCTCTTATCACAGCTGCCCTCGCAGAACTCTGGTCAACTGACGGCTCAACTAACTGGGTCCCAGGCTGGCGCCGAGTTCACACCAATCTCCTAGTCATCTCTTCACAGGCTGACTTCCAAAGGAACTGCAACGGAACCCTCTCTCGTTCAAAACTCCGTAACCCGACTGACCCTGCTTATAACATTTCAGCACGAACCACGTAGAGAACACCATTTCCATTGTCATATTCTAACAATACCTCGACCATTGCATGCATATCCTTTGCCGCGGGAACCCGTTTACCGAACAGTTGCCCAGGAAGGAGTGTTTCTGTATCCGCTTATTTTTAATTGTTGCTTACCGTTGGTTGAGACAGCTTAGTGATAGTCCGCAAACGTCAGGGCTTTGGTCCAGCTCAGTTCTAGATTATCCTTTGGTTTTATTTATGCACCACGAAGTCCAGAACAGTTCAGATTCCCCTGTGAAGCAGGTTGCAATTCCGTCAGTACGTGGTTTGCTTCATAATGACAACCCGAAGACCAATTCTCGGCAGTAGCTCTGCGTTTGGATCACTCCCTTGACATCTCAAAGAGCGTGTTATACAGGCACTTGTTTCCCATCGAAATCATATCCATGATAAAGACAGCCGAAGCTAATTACTGGACACCATGCCTTTACTAAATGTAGCACTCACACCTATCTACCACATCGAACATCACGGGCGAGTTGTGTTCCGTACACGGGGAGTCTTGTTGTCAATTCTCAGCCCTGAAACCCTCTAACCTCCTGAAATTCCTGTGGGTTTCCTCAGTCCATACATACAGATGCCTGCTCGCAGATCTGTGTTTACTTATCTGCCGCTGTATAAACTCAGCGGGTGAATTCGAAATTAATGAAGCTAAGAACGAATATAGAGCCAACAAATTTGAAGGTTATGGATCGTGACGTGCGTCAGAAGACAGCGTTCCTTAATTCTGATGATGACTGTGAACTTAGACTGGGATATTTATGAAGTGTTCAGTGCATTTGGCACGACTTTGCTTGGAGACGTCACGCCCTGCAGTCAGGCAAGAAAGCCGCAGGATAGTTGCAACGTCACGACTTCAAGATTTGCAGAACGTGTCAGTCCCCTCTCGGCTTTGAGTTGTGGGGCGCGTATGTGTTACGTACTTGACTCATAATAATGTAAGTGAGCGGTGGCTGCCAACGTGATCCTCCCCCCTATGATAGTAGAATCCAATAAATTACATTAGTTTAGGGATTAAAGAACGCTGTTCCCAAATTCACGTCACATGCGTTGGTTCTCACAACAGTGATTATGAATAGTTCTGTCTTCTGGGGCATAACGCCATATAGTCCGTTGGATCTAAACCGACGTTTCGGAGGAACATGTAGCCTCCATTTTCACTGTCGAATAATCCAAGCATGAAACCGTCATGAAAGAAGTAGCAAGCAGAGTAAACCGTGTGCCGAAAGTTCGGTTTTTTTAGGAAAACAGGAAAGAATCTCAAGGTAACTCGGCATTTCCCAATTTCTTCTATTTAAACCCGAAATTTATGCAAGCGGGTTACTCTTGTTTGTTACTTGCTTCATGCTGATTTCTTCATTGGCTTATTTTTCGACCCCGAAGATGGAGTCGACATATTCTTCCGAAACATCAGTCTCATTTTAGCTGACTGTACACCGTTATGCCGTTCACGGAAGTCTAGCTGTCTAAGGCCTGTACTGCCTTCGCTCGCTCAAAAGCCGGGAACGTGAGTTCGAATCCCACTCAGGGCATGGATGTTTGTTGTGTGTATGCGTTTTCCTGGGTTTTGTTATCCTGTGTTTAGGAAGAGGCCTTGCGACGAGCTGATCACCCGTCCAAGGAGTCCTACCTTTTGTAAAATGATCAAGGAACTGAGAAACCAGTCCCGTCCTCCAAAGTGAGAGCAAGAGGAAGAGAGAAAATGAATGCACCGCTGTATCCCACGCGACAGAACGAGAGAATGCGAGTAAGTGCTACAGCTCATGGACTACTTTACATATCAGGCTGAGCTATGGTAACGCGACTGAAAAGAAGAATTGTGCTCTGTTTGCGTTCAGTTTGATTTACCCGTAAAATTCAAAATGTGATTAAGCGAAACCTGCCTAAAGTCCATGTAGGTAAATATTTTGACGTATGTGCTTCAGAGGATAGTCCGATCTGAGTTTAGTTTCTTCTCTTTTTCCTTTTTATGTGCCTTAAAGCATTCCATTAGGAATACTGAAGGAAGTCAAACATAACTGAAAATATATTTGAGCCTTCATTAGTATTTTATATTACTGATTAGATTCTATTGGACGAAATCGTGAATGCTATAAGGAAAATCCGTCAAACTTCAATAGATGCAAATTAAGGCGGCTGGTACAGAGATAAATTAGGAAAAAGCTAAGTACATATTTATATGACATAGTCAGAATGCAGGACAAAATCATTTGATAGAACCTACACAATAAATCCTTACAAGATTTACCGAACTCCAGATATTTTGGAACGAGAGTAACAAATCAATTTAAAAGCTAAGTGTTTGACTAGTATTTGGTTTTGATGTACTTTAATGTTCTCTTTCTCAAGATTAAAAGTACAAAATTAAAATTCCAGTGCCCATTTATTACGAACGAAACCAGGCCTCTCATCCTAAAATTATAAGAGCTTCGGGGTGTTGAAAAGTAAATATAAATCCATTCCGAGAAGTTGTCTGTAACAAAATATTATAAGTATGGACAAGTGGAGTTTGTGTTTGAATTTGGAGCATGAACCTATAGACGGTACGAGTCCCTTGTCCCTTGCGGCCACTTCTGGCCTATTGTACCAGCCCCAGATGATAGGTGAGGGTGATTGTGGAGCAGTTGGTGGAATGAAGATTGGCAGGGGAAACCGAAGAACTCAGAGAAAACCAACCCCAGCGCCACTTTGTCCACCACAAATCCCACCTGACCAGACCCAGGATCGAACTTGGGTCGCCGCGGTGGGAAGCCAGCGACTAACCGCTTGAGCTATGGCGCGGCCTACAAAAGAACGGTAACTCCCGAGAGAGCACTACTCCGATGCAACAGTGTGGTGCCCTGGACTTACTGTATGTCGTTCTCCTGCCCCCCCCCCATAGCACACACAAAACACTGGTTTATTGTCGATATTGCCATTATCGTCCTTGCATTCTCAACTGCTCCTAGATTATGAATTCTCCTATATGCACTCTGCAGACACCCCACGAAAGATACTGTCCGTATTGTTGATGACGTCACCACGTTGCATAGCACGGTCCGACACGCCGAAATGATTTTACCGAGCCGTTGCCTAGAAACGGCTTGCATAACCTAGTTGTGCTATTGTGTGCGTGTACTAATTAGCAACGGCTATTTCTGTGGCTCAACAGCAGATTTCTCCGCACCTCTTTATTCCTCAAATGCCTACTGGGTTTACGTCTTACACTGTTCAGGTTATCCCAGTTTATCTGGTTTGGACCATGATTTGTTTCCTCTGATAGTTCTGAACATCCTTCGCTGAACCATGGCTTATGCTACTTCAATTCGGAATAAACTAGGCAGTCTTTGGTTGAAATTTTTATATTCTAATAGTTTCCCAATCTCTATTAATATCCACTTCGTCTAAGTTTTTCAGAGTTGCGAGCCTGTTTGAGATTTCAACACGATACTGTTCTTTACCCTCTACATCGTTTAATTCCTTGAGATTGAACCAGTCCTTATGATCTCTGTGCGTTTCTTGTTTACTCACTGACAGGCTGTCCCTAAATTTTTAAACCACCAGAAAGTGGTCAGTATTTTTTTATTATTTATTTAAACTGCAACTGTGTTTTGCCCGGTGGCAGTGGTACTGTGTATAGTAAGACACAACATACAAATAACACACCACACTCAAACCACAGCACACACAACAGAGGACACTCTAGCACACAGTAAATACAATACAAATACAATTACAACTACAATTATATAAAATATTATTAGTAAAAAGTAAGTATACTACACACTGAACAGTAATAGTATCACAGTCTGCTGCTATGGACGATCAGACATCAAGTACACTTGATTTCCGTCTCATATCTATCAAAATACATGCTCAGTCTGATTGTAATTCCATCTGAAAATGTCCAAGTAAATTTATAAATGTTATGATATGGGAACATTGGACTTTTGACATTCAGCTTTTTGTACGTGGCATAATTTTCTATTCTAACTCTATTATCATTAATAATTTAGTGTGAAATTTTGTTCCGAACTGTAGCTTTGAAAATGTCTTCTCTACATACTTTGGCATTGATATCTCCTAACAAAATGCTCATATGATATTCAGGGAAGATATCGAACACACATTCTAGTTCTTCGTAGAGCATCTTCAATTTTATCCTCCGTTGAAGCATGAACATTCAGAAAAATGACATCAAACCAGCAAACCCTTAGTATTATGTATAACACGCTATCACTAAGGAACTCTACCCTCTTATCTGCTGATATGATTCTCTTACGTAAAAAGAGGACTCGACCTAATTCATTATTCTCATTTCCTCTCCTATATAAACTTATTACATTCTACGTACCAAATCTCATATCCATTTTCCTTAGCTTAGATCATTTATCCAGTGCAACAGTCCAAGTCTGAGGTCCTTTGTAATATTTCGTAAAAAAAACTATTTTAACAATGAGTAGATGATTGCCCCACGCCCAACCAATAATATGGAGAACCATCCATTGTCGGTTGTCCTCGATTGTTTATTCAGTATATTGACAGCCACCATTCCATATGTGGAAGCCGTCTCCTCCATCGGCAATCTGAGTTCGCTGCGACGTGAAAGGAAAAGTATCGGTTCCTTCTGATAATTAGAGGAAACTGCTGTCAGATTGCAGCGTTGTGTGATGCCACCTCAGGCTGCGCATAGGAGCATATCTGTACCCTGAGGGGGAATTACTCGCATTCCTCAAACGTTTTCCATTGCGACATAGGATCGCTTTATTCTTCACTGCTCGTGCAAAAATTGATCGGTCAGGCAAATTGTGGAAGCGAAGGTGAATCGGAAAGTAATATTATGTTGAGACATGAGAAACAAGAAAAGACGACTGAAGAAACGGTGTCGAATAAAGGCTAAGAGCTGATGGGCGAAAAATTACCAACGTTATTGTGTTTTGGGGCGTTAGGCGGCTCAGTGGTGATAGACTAAGGATCCCGTACGTGTTAGACCAACGAGATTGAGTTCGCTTGATTTATTGCATCTGTGGATGAAAGAATAGTCCAGGGGACGAAGGTTTTTTGGGGAATGGGATTCAAGTTGGGTCTTAACCCATCTTTTGAAAGGTAAAATGTTCATCGCTGCCAGTTTCTGTGCTCTGTAGGTTGAATATCTTGTGAATAAGATGTTCGTAGTGACAACACAAAGTCTTCTGACGTATGTACCGCATGATTAATGGTTAAAGTGACATTTAATTGTAGAACTCGATAAGTGAAATTATTTTGGACCTGAGTCAATTTCATAGCTTAGATAAATTAATAAACGCGTAACTAAACGAAGCGGCAATGTTCTTCGCACAAAACTTTGTGGAAAACTAAAAAAGTATTACATTTTTGAGCTGTGTAAATTAATTAATATATTTTATCTCAAATTTTAAATCGTACTACTTTTTATATGAATTTCTTCATGCGCATTGCTTATCAGGCCTAAAATGAAATGACGTTCAGTAAGTTATTTCCTCTTCTTACATAACCTGTCTCTCCCATCTCTCGATTTTTATTCAACATATTTTTTATTTATTAATTTACCTTATACGAAGATTTCATTTTAATGCTAGTATTAAGCAGTAAAGATTACTCACAAAATTGAGAAATTCATCTACTATGTTTTGTTTGAAAAATATTTTAGTTAAAATTTATGCTAGTCAATGAGATATGAATTTTCTGCCGCTTAGGCCGTCACGCATTTGAAACATAACGCGTTGATTTCGAACTTGCATGAAAAAGTACGCATAGTATAGAAAATACAAGTGGCACACAGCATACTGGTTTGACGAAATACAGTAGAACTGAACCAGTAAGGACCTGAAGATATAAACCTTGAATCTGATGATGGTGATGATGACGACATAGAATATAAAATTTAATTGTAAGTCCTGCTGGTCTACTTTGCAGTATTGTACAGTTGATCCTCGTTGGGGTTCTGTCGCATAATCTGCTGTACTCACAGGGGCTGAGACACGAATGAATATAATGTGTAGGGAATAAAATAACCACTCTAAATAAATGACTTAAATTTTAACGAAATCGATACAGTTAAAAACTGAAATAAATAATGAGGAAACCTGCCAATGAATCAGATTAAAAAATATGTTGTCAATTGTTATTTGTATTATACCAACCCGAAATTATTCGTTGTATTAGCCTCTCCATCTCTTTCCAGAAGCTCCTTAGATATGCTCGTATTGTCCATTCCGTGGCTTATATTACGAAAAGATTCCAAAATGAACAAGAATTTCTAAGTCCGATAACTGTTGTTAAAGGAAATGTATTACCCCTGTATCCAATCCGGGATGTAGACAGGAAGTTGATATTTAAACGGATCTTGGAGGAGCAGTAGGATGGCAAGTGGGTTAGGTTCATTCGGCTCAGGAGTGGAACTAATGGCCCTTGAGAATAAGGTAATGGATTTTCAGGTTCCAAACTATGCTCGAAATTTCTTGAGTGGCTTGGAAACTGCTGGATTCTCAAAAATGATTCAGCTCCATGGAGCTATATACTACCCGGTCCGAATGTCCGGGCCCCATTTTATCCGGACGAAGACAAAAGTGCACCTTCTTGCAGTCTCGTTCTTATTTCTTCCATCTTCATGTTGCGAGCATCTTTCAGTATTGTTCAATATTATTCGTGGTTTATTTGGCAACGCTGTCGATACCTCGGGCAATGTAGCGCCGCGTTATAGGAATGTAGTGAATCATGGATTGGGCAGCAAGCGAATGAAAGTGACCATGCCCTAAAATTGGGTACGATTTCCCCCCCCCCAATTTCCATGGAAGGACTTCAGATAAGTATTCGAACCCAGGTCTTCTTAAATGCTATCAACTCTACATCTATCTTTGTTCATTCCACGTTAAATAACATATGCCTCTGTTAAATAACTAATGACTGAAGAATGGAGGTGCCTTAGAAGGGTTTTTCTTATACGTTTTATATGAGAAAAGCAGGTTTAAGTGCAACCTGATGTGCCGCGTGAACGCAGTGCGCAGTTGCACTCGGACTCCTTCCGTTTGCGACAGTTGCTGCTCTTTTCTTTTCGAGAACAGCAAACAAACACGCGGAATGAAAACTTGCATACTTTTACATCAGCCATAAAATTAAAACGAAGTTACCCAGTGCTCACTGAACAATACTTCGACATGAGAAGAAACAGGCGGCAGTCAGAGTTTGTTGATCCTTTCTATGAAATAGTATTACAGAACATTCCATTAGCAACATTCACCCCTCATTTAAATCTTTATGGCATGCATCGTGTTGTGTTTCATACGAAAGCTATATAAATGGACAGTCTACATGACAATAATTCTGAAAGAGACAAAATAGACACTGCTGTGTAAACAACTGTATTTTACCCGTAATCTTGTGCGATTGAAGACGGCACAAGCAAAGGGGTCGAAACATGTGTCGTTACCACCAGCAGCTCATAATAACAAATGTTAAAGCACTAGTGTTTGTTTTGTCTCTTTCATAATTATTGATGTGTAAACTCCCCCACTCCTCAGTCTATATAGTCAATGTTATTTCGAGTGTGCTTACGTATTCAAAGATTAGTTGCCAATTATTGATATACTGTTCTTTCCTTTCTTTTGATTACTTCCTCCTATTCTATCAGTTATTTTGTTCTTGTTCTTTGGAATTTGTCTCTTCCTTTAAGCTCCTAAATGCTGTAAGTGTTGGCCTGTTCCACTCCTACTGTGTCAAACTGAAATGATTTTGATCAGATGTTTTCTCTCATTATTTGTAAAGGAGTGCACAAGTTAGTTCAATCTTCAGTCTTGCGCAAAGTATTTCATTTTGCGTTTACCATGTCCAGCTTTCATTTCATTTCCAGACTCCAACAGACTAACCTTTAACATCATTGCCTCTCCTCATTGCGTGTTGTTCGCACGTTTCACAATAGGCTACATGCTTTGTTGTGGTAAACCTTCACGAAAGAATACTCTACATATACAGATCAAACATTGTATGACAGGAACGTATAGAAGTAGCTCTGCAACGTAAATACTGTAAATAAAATAAATAAATACAAAATAAACCAAGAAAAGCAATATCTTACTTTCCGGAAGATTGAAAGGAAATAAAATTCCCCACGTCTCATGAAAGTGACGTGCTGAATGTAATCACAGAGACCTCTACATTTTATAACATTAAATAATCTTACTGAATCCATTAGACATCAAAGAATATCTACACTGTGAGTTATCAAAATAATCTATTCCTTCATTTTGTCGTTTTTTCTACTCATATGATTATACACTTTTATTGCACTGCTTCGATTACATCGGGTCTGATATTATCAGTTTTTTATTTAAACTGCATTTTCAGCTTTAAGGGACTCTTGTTAACATTTGTGTTATGTCTCACATAATAATATCAGGTTCTGGAAGAATAGAAGCTGAGAAAAGCAAAGTTTTATACAAAAATCTCGCGTGGCAGTGATAACGTTTACTTAGTAGCTATAGAATGAATATAGGACAGCATGTAAAGCAGAGGACGTAAAGGTGGTGTGATTTTCGAGAGGACTGGAGATACTGAGATGCATGATATCAGGATTGTGTAATGTAAATACAGTTAGACAAATAATTGTGGGAATGCATAAAAGATTTTAGAAGGAAAACGCAAGGAACATACCATTTTGCAAACAGATACATACGGCATATATTCAGGTGAACTGTCAGTGTTTCATAGGATTGTGGATTGGACTCAGTTCGCTTAGGATATGATCTCTGGCGGGTCTTGTGCATACAATAATGAAGTATCAGGTTCAATACCAGGCAGGTATTTCTTTACGAAGTAAGACTGTTGTTTCCTCAGTGGGGTTCTATTCCACAATGCTAGTTCAGTAAATCATAAAAAGGTTAACGCCGAAGCTGGTAATGGCATTTCCCGTTTGTTTTCAGGTGACCTATACCTTTAAAGGTCATTGACCCTGTAGTTGATTCCACGCTGTAAATGAACAGTATGGTTCTATAAACTGGAATTACATAATGTTTTAGTACGCTCTGCACAATGGTGCATCTTGTGTGGGTCTTAAGTCCGGAGGGTTTTTATGTGGCTTTTGGTATGAAATATGGGTAGAAGGGGAGAGACATTACTCGGGATCCATCCAAAACAGCAGGCAGCGTTTGCCTTTACCCAAACCATTGTGTGAAGTAGAGACGGGATTTATTTACTTACTAAATCCCCTACATACCCCCCCCCTCACTGTAGTCAAGCATTCTAACTTTGTCTGCACATCCACTACAGCACCGTATCTGCCCCCACTTTTTTGTTTCTCTACTCGCATCACAGATTCTCAGCCATGTCTTCGAAATCTTTCACCCGAAATCCGTTTTGCTCACATTTCCTTTCGTCACGTCGTCTTCCTCACGTTCTAGAGTTTACTCCAGTGTCTCGGCCCATCTCCCACAGCTAAGCCAGTCTTAGTGCCAACAGATTACATACGCGACTTCTGGTAGGATTTGCATGCCCCATGTTAAGTGGGTCCCTTGTTAGCACAGGAAAATATAGAAATTAATATGTATAACATATAATTTTACTTACAGTTTCGTATGGTTGTGAAACTTCGTCTCTGATAGTAAACAAAGAGCATAGCCTGAGGGTATTTGAGAACAGAGCGTTGAGGGTAACACTTGACAAAGAGTTATATTATAAACTCTTTGTCAAGTGTAATTACAATGATCATATCAAGAAGGATGAGATGTGCATGACATGTAGCATGAATGAGGGAAAGAGGAGTACGTACACGATTTTGGTTGGAAGGCCAGAAGGAAAGAGACCACTGAGAAGAACTAGACATAGGTGGGATGATAATTTTAAAATGAATCTTAAAGTTGTATGATGGGGTGGTATGTACTGGATTCAACTGGCTCGGGATAGGGGCCAGGAGAGGACACTTGTGAACACAGTAATAAACCCTCGGGTTCCATATAATTTTGTGCATTTCATGATAAGCTGAGCGCCTGGTGGCTTCCCAAGCACCCATTTCCATGAAGTTAGGGGAGGTAACGTGCTGTTGTCCGCTTGCTTGTGTGTATATTTCACACAGCTCCGCTGCTGTGTTTAGTGACGGTAGGGTGAATGGCGAATTGGAAGAATGGGATAGGTGCAGAATGTATTGATCGGAGCCATTTACCTACCAGATAATACCCACAAGCCTCACAATGAGTGTCATTCAATACTTTTGTATCCCATTATGAACATGATACGTTGCTAAACCAGGGACACAATATAGAAACCTGTCGACTCATTTATCCCATGATAGGGGCTCTATTTTCTGTTGATGTCTTTTTTAAGTGTTACAAATGTTCTTTTTTATAGAAATTATAAGTAAATTACGGTAATCATAGAAACCCACCTCAGCATCGCACAGTTCGTTACACTGAACACAGTGACAGCCTAGTTCCCTAAAATCTATTTTAATATTGTCACGTGTAGGATGGTACGCGTAACGAAATGACGGGGTTCTCGTTCGGGTGATTGGATTTATTAACACATTGCTTATACCCTCTCTTAATCACACTTAATTACAGGAAATACAGCGGTATCTCTGATTTACACACTTTCCTTTTCACCCTTGCGCGCGCAGTGGGACTCTCCGTCTGCACTAGTCGTCTCCTGACAACAGATGTCAGCACAGGCTAGCACAGTCTCACTGTGTCACACACTCCAAATATTACACACAAATGAAGTCTTCAAATAACACGCAAAGTCTTCACATGACCAACTTCCTGTGGCTATCTTCCACCGAGAACTCCCACACTGTCACTTAAACACTCAAACAGTTAAATACTCTGAAATACTCTCAAATACTGCCTTGGTTGTTCCTCGAATCTCGTTGTATAGTCTCCGCACCGACCACGCACAGAAAACAGCCTATATTGCTGTAAAGGTGTGTTTACCGCGATGTTGCATAGCAACAGTCTGGGCGCCAACTTTGTAGAAAGTCAGTCACTTGACAGCAATCTCGCTATCTTGTTGGGGCGCTGACTGTTGCCTAGCAAGGAACTATAAACATTCATCCTATTGTTGTGTGCGATAACGCGAGTGAAGGTTGTTTACAGGTCGTTGCCCAGAAATGTGCTGGCCATCCACGTTACAATACTAACAACTTATGTACCATTCTCTTATCTATCATAAGAAGTATTTTAATGCATAAGGCGTAAGCGAAAGTACTTTGCGCTCTTTCAGTTACTGCAGTTACTTCCTTAAGGGAAGAAAGTTTTAGTGCAGCCTCATGCACTGAGATCGGCACCTGTCGTTGTATGGATATGTGCGTGTTTTTCTTTCTTACCTGCTATGTAGGAAGAGGCCATCTATGGACATCTCCAATAAAATGAACCCCATCGAATGCCTGTAAAGGATTATTTGTTTTGGGGATAAATTCTGAGTTGAATGAAGTCAGAAATTCTAATATATGACAGCTGCGTATTGATGACGAAAAGAGCTCATTGTCGATTTGGTGCATTTTGGGGTTCCGGAAACGTACTGAAGTGTTTTACTGCGGCCCTTGCTACATGGATTCAATTTCAGGCAGTTGTAAGAAAATCCTCGTCCGGTACCACTTTCCATTTTCCTTTAGGGTACACAAAATCTCCCGCTCAGTAGACAGGGTCTGCAGTGTCCCTGAGGGTATAGTGACGAATGCGTGAATCTAGCCGTCTACTGTTGACGCCAGGAATATATGGAACTCTATTTCCAGTCTCTGATGTGTGTTACTACATAGTCATGTTACAGTGAATTATAAGCGTTCATTGGAATGAAACAATATTCCGAAAGTTGTTTTCATTTATATTAAAAGTAGTTCGGAATACAGGTTGTGTAGTTATATACATATTTATTCTCAGTATTCAGATGGAAAGAACCTTCTGTCATTTTCTTTGCTCAGAACTGAGCTGTCACGACATTTGTAAGTGTGAAATTATTTAGAAATAATGAAATGATATGAACTCTAATGACAGGAGCCGGGACAGCGCGGTCGGTATAGCGACAGTCACCTGGCTGGACGACCGAGTAAGGAGAAGAATTTTCTCTTCACGTCGTTCAGATCTGCCCTAGGGCCCGCCCACCCAGCCTCCTATCCAATGGGTACCGGGGGCTCTTTCCCCCAGAGGTAAAGCAGCAGGGGCGTGAAACTGACCACTCACCTCCAGCTAGTGGCGAGGTCAAGAAAATGTGGATCTATACATACACCTTCATGGCATAGTACGTCATTTGTTAAACACAGGTACAACTTTACCTTGAAATCTAATGACATGTTAGTATTATATTGCAAAAAACAGGTTTATCGTAGTGGGTAACATTGACATTTATATTCAGTAATGCTGACGGGAAGGGACAATGTGGGGAATGGACGTAGGTGTAACAAAATGGCTCCTGAGGAAGTTGGCTGAGATATGTGGACTGCATTCTTTCTGATCTGTATAGTGTCCATTGGCAGCCTGCCGTCAGTATGATAATGAACTTCGCCTTCCACATAATTTGCAGAATGTATTGGATATCTGAGCAATTATCAGTTTCTGAAGACTGATTCTGTTCCACGTACCTTAGTTAATAAATATCCAGTAGTAAGCCAGGGGACGTGATGTGAAACAAGTTCTGCAAGATGGCCCTTCAGGAGACGTAAGTCAACGGGCTTGCGCATAGTGGTAGCCAATGTGAGAAGCAGAACCATTAACGCGTTAGTAATATAATTAAAGTGTTATGGCGCTGCGTGAAAATACGTTAACACATTGCACGTGTTACTGGTTGTACAATAAGTGAGGATGCCTGTAATAGTCTCCCTCTTATCAGTTTCGTAATTTTCGTCGACGTGTCACATTTAGCGCACCCGCGTGAAACCGGAACTTTGTGTTTCTTTGAATGTTGGCTTTTAAAAATGGATCGTGAGTACGGTAACCAGAGCACTTAAATGTAAGTTTTCTGTTTCCTACCTCTGACCTTGTAGCGAAATGCAATGATGTCACTACAGTTTCTGAATGACTTTCCGGTCCTCATATCCAAGAATCTTTTGCACAGAGATAAGGTAAACTAGTGTCTTTGCTTAACTGTCACACTATGAATGCCTATGAAGGAGTGGATGTATAAATCTCCATATTCGTGATCTCGGCGCTGTTGACGAGCTTCATGCGTCGGTAGCCTTTCCATAGAAGACTGGGTGGCAGCAGAAATATTTAGTGTACATGAGTAAATATGATTACCTAAATACGAGGGTTATTGACGCTTTGAATTTTGGGTAGTATATGTTTCCGATATTAGCAGGCGAAATTCCGGCAATTAGGCGTATCTCTAACGCGAATAAGCCTAAGGCTGGCTGGCATGTCCGGGAACAGTGCAAGGAGAACGCTCTCGAAGTAGTAACGAGATTAGTCTCCGGCCAGATTTAGAGGCTCAGCCATTTCCGAAAGCACTTTTGGATTTCTGAGGCTCTTATATATAGGTACATGGTGAGTTAATATACGTACATAAGTGTGTATCCGTGGGGAGAGGTGTTACCTTTAGGAACTGTAGCTACAGATCGCTATTGTTTTTTCTGAAACTCTGATATGCTATTAAGACATGGTCAGTAAATTGTGTTGAGAGGAAAGCTGCGCATAATGTGTGCAAAAACTGGGCAAAGTGTGACCTTTCCTGTATCCGGAACTATTCAGAATATTGCGTGTCAGTGTATTAGCGCTAGGATAAAAGATTAAGCTTGTCTCTGTGTGTAATTAATTAAGCGCTATGCTGCGAAGGCTTATGGGAAGTGGAGGATAGCTACATCCTTCTTGACCTTGGCGCTAGACAGGGAGAGAGTAGTGTATAGTGTTAGTGTTGAAGTAATGGCTATTTTTGGACTTTATTTAGCGCGTCTCAGTATTTATTTTTTATCTCAGCGCCAAATATTGAGTTTGTGTTATGGTTCCTCAAGTTTAGAGCGAAAGAAATGTATTGCTTTCCATCATTGGCCAACGGGAATTATCATTTTGATGTTCTGTTGGAAATTGGTGAAAGAGCGGTTAAATATTTTTTTATTATTTTGCTTCTTTCTCTAAGAAAGATCCGCGGAAAACGTTTGAATAACAGAAACATTGCTTCATACTTTAGCATATAATTCAAGATGTCTTTCCAAGAATTTGGTGAGGTTGAATATTTTGATGACTTTCTCTTTTAACAATTTGCCGTTGAAATTTTAACGAATTTATTTGTGCTAAAGAGATTCCAACTACAGTTATATCTGAGAACTTCAGAGATAGTCATACAGCAACAAAATTATTGCAGTTGGTTGTGTTCTGTTATGTTTGTGAATATGCTGTGGATTGTTGCGGTAGACCCTACAGCGTAACACTTCCGGGTTACTTTTCTTTCTCGAAAACTGCATAGCGCAGTGAGGCTGGGTTGCGCTTACTTTAGAAATGCCTGTAATACATAATTTTGCCTATCCTGCCTTAAGACTGTACAAGAGACGTTCTTGCAATAACAAGGAGAATTATTCCTCTTTTCCAGCTCCTACAAAATGCACAAGAGCTAGCAGACAAATTTCATTTAGAGTGTTTTTCGTGTTTCTTCTTTTAAGACACTGTTTTTACTTTGTGCGCATCCCTCTTTCCTCTTGGTATTCTAAATTTTCTTTTCTTGTCTCATCCCTTTATTCCCTGATCTTTTTTTTTCAGTTGTCACTTTTAACAACTTCCCGTTTCTTTTCGTTATTCCTTTCTTTCAACTAAGAACATTCTGCATCATGGAACAAAGTTATTTTAAGCCTTGAATGTAACGCGATCCTCGAGGGAGGTAAAGCCTGTCCTCATAAGTGTTAAGAATTAAGCAGAAGTTTGAGGAATCCCATCTTCTTGCTCTGTTTTGCATCGAATCAACGCTGGCTTCTTGCGTCACTTATTGTTCGACCCTGAAATTAGAGGGGAATTTTCCTCTGAAAAGTTTGTTGATTTTCAAACATAATACATGGCGTCATATCCCAGAATATATAATTCTCCATAACCACCGCTGAGAGAACCTCATATCCTGCATGCAGAGCTATATATTTTCGTGCAGTATTCACATATTGGTTCAGTTACTTACCCGCGCAATTTCTGGGAACAGTGCCAGGCTCAACAACATATGGAATGGAAAGACATCGCCGACCGCAGTCCCAGGTGCAATGGATACTGGGCCCAGTGGAAGACTCTGGCAGTACAGTGCCACTGGGAGTCCCCCTACGGGCGGACTGAAGTAGGTCAGATAGTCCTCCATTGGTGTAAATTGAAGTACTGGCCGAGGAGGACATCTGGGTGTTAACAACACTCCCGCAGAGTAACCAAGGGAACCAGTACTTCCTGAACGCTGTGGACGATTTTACGAAGTGGGCAGAGGCCTACTACTTTCCCAACCAAGAGGCGTAAACGGTGACATACTCACTGTTCTACAACTTCCATTTCTAAATACCACAAGAACTACATAGAGACGAGGGCCGCAATTTCGAGTCTCGTCTGATACAGGAGGTTCCTGCAACGCCTGGGAGTGAACAAGATACCCACTACGCCCCTGCAGTCTCAATCGGACGGCATGGTCAAGCGCTATGTCAAAACTGCCGAGAAGGTCGCCGGGAAATTCGTCGCATCGTTCCAGAGGGACTGGGAAGACAGATTGCCCATTTTCATACTTGTTTGCAGGGCATCCATCTGCGACACTACGTGATTGATTCCGGCTAGAATAGCGTTCGGAACAGAAACCCGACTGCCCTGCGATCTTCTGTTTGAGGCACCTCCACGACAAGGAGCAACCCACCAACTTTCAAGCGGCAGATTTAGTGGACTGTCTACACGACATCCACGATTATGCCCACCATCTGAAGTTGGCCAGTGACCGAATGGAAGCACGGTACCAATGCCTGGCCAGCTCTGCGGGCTACTAGGAGAGCGACAGTGTGTGAACCTAACCTATCACCCAACGTGCACCGAACGAAAGTCGCCCAAATTTTTTTTGCCATTGAATGGGCTGTATAGGTAGTCCCCGGATAAATGATGTAGTGTAGAGGTTTCATGGGAACCCTAGTACAAAGATGGTGGTTGTACACATGGGGCGGATCGCACCTTCTTAGGGAACCGTTCGAGACGAACACAGAGGGAGCATTTGGAGAAGTTGGAGGGCAACAGGACGACTCCTTATCCACGAAGGAAGAGGAATAGGCGCCGTCGAAACCGAAAGAAGTGCCGGTGCCAGCAGAATGTTGAAGTGTCATCCCCCAGGGGGTCTACATATGTCACAGGCAAGTCTCCCTTCGAAAGAAGAAATGATGAACACGCCTGTAAGCTACTCGAGACGAGCAGCCTTCAGGACGGAACAGTGTGGCATGTCCGCTGGAAGACGGAATAATGTATTTAGAAGATCCTCCGTTACTATCTTATGGCACAATAAATAGTGACGCAACAATGGAACGCGTCATGCCAAGCCACGCAACCAATGGCAGTATCGCTGGAAACGGTGTTCTCTGTAGTTCCTCTCCGATAGTGATGTCATGCAACAATTTAACTACTGTTGGAAGCTGTATTTCCTTACAGGCCAGCCCCAAATTTATATAGTGTGATTGTCTCGCTAGGAAACCGAAACATTCCTCAATAACTTTTTATTTTTTATATGATTCTCTGTCAAAATTGACATGGACGAAGGTTTATCGAAGCAGAACCGTCACGCCTATCAACGAAGTGGAGTGTACCTGTGACGTCGAGACGTGGTCGCCAAACAGGCGTTTGATTCAGAGTACAGTGAATGAGTGTGCCGCAAACATTTACTCAGCTAAACAGTGTGTGTTTAGGAGAACGAGTGGGACAAGTTCTCAAGTCGGCGGCTAGAGAGTAGTTCTTGTGCCGTAAGATCAAGAGGAATGACTTTTGTTAGAAGACTGTAACCAGGCAATGACAAGATTAATGTGAGTTACGGCGATTTGTGCAGCGTTATGGCTACTTGTAATTCCATGTTTTGAAGGTAAACTTAGTTTAATGGAGTGCACAACAGAAGAGAGAATTATGATTTGCTAAATATTATAACTACTGAGACACGCACAGTATTGTCTGTTATTCTGTATAGTATGAGAATCTTCCAACGTACGACAACTAAGTGATCTGATAGTTCTGCGATGTGAAATAATTGTGGAATGCAGGAATGTCCGCATACCTAACGAAATGTGTAATTTGTAGATACTGTTATCGTCACATTTGTTAACAATGTACACACATACTTTCTAAATACAAGAAAAAAACTCCGTGATTTTAGTCCGCAAGCGAACTATACCGACCGAGCGACCGCCGCTTGGCGAAGTTAGTGCCAACTTTTGCGAATAGAGGGTGTCGCGTGGTCAGCGCAACGAATCCACACGGCCGTTAATTTCGGTTTTCTAAATACAGTTGTGATTATTTCACATTACGGTGGCCATGATGTTCAGTCATGCAGGCATATCTGCTGTGCACAGATTCTTTGAATCGCAGGTCACGTGGATTATCTTTAACGACAGAAATTAATTGGTCATTTACTACATGATCTGTTATCTAGAGCGAAAATGTTTCAAATAAATATTTTCTTTGCTAACACCTGTGATTATGCAGTTGCATATTCCTCGTAATATTGGGGATTTCGGATTATATATATAATTTACATGGAATTTAGTGCAACGTGTGGATTACTGTGCTGATATAATTCGAAATTAAATTTGCTCCAGTAATAAATTTTGTTTCTTTTGAAAATCAACACTTTATTCCTGAAGTGCTTTGCTCATCAAAATTCTCATTATCTTTTCTGCTTCCCCCGTCACCTCCCACAGACGTCCGGACTTGTGACGTCTTGCAAATATGTGTGGACGGTTCGTTCTGACGTCAGCCGGCTGTTCTGGATAACGCGTTTAGTTCTTGCAGATTACAGCCCCTCTCTGAATGAGTGTTTTCTTGCTGCGAGAGAAATTCATATCGCTTAAATCTCGGTTTGTTAATAATATGCCACGTTACAGAGCAACCTCTTAAGATGGCAGGAATAATTTGTGGCTCTTCGGGATATATAACATGGCGAGAAATCCTAGTGGATGGAGGTTATTATTACGGTTCTACAGCCCTTTTTTGGGCCTTGACAGCCTTTTCAGTTTCTTGATCCTATACACAGCCGATAGGACCCATTTGACGGGAGATCAGCCCATCGCGAGGCCTGTACTACACACAAACACAATGAACGCACATAATATAAACATTCGTGCCTTGAATGGGATCCAAACCCACGATAACAGCTTTCGAGCTAGTGAAGACAGTTCATATCTTAGAACACGCGGCCACTCTGATCGATAGTGAATGGAGATAACATCGAAAAATATTGTCGAATACATAAGTAGTCAATTTAGGTCCCATTTAATTTAACCATATTTTAATTGTGTAAGACATTACATTTCAATATACTGTATGTTTCGTTCTAGCTTGGCCAAGTTTCAGGACGCTTTGGAACATTGTAAAAGGAAATTATTTTACACAATTTTTCGAACCTACTTGAATATACGAATTTTGCATAAAGTTGATGTGTAGCTAGTGGTAACATATTACTTATTTCATTTGATACTCTTATTTACCATTTTTTTTTACTTCCTAACAGATCGATTTAGGCACAATTATTAGACTCACGAATTGGCTACAAAACTCCGTACCTTAATTACTTTTTCCATTTTTGAAAAGCCTCTTCAGTGTGGCCAAACTAGGCCGAAACATATAAGTAATGTAGTGCTTTAAACAGTTACAAATTAGTGATACTGACTGGGGCTCGAATTTATTGAACGAAAAGACGTTCGGAGAAAAACTAAATCCAGAGTATAGGCTTGCAGTTTTGTACTAAGAACCGGATTCTTTTGTTGCGGTTGAGAATTATTGCCTTTTCAGTATAGTGCCAACGTAAATAATCTCTACAGCTTTAAATTATACTGATACTTACGCATTGTACACCTACTCTGTATACTGTGACGTGTCAACCTGCTGCTGGGTAGCGCCCGCAACATGCGCGTCCAACATTACAGTATTTCCTATGCGGTTCGTGCCGAAATGTTATAAGCAGGGTCGGTCGGCTTCCGGAATTTGTTGTCAGCAATTCAGTTGAGTGAAGAGACGCGAAGTAGCTGTTCGGTGAGTGGTAGAATTCGGGTGTCAGTTGTCAGCTGGAAGTCAGACTGTGAACAGAAGACTAGGAGGACGGTGTGAAATCGCCGCCAGGATGGGGCCCAGTTAGTTATCAGTTGACAAGAACTCTGCACGGGCGGCTGTGAAAAGAGGATCTAAGTGTGGGAAGCTGAAGCATCTCCTTCGGTTGAAGCCGTTGCCAGGAAACGTCTAGTAGAGACTGTATTAGAGTGAGGACACTAGCCTCTGTGTGTCACTTACCAGTAAATTGTAGTTTCAAGTGGTGTGTACAAGTGGTCAATAAATACATTGAACAATTTATATCACATCTGTAGACACGCCCCGGAAACGTGACAGACACATCGCACCAATACCGAGAAGGTTGGTATAGAGGTGAAAACTAGATATCTCTTCAGAAGATAATAGAATTGATTCGAAAAAGCGGCCCCCATTTCTGGAAAGTTCCCTAGTTTTTCGTCATCTTCTCCAGTTTAATTTTGACATAGTACCTAGTTCAGATTGACGACCACTTGCTTCAAAGCCTTTCTAATTCGGAATTCTTAAAGATTTTTGCCGTTCGATGCTGTATAGTTTAAATTTCGACAGCGATAAGAAATAAATTGCATCCCACATCAGAAGTCCTTAACATAAATAGACAGCCAGAGAATATTTGAATATACACGCTTACATATTACTAACTTGAGATGATCACGTTCTAAGGGTCACGGAGTGGCTCAGTTCCTTCCCTTTCGTCCATAATTCGAGGGTGTATATTGCAACATACTTGAACTATATGCCAACTGCAGTTTTCAGATCATTTTAATCAATTTTATTTCTAGCTTTTGTACTGGTAAGTCATTTTAAGGTGTGTTTTAAAAGTTGAATTTGTTCCGGTACTTAAGTAATTAAGCTCCACGCAGTGATTACTTACTGGGTAATGGGGTATACCTTCACCATTCTTCGCCAAACCACCAGACGAAAGTGAGTTTAATTTTACGCCTTGGCCGCTTTATTCCCGAGAAGGATTGCCCCGGTAAACATTGACCCATTGGATAGGAGAGTCGGTAGGCTCCTGAGCTGGTTAGGACACTGTTGAGAACACAAAAATGTTGTATTTTGCCTCTGCCAAGAATTGAACGCCGGCCGTCCAGTTCGTAACCCGTCGCTGCACTAACTGAGCTAACATGACTATCCTTTAAGCTCTACTTTATCATTGAGAAACGCGTTACTGAAAAAAAGATTAATTTTTACGTTTTCCAAACCTCTTTCTTCATATGAAAGGGTGGGCAGGAAAAGGTAAAGTGTGGGGAATTGAGGTACACGTTTCTTTCAAATGCACTACGTTCAAGTACCTGCCGTTATTGCAACATTTGAAACTACGCTCTCACAAGCTAATTGAAAATTTTCCAAATTATTTTAATGTCATTATTATCGGTTCGTGCTTTGGATTCAGGACACGTACGGTTTTAATAAATCTGACAATAATCTGCTCGCTTCTCTTCTGTTAACAGAACGCGGAATATAGTCATATGGCTTCTTCTCCATACAGAACCACAGGCAAAATTATAGTTTTGTATATTATAAGGTTTGTGTTTTTAGACAGCTCAGTATTTTGCAAATCATATTTTACTCCTTTTTTTTTAGAGAGAGAGAGACTTCACAAAATCGAGTTATTTTAGTGCGTTGACTGCATCATGAAATGTCATGATATAATTGTACATCATAATTCTGTTCGTATTGCAGTTGTCTGAACTTCGTCCAGTCTGGTATTATAAAAACACAAAGTAATCGGAAACTGGATTTGTTTCCGCCCTTAGATGAGTGGATGGAGACGCCTATTCTGTTGGGTCTGTTAGGAAGAGCAAACTGCAGTCACTGAGGACGGAACCAGATCTAGTTTTCGAAACACGCGTTCCTTACTATAGGATTCTGACGATGGTGTATAACACACAGAGATATTGGGTTTTCGGACTTTATCCATCGTCCTGGTTTTTAAGATAACTAAGAAAAACACGACGTTTCGGAAACTGGATCTGTTTCCGTCCTCAGGTGAGGGAAANAGCTTTAGAATCTAATAATCAAAATTCAAGTTGAAACACGTTCGCCGGTTTAATTCTCGTGACTCTGTGTGAACTGTTCATCTCCACCCTGTCTCTCGTATCGCCCACACCAAAGAATTTGCTGCACTGAATATATTATTTCTTCCTGTGCGGTCACAGTTGGAGGAAGCGTACTGAACTCGCAGACGGTTGGGTGTCCTAACAGTTTCCTCACTTTTGCACCGCAGTCATAAAAATAATTATCTAAATTATTACTTTTAGCGCTTTCTATTAAAAACGAAATTAAAGAATCACATCCTGTAACAAGGAACTTTTTCCCTGTTCCATGCGAAATGTTTTAACATGCGACAAGTCTGAGAATCCGAACGCAGTGAAACACTTTCTTTTTAAATATTCAGCTTGACTCGTCAAAACCATTTAAGGACGAAAACAGTTTGCGAGGCATCAGACCAGAGGCAGTCAAAGGACCCGAGACGGCAAGTGACAAGCCAGAATCTACTTGCCAACTTCCTGTAAAAATAAAACAAAATATTCCAAGTTTTACTAAATATATCGAAGATAATTTTAAGCAAATTATTTTCCTGAAGAAAGCAGTCTTCTGGGATGTGGCGCCGTGTAGATATTGTGTTAACCGACGTTTCGGAGGAACGTCGGTTAACACAATATCTACACAGTGCCACATCCCAGAAGACTGCTTTCTTCATAGTCGCCGCCGTGGAAACCTCAAATCTTAGAAATTATTTTCCTGTCTAAAATTCGGTAGTGGGGTCAGTAAATGTAATCTTAATAGCGTAAGCCGAAGTTGTGAGCAATATTTTCAGTCTTCAGCCCCTTTCTATTCCACCCAGTGAAATTCGTGTTGCGTCCACTGTTCAGTTCATAAACTAATTTGGAATTAGCTGTGTTTTCAACAGTGTGACCATTCGATCCTTCTTGAAAGCACTTCTGTTGCACCCGTTTTCCAACATATGTTTATCATGTCCATAACATAGGGATCACCAGTTTGAACAGCAATTGAAAGTCACGCGTGGTGTAGCTTCCTATAAAGGCATAATAATGCCCGAGGGAATGTAGTACACAAGCAAACTTATTTGCAAGTTTCCCACTAATCTACTGCAAAATTAATTTCTGGTTGCGTGTAAACCGCAAAACCAAGCTGCCTTGGTGTAGTCTCTGTACAGTTCCACTCATGTGGGGACTGTAATCTGGCATTAAGCTTAACGTACAGAACAGCCGATGTTTATGCAACAGACATCTTTGTATCCATTACTTCAGAGCTTCGGGAGGGTACAGTTCCAATAGTCCTGTATAGCCATCACGTAGAATTCAACTCTATCTTTCTATGTATTCCTGTGTTTTCTCTCTGACAGTATTATCCCTAGTATATGGGGCAGAAAAAGGTAAAGGTGCAAGTTGGCGGAGAAAAATATTACAGCTTTTGCATGCGGTTGCAATATTTCAGGTGTTAAATACTCTCTCACGCTTTGCAACAAGTGCATTGCATTTAGTGTTTAGGAAACATATTGCTAATTTTAATGTAAATGAAAACATGATGCATAAATTACATTATAATAGAACGATAGTGCTCTGTATGATGTGTTGTACTTAGTGGCGAGGAAAATAAAGTAACTTTAAATGAAAGAAGTGGTAAAATGGAAGTGAAATACGGATACTCTGTATATTTTAGGTTCCGTGTTAATTGCCATTGATACTCGTGTTATGAGAATATAGACTGATGTAAATTTGTTGCATTATATTTCGTTAGGATCTAGGAAATTGAAGTAGTTTCCACGTTTGTCGACATGTATTCTAATATTCGCTAAATTTAATTTCATGCAAAGAGGCTAATGGATTTATTAACGAGTATTACAAAATTGTTATGAGTCTATAATTGTATAGGATTAAGATGACACTATAATTTAAGACGAAGTTAGGCCTATAACTTTTATATTTTTATATATTTCATATGATAAAGTAACCACGAGTGCCACATTTTTGTGATGAGGTACAATCTGGTCGCGTGTTTCTCTCCTAACTCCGAAAACTCACTCCGAGAACCGACTACCTGAACTATGACACACACTTATATAGCCGAGGGACAGACAGCGAATCATCGTAAACAAATGCCACGTGATCCCTACCCACTATTGTTGTGCGACGTCACCGCCCGCGCAGGAAACATGTCACGTGATGACCACGCATTGTTGTGTGACGTCACAGCGCGTTGCATAGCAACAGCCCGTCAGCGGGCGTAGAAAAAAAACGCTGTTCCTATATGGCTGGTCGGACTATCGATTAAGAAACAGAGTTTTTTTTTTAATAATTATTCATACCTTGCCTAATAGGTTTAAATGTGTCATGCATATATTTAATTTGGAACGTGTTTAATAAATGTTTGTTGTTTTTGGCCTGATACTGGTCGGAAAATCGGTCGGGGAGAAAGCAGTTGTAAGATTTTGGCGATATTATACAATTTGATTTAAAAAATTAGCATCTACTATTTAGACTTCATTTTTCTGGTCCAGGACATGCATTAACTGAGCGATATTGTGAGTACTGTAATGCCCCTTCGGGTTTCATAAATCCTGGGGAATATCTTTCGTAACCAAGACGAATATAAGCTCCTCAAGAGGGACTTTTTTATTGCTAGTGGGGTGCGACTAAGTCCCTTGTACTGCGGCCACTTCTGGCCTATTGTACCAGCCCCAGATGATAGGTGAGAGTGGGTGTGGAGCAATTGGTGGAATGAAGATTGGCAAGGGAAACCGAAGTACTCTTAGAAAACCTGCCCCAGCGCCACTTTGTCCACCACAAATCCCATTTGACCAGACCCCGGGATCGAACCCGGTCCTCCGATGTGGGAAGCCAGCGACTAACCGATTGAGCTATGGCGCGGTCCTCAAGAGGGACTTAGTTTCCCTTTATATTGCTGTTGTCTTCGCTATAGACACGAATATAACAGAAACGTGATTATACAAAATAAAACTTTTCTGCTGCAAATGAAAATTGCGATTATGCGACAATATATTTCATTAAATTTCAACTGTCGTCGCTTATCTTAAATTACGTATACAGTATTCGGTAATTTTTCAATAGAGAGCAAGTGAGCCGCTGGTTCCTCAAAAGAAATTTTCATTTCAAGCGAGATTTTTCTGGTATATCGTGTTCATCTTTTATACTCCGCAAAAGAGAGAGAGAGAGATATTACACCAACAGCACCAGGCTGTCTTAATTGTCTTAATTAAATCCCTGTTATGTTAACAAGCACTGGTGCCTCCTTAACACTTGTGGACGAAGTTTTTCTTGAACCTCTTATTCTCTGTTCTGTTTTCAAAACGTGAATCGCTTCTAATTTCACATGGGTGTTTGGGGGAAACTGACCACAAAATGTAGAATCGGGTATTTGGAATTAGTTTACGATAGGATATTTGGAAACCTCCATAAATTTCACTATGCAGAACTTAGTTTTTCTCGCTCTTAATAGGCGGCGTATATGACAAAAGTCATAATAGATTTGATAATATTTTGCGAGTTTTGGACCTACTGGAAAGGCGAGATTCTCTTATTTGTAATTTGTATAACTCAGACCATGCACCGCTCAGTGATTAGCTCAGAGTAAATAATGAATGGAGAAGGATATGAAAGGAAGCTGTTTTTGTGTAATTTAAGGCACTGTACCAGCATTTGCTCATAGCGACCGAGAAAAGTGTGAATAAATAAGGACAGTCGATGCTTTGATCAAGATTTGAAGCAAGAACCTGCTAAAAAAGTTAGGAACATTATTTCTTATGCGAATCTTTCGGCAGGATCGAAGAATAGAATTTGGTATTGCAGCACACACAGAAACTTGTTAGGAGTGAAATATAAATTTTTCGTAACGCAAGGTAATTTATTTCTTAATGGGTTTGTACACGTTACACGACAGGTTAAGTATACGTATGGCATCTTCAGGCGAACAGATATTTGTATATCTTTCTGTTACTGGCGGATACACATGTGTCATAACTTTAATTTAGTCTACATTTCTAGTTCTTATAAACGCAAATTCCCCCATAATGTAATAGTTTACACATGTGTCCAAGTATTAGGGATCATGCAGGTGGCACATACGTTCTGGCGCATGTCGCTCGCGTTCTAGAAACTGGTGAGAAAACTGTAGAGTATTTGACTGAATTTTATACAACTCTATCGACTCTGGACGCCTATCACCGTGGCCGCGTTGAACTGAAACGCTGGGATCTCACTCAAAGGCATGGATATCTGTGTTTGTGTTCTCCCGTGTGTAGGCAGCGGCCTTGCGACGGGATGATCACTCGTCCAAGGAGTTCTATCATCTGTGTAGAAAAGATTACGGAACTGAAGAAGATTCCAGGGCCCAACAAAGGGCTGCACAGCCATTGATGAATAAATGAATGAATGAATCGATTCTGAACTTGATGCAGCAATATGAAAATAGTATAAATATAACTTAATTCTGATTCCAGAAGATTGTTGTACCCAAGAATATGTGCAGCCTATGTCACGATGCAAATCTTTGTCTCTGACCACAGCTAGGTCAAAAATAAGACCGTCATTTTTGGGAACTGTATACAAGTTCCTTCCTCACTTTTTATGGTTTTCGGACTTTATCCATCGTCCTGGATTTTAAGATAACTTCCGTCCTCAGGTGAGGGAAAACACCTATTCTGTAGGGTCCGTTAGAAAGAGCTAGCCTCAGTGACTGGACTGGTGGGTTATACACCATCGTCAGAATCCTATAGTAACTAAATTCCTTCCTGAATATCACTGGGACACATACTCGTAAGGCAGTCTTATGGACAAATACAAATGAACTTTATGGTCTCACGTCCCATTATGTCCTACACATCACCTTAGCCTGAATGAAGAACAGTGCTAAGGATAGAATGGAACGAAATCTTCATGAGAATTCTCTGCGCAACATTGAGAGACTTCATAGTTTTCCAGAACACCGTGCGTGGAGCCAGGGTAACTAACCGAACCCCAGTTTCTCTGAAACTAGAAGATGAATTGCGACGACAAAGGAAGCTTCTTGGGAGCTTATAATGGCTCAGATATATTAAGCCCACTTGTGTGTTTAGACCATATTTCGCCGAGTTTCATAAGAGGAATCTGCGCCTGTGAGGCGACTCTGTTACCGAGCTTCAGCTTCAGATCTGGTGGCTCCAAGTGCATCAAATTCATTCACTCGACGAACAACCGGAGGCAGTCACATATCCTGTACGTATACTTACAGAATAAACGTCCTATATAAGTTAAGGGAAGAATATTGTGACAAGACGTCTGAAAGCCGGAAGTGTGCATTCAGAAACACACAGCAGATGTGTTTGTTGCTAGACAACGGCTAGCCGAAACACGTTTCCCCAGCAACGGATACGGTGGTATAAAACAACCCCTTGCCCAGAGATTAACACTCGTTTCTTGGCAACGGAGAATAACAGAGGACAATGGATTTCCGATTCTGTGTTCTCTATTTGGGCCGGTCGGAGTTAGTTCAGCCCAAGAGTCAGACAGCTAGACAAGGAGAATTGGAGAGACCAAGCAACGCCTAATCAAGCAGACGTTGAAGACTCTTTTATGTTCTAGAGTTAGACTAATCTTTAGAGTGGTATGATTGTAGTTACGGCTCGTGAGTGCCCAATAAATCGACTCGCCAATCAAAACCCCGTCTAAAATCACTAACATACGTGACAATATGACTGGGCGTAATTAGTTACGCACCACGCGGTGAAGACTTATGTGGGAGTGGAGGTATAGCTCCACCATTCCTAATCTCGGCACTAAGTATGTGTGAGTAGTTAGCTTCTCGCCTCTGCTGCTTTACTGCCAGGGAAACTGGCCCCGTTTCCCCTTGTATGGGAGTCTGGTTGAGCCCCAGAACAAATGTGAACGTTATGACACAAGAAAAATCTTTCCTCTACAGTAGTCTGGTCGCTATGCAGTCTGAGTTGACTCGCCCAACCGTGTGTGAAGACCGGAAATATATTGAAAATATATATTCTGTTAACTTTCAAGTAATGATGCAAAGTTGTACCTCAGGTCCGAGCTCCGCGGGACTCATGACCACATTTCATTGTCTCAGATTCGAGACTCCTCAACCTGGAGGACCAGGTCCTGTTATATCCCCCAGGAACAGGGTGGCAAGGTTATACCCGCAGGCCTCCTACGGCTCGCGGGATTACGGTGCAGGTATTCGACCCCGCATCCACACGGGACTTCTCCTCGGTGTTGCAGACTGTTACGTTGTCGCTGTAAGGCAAGTGATTACAGTGTAAGCGCGGTTGCGGCATTCGCACGGTAACGGGAATTTAAAACATGGTGAGCTAATAATTCTATCAGAAGACGGTAGGCAGTTTTGTGCATGATGTTATAAAGGCACACGAAAGAAATACCGCGTGTGTGTGAAGATACATGTTGTATTCATATGTTACATTTATTTTAAAGTATATTATTTCTCTTAGAAGCAATATTTTCTGCCGCGCAGGTTGGTATAATGGTGATGCTTTAGAATTTATTTAAGAGAATCTGCTTTTCGCGGGCTGTTGCAGCTTAGTGGCTTCTGCACTCCGCAGCAAATCCACATGCAGCGAAGCTATAGCAGACAATTTTTTGTTGCTGCCAGAATAACAGGAGTTGGAAAGCCTGAGAACTTAAAGGAAATAACACACGCCTCTCCCTTCTTCCACGTTACAGATGTGCATGTGTGGGAGTTTGGCCGTAAGGCAGTGTGCCGCAAAATTTCATGCAGACATATTGCCATGTAGTATGCGTGTGACTATGCCGGTCACGGTAGCCGAGCGGTCTAAGGCATGCATTGTCTTCGCTCGCACGGAAGCCGGGATCGTGGGTTCGAATCCCACTCAGGGAATGGATGTTTGTGTGCATTTTTCTGTGTTTACAGGTAGAGGCCTTGAGACGAGCTGATCACTCGCCCAAGGAGTCCTACCGTATGTGTAAGATCTAGAAAAATCGAAGTGAACGGAGTTCATGGAGGTAGGCCTAGGCCCACTGGGGCTGTAGTGCCAGGGGAAAAAAAAATTGCGTGTGACTATAGAAGGGGTGTGGATTGGGTGATGAGATTTATTGACCTCTTAGAGGTCGTAACTACAAGTAGTTATAACAGTATCACTTTCCATATTTTACAGTTCCCTAGAGCACAGAGTCTAGTCTTCTCAGTGTGCTACTAAACGTTTTCTGCTTACGGCTCCAACAATGCGTATTCTTCTGCATCCTGGCTCAAGTCCTCTCTTCACAGACTCCCGTACAGAACTCACTAAACTGATCTTACCCCTTGCTTATAACATTTCTCAAGATATCACGTAGAAAACGCAATTCTTTTACTGTTGAATTATTAGGAATGTGTTGCCTAGCAACGGGAACGTGTTTACCGAACCATTGCCCAGAAACGGTGGCTGTTTACAGAGTCAGGCTTAGCTTAGCGGGTCTATAGGCCACGATAAAATACGGATTTATTGAAGGTGGTGTTACGCAACGTTTAATCTACTATAATCCCTAAGGCCTCCAAACTGGGAGACTTCAGCAGCCATGAAATTAACCTGCACCCTTATTAACGTTGTAGACGCAGAAAAATAATTTGCGCTCTCTTTCAACAGTAAACCACTGCAGTTGATAAGTACAGACCTCGTAGTTACAAACTTCAGGCACTTCAAGGAACGGTCGTAACAGTCAGATTTAACTTCTTTGCACTGACAGTGACAGATGTCCTTAGCGACGTCCTACATAAACACAATCTTTGTTGCATGCTGCAGAAGAACGCGGACTTGGAGATGCGAGTTTAAAATCCTTTCCTTCGGATCTCAAACAAACAGAGGTCACGTCCTGCTGAACTTCTCTGCGGGCAAAATGAATTGAGAAGAAGGGAAAATATATTAGACTGAGGGTCTATGTGTCTATATCCTCTGGAAACCAATTCCAACCTTTTCTGTAGATATAATCCATGCACAGGTTAAAGTGAATGGCTGCGTAATAAGGAAATGTAAGATAAATAAACTTTTTGGATCTTAACAGGGAAGCTAGTATGAGGTCACAGCGATACAGACTTTAACTATCAGTTCTTGAAGAATGACACCAAAGTGTCTCCTTTAGTAACTTCATATATTTCAGTGTATTTCGCTAGGTTCTACGTAAGTAGGCTTATTTAATTCTTAGCTTGGGAAGACACGGAATTTTGTATACGGTTTACAGTTCTGCATTTATTCAGTTGTTCATGTATCCGCTCATTGTCCAATTACAAATCAAGTACCATTAAGAAATCCTACATAGAAGAGAGATCACCACGATTTATATCAGCAGAAGTTGCAGTAGTATTAATTTTACTTGTGGTGGTGGTGGTAGCAGCAGCAGCAACAACAACAGTAGTGTTCTTGTTGTAGTAGTAGTAGTAGTAGTAGTAGTAGTAGTTCCATTTATAGAAATCAGAATTTTTAAGAAGAGGAGAGGATTATTCTGTTGTGTGCAATTAATATTTTGATAACCTAACAAATTACTTAGAAATTTTCAACGAGAAGTGGTCGCAACTCAGTCACTTTACTGTAATCCCCTCCGGTAAATTAGAGCCGCTGAGGGACGCTTAGATTCACTGAATATGCGCTCAGTGAGCTCGACAAGTTCAGGAAAGAGAGTTATATTTATTGTATATTACGATAGTGGCGTGTAGAAGTAGCTCTTACCAGGCTCTACAATGAGGGCATGATTTGTAGCCTCCAGCGGCGTTCTTGCAAACTTGTTGCAGCTGATGCGGAGTGGACGTTACATCACTATTTTGAATACAGGTCTGTATGAGGAACGGGAAGCTACCGGGACAGATATGAAATATGATCGAGATAAACAGGGTTTATTTCAAGTATATCAGCATCCCTTGAAACAGAATTAGCTGCTGATGCATTACCAAATGTGATAACAAATATAAAAATATTAATAATAACCACATCGAATATTATTAGTACACATCCACAAGACAAAACAATGGTAACATCATGACCGAGCTTAAAAATGTCTTCCATGAAATCAGTAGAAAAATCTGCACTCGCTTATGTGTAAAATATTATGGACAAAATTTCTAAAGACTAATTCCTGTTGTGCAGACATTAGTTTTAGAAAGTTTTTAATGCTATTACCATAATTACGTAATTTGTATATGACACAGGAGTGTGTATAAGTTATAATTTTTTGCAACTTTCAAAGTAATGGCAGAATATAATTTGAACATTTCAGGTAATGAAACAGAAGTTACACGTATAACATAAGAAACAGCTTCTGTTTAGACGGAAAATAATTGTTGATAATAATGCATTCATTTCATTTGAATATTCTAGGAAACTGAATCAACAGATGTTGTAACCGTCCAACCCTTGCGTTGGTGCTACTTTCCTTCTCTTACCGTCCTTTTGGCCCCTTGGTTGCTGGTTGCAGCTGCTGCTCTAGCCGTTCCCTCTCACCTGTTGGTACTCCGAGTTTGCAGTGTTGTGGTACCACTGCAATTACCGCTTCATGTGCCTACTGCATGACTTGACAGCAAATATCGCAATATTTCAACTGCAGAGTTTCAAGTATGACATTAGCTTTGTTCTCAGATTAAGCAGAGATTGTTCCCATACACATCTTCGGGCTTTCTAACAGAGGTGAGATGTGTTTTCTTTGAGGTAACTCGCGTTTAAAACATTGTGTAGTTTGGGTTCGCTTTATAGTATTTTCAAAATGAAATTACATTAGGATCAGCGTACAGTAGGAAATTGATTGTTCGTACAGATCACTTACTCGAACAGCACGCAATGAATTGTATGATATTTGCATTTCTCTTCCTTGCCAAATGTAGATGATCCAGACTTGCATCAAGGTTAAGCAGATTGTTCAAATAACTTCATTTGTGGGCCTCTTAAATTCGGGTTTCATTGAGGCCTTCAGTTGAATCTTCCTTTGGTAATGTATAGGCTTGCACCCGGTGAAAATTGTTCCTTAATTCATTATTGTCTTCTTGTATGACACAGCGTTACAGTCATCCTTGTGCTTCATTAATTAAGCACCACACGATGAAAACTTGCGGAGGATTGGAGGTATGGCTCCACCATTCTTGAACTCGAAACTAGACAGATAAAAGCGATTGGTCAGCTTTACCCCGGGGACATAGCCTCCGTTAATCCTTGGACAAGCGGCTCGGTGGACCCCCCAAAACTCACAGGACGTTATGGAGAAGAGAAAACGCTTGGCCTTACCGGGAGTCGAACTCCGGCAGTCTAGCCATTATCCCGACACTGTACCGATTGCCCTATTGTTGCCCCGAAATGATGGACTCTACAACAAGAATGTTTCCACCCCAAGAATAATGGGAAGCGGTGTTTTCTACGCGGTACTTGCGGAGAGGTTATAAGCACATGTTAGGGGGTGAGTATTTTAGTGAGGACTTGGTCACTGAGTCAGTGAGTTGGATAACCGCTGCTGTGAGAAGCTGGCAGCTGAGGCAGAGGGCAGTTCGGGAACCCAAAGGAAAGGGAACGCCCGCCAGTGAAGCCGCTACCAACCAACGGCAGCGAAGACGTGTGTCCACTAATGAACCGTAAAATATAGTCAGACGCTGTATCAAATAGTCCAGTTAATCCGATCATGAATCCGAAACCCGTCTAAAGTCACAGTCGATCACGTGGCAGTATTAAAATAAATAGATATATTTGAAGTGAATTGTATCTGTTGGGAGTATTCAGGTCCGTAGCTACGGGTGATGAGATCCGTCTTTGTGCTGCGCCAATTTTATTGCCCGTCTTGGCTAGTCGGTGATAACCGGTGTGGCTGTGTGGAAACAACTAACTTGAAGTCAGCGTTTCTGTAAGCCGCGCCACCGCAGTTGTGCTTGGGAAAGGAACCTTAGACTTATTGCGTTTATTGATTGTTGTCTCTGGAATTTGTGACCACATTCCAGCGCAATTACTTCTGGTAATACGTAGGAATAAGTTACATTGGTTTCAGCCTAGAACATAATTAACTGAAGGAATGTGGCGCGATCTGTGGAGAGGAAGGGGAACTGACATTGGTATACCGGAACCAATTACATGTTGCTTACCAAACTGTCCTAGTATGTTCGTAAATATTGCTCATAATCTGACGGATTCCTGGCCGTTTTGACTCCTCAACGTCATTAAATTTGTTTTTAACCACAAGAATTTATTGTTTTCTGTGTATTCTTTCCTGTTTTTTAGGAAAGCCGGAAAATTTAAATGCACTTTTCAGACCTAAAGTCACTGAGAAAGAAGCCAGCACTCTCCTCCAAAACGTCGGCACTACCTACCTTCAGATACACGTACAAGTTTATAATTACAATTTTTATCATTCACATGTTTTGCATCATGTTGTGTACGTCACTATTTATTCAAATATGTCCGTCGATCACAACAGCGTTATACTTTCAGTAAATGACTGATAAAAACAAAATTGTCGATAAATCAGTTTGATTTATTACAATATTTTCAAGCTACATGTTTCGGTCCTTTGCGACTGTCATCAGGAGTTTTAAACAACAAAATGTATCCACGTCCCTGCGTGACGCTTTAGCAGTGGAGACTCTTCAATTTCATGAGCTCGAAGTCCTCTTTGAGAGGCGGCTCCATTCAAACTGAACTCTTCTTCGGAGTCAGAGTCAGGGCCACTTTACGACTGGCGGTTTACCGCCAATCAGTTCGTCTTGGCGACAAGCCGCTTGAGACTACGACCAGTAATTTTATTTTGCACACTTGCGGTTATAGTTCTTATGTAACCCTCCCCCCTCTGTATAGAAGATCGGTCTCTCGTTTACAATTGCTGCTGGGCCTCGCCAGCGCATTTATTTTCAGATCCGAGTTCCGCGCGACTCATGACCATATTTTACTGTCTCAGATTCCAGAATCCTCCAACCTGGAGTGCTAGTTCCCTGTATTTATATCCTCCTAGGAGCAGGGTGTCCCGGTTGTAGCCCCAGGCACTAGGTTTGCTCTCGCTGAAGTGAACTATTCTTGCTGTAGCTGTCCTCATTATAGCCCCTTCGCACGGGCAGAGTGGAAAGCACTGTTTCCAAGAGTACTTCTATTTTTGCATGCGTATCCGTTGCAGCGGGAACGTGCTTACAGAGCTATTGCCTAGAATCGGCTCTGATATATTTGTCTATCTCGAGATCGTTGCATAGTAACGGCTCTAAACCCTAAAATGCATTTCATTACTTATCTTCTGAATTTGCTTTAGAACAATGAAAACTTTAACCCGAAACTACGTCCCAAACCACCGAGGGACTTCGTTTTCAGGTATACGACACTGAATAGGTCTCTACGTTTTCTGGACTTCATGCGCTCTGTTGGTAGGTCACTGAACCTGTTGATTTTTTCTGAGCTAAAGAAAGGTTCTTTTTATAATCGCGTTATTTCACAGATGACTTTCATTCGTTCTCCTACTCTTTTTTCTTTCATTACGGAGGAGGCAATAAAAGCTGTCCCGATTTCACATGTACCAAGTATCTTCGAGTTTCCTGAAGCTATCAGTCAACTGAGACTTTACTGATGCAAAAGTCTTACATTTCATTATTCCGTATTTCCGAAGCGCCCACACATAGACCGATACTTTGAAGACAAATATATTCACAGCGGAACTATAAAAGTATGCTGAACGAGGCAGATTTTTTATAAGTGGAAAGACAATAAGGGACACCGACAGGTTGACCAGGTCTCGTCTAAGTCACTAACTTATTGCATAGAATAGAAGTGTATAAGTCTAATGCAGGTTATGTGTTGTAGGCAATTCAGAAAAGACTCTTAAATTTATGGAAGCTCTACATGAAGAAGAATTTGATATAGAAGTTTAGAACTGCCTGAAAATAACACAAAACTTTATCTTTATGCCTAATAAAATTTAGTGATAACGAATTATTTTAAAATACTTAAAAATTAGAAGGTTCATAGACAACGTCAATAATATAACAAATACATGAAATTAAGTTTAACGGCAGGAAAATGAAGTTCGTAAGTCAAACAGAAACATAAGGCGAGAGCATGAAGAGGAATGAATTTGAGAAAGAAAGGAAAAATAATGGAGGAAACAGACGAATAAAGAAAAAATAGAACGAAAGGAAAGTTTCGGAACTGTATTGGATTCCGGTCACGTGGCGGACAGTGTTCAGTTTCTCGCAGTGTTAAAATAGTTCCATTGATTGCTGCTGTAGGTCACCGCATTCCGATGTTTGACATGGGTCGCAAGCCCACGAGGTCATCTGCCAGCCTGTCACGTATCCGTTATTGATTCCACATGTCCCCTCTCTCGTACCAACCTTTTGGGCTGAATCCCAAGTTGAAAGTTGTCAGCGTTTCGGGTGTTGGACAAACATGTCTCTGTATTTACCCATGTCCCGCGAAGGCAGCTTCGGGATATGAACTGGATTTAAGTTGTAAGCAAGCTCTCTGCTTGTTGCTTGTTTGATTTTCTCCTGCACCTTTAAGCTGTAGCTATTTCTCATCAGACTCTACGGCGTCACATGCAGGATTTTAATGTTTCTTTATATTTAACTTTCATGAAATGGGCACGACTTTAGTGTACTCATTGTACAAATGTGTTGGACATTCTTCATTTTCTGAACTGTGTTTAAAATTACGACATTTCGGAGAGCGGATCTGTTTCAGTCTACCGGGTGTAAGAGGGAGAGAGTTCCTCTTCTATTGGACCACAATATTTGTATAAGAAACCCAGTGTAACTGCTTTGGGGACTGTGATGATTTTTGTTGTATTCAAATTTTTTAGATTTAGGCAACAGTGAGAGAGTCGTCACACAAACGCCGTTAGGAGTTCAGTGTGTGAGCTCTTATAATCAACTGTAAATTTAATAGAGACGGAAAGTAAATCCAATCACCTACAATTTTTCGTCACGCTAACCCCTAATGCGTTACAGTATATTTCCTTGCTTTCTCACGTTTGATTTTCCTTAAAAAATTCAGGGGTACGCGATCCAAATTTCCTTAACTGCGGTGCTCTGCTGAGTCTTGGTGATAATATCCGAATATAAAACAATATTTAAATGATATTCGTGTTCCAGAATATTAAATAACATGTAATTTAATATAATTTGCTGGCGACGACATTAATGTCTTCACCTTATCCTGATATTTATTTCATTACAGTCACCTTTGTTCTAAGAGCAAGATTGATCAGCCTTCCCTTTTTGAACTCAAGTAGAGTAAAACTTGCAAAGGCTGAAAATGTTGTTAAGGATTTTGTATGGCGTAACTCTTTCCTGTGGCAGTGTCTTCTGTCATAATGTCGTGCTGTATGTGTGCGGGCCCCTCCTTCCAATCTGCGACGGAACACTTTAATCTCAGTAACACTGTACGCATTTCCATGGAAATGAACTCGAGTCTTGTGCTTTACTCAAAAATATCTGGCGTGCAAAAAGGGCTTTAGAAGCACTCAGCAGGCCTATGTTACTTCTCCACAGCCCAGCCTTTACGAAATATCCTCATGCAAATTTCCTTTGCTTCAGAATTGTCTGCAAAGAAATCGGGTCATTTTCCTGAAATAGCTCAGAGCCTCTTATTATTCGCGCAATTGAATTGAAGAACCGTCTATGTCAGAGAACGTAATCTGTGGTAGAGTCAGTTTACGAAATTGCTCTACTAACATAATACGCAAGAAGGTTTACATGCTGAAATAACATTATAAGCTCTGAAATTGAACCTTTCCTTAGTCATGTGTTTAAAAGTCAAATTCGGTTTGGAGCTATTTACGTAAATTACTTTGAGAGTAATTTTCTCTGATACTGCCTATGTGAAGGACCCGGGATAGCGCAGTAGGTATACCGACTGGCTACGGGCTGCACGACCGACGGGCCGGAGTTCGAGTCCAGGTGGAGTAAAGAATTTTCTGTTCTCCAATTCGTCCAGACTGGCTCTGGGGTTCACCCAACCTCTTATATAATGGGTACTGGGCTCTTTCATTGGCGGTAAAGCGGCCGGGTCGTGAAGCTTACCATTCACCTCCAGCTAGTGCCTGGTTAAGGAGAACGTGGATCTATACATCCAGTCCCCTATACGCCTTTATGGCATAGTGTTAAATTAGTTAAACATAGTGACAACTTTACGGTTACCTTACGACCCGTTAGATTGCTTTGCATTCGAAATGCCCCTGTAGTAGTTACAATGCTGCCATTATTGTTCTCACCTGGCAGAAATGCTAAGATTGTTGTCTTTAATGTAAACTTTGTGTTTCTTACATTTCAACATATTAAACTCACATTCGCTATTAATATTTAATAATTAAATTTTTGTTGAACATTATCGCTATTGGCTCGGTACCGTTTGTTACAATGCTGTTTAACTAGGCTATACATACAAAGCCTAATGGAAAATTGTAGATCAGTGGGTAACTTGATACTACTTGGATGGAAGCAACCGTAGACATTAAAGAGGTACTACCATGGTATTCTCCTGAAGGAACTCAGGAAACCACGGATAACCTGAATGATGATAGCTGATATTCTGTCCAAGATCCGAACCGAGGAAGTCCCGAATAAGAGTTCAGAACATTACCACTGCGCTAACCCGCTCAGCGGTTTGTATCTGTTCTTCAGTTGTCGATTTCTTCCACACTGTGAGGGAGAAGCACTGTGTATGCATACGCGTACACAGAGAAGACTCCGAAATAAGCTGTGTTCTGGGGTAGGTTTTGTTATACCAGACCGGTCGATAAAGCAGTAATTCTCTTGACGTGTATTCTGCAGGCACTCGGTTCTCGTCTCGGTCCTAGTACCGGCCACCTTGGCTCATGTTTCGTTCATTGTCAGTTTGCAGCTCTTAACGTAGATCACTTTCAAAGTAATTTCCTCTGGTATGGCCTATGAAATTATATTGCATTTCAAATATCCCTTGTAGAGGTGTGATATGATTATACGAGCATCGTTACATTTCCGGGGTTCCGTGACTAATAATAACGGGTTCTGGATTGAATTGGATTTATTAACATCTTTTACAATATATCTTATTCACAATGAACTATATCGCTATCGCTAATCTAACCACTTCAAAAATCACTAGGACACGCCAAGTGTTCTCAGTTTTCATCAGCCGTATCCTGGCAACGGATTTATAAAAGTCTCATTGTAACAACACTCATAAATTCTTCGTTTCACAGGCTAACTCCATTGTACCTCTTTATACTCCTTCGATTCTCATTCTGTAATTTCACAACTGCTAGTTTTCGGAACTCGGCTCTCTTATATCCACTTTACACGGACCCCAAGGAAAACATCGTCTCTCAACAATTCGTAGACGTGACGTCTTCATCCTGCTCCGTCACACTAGTAATAGTATAAAAGGTTATCTAATGCCGTCCAGTGTGAGTAATCTTTACTAATCTTTCGTCCTTTACATGTTTGGGTCGGAGCGACCGTCTTCAGAAGGAACCAAATTGGTTCTGGATTTTAACAAAATTTTTAAACCATATTTGTAAATAAACTAATTATAATAATTTATAAATATTTTAACAAATTCATACACGTCGCTGTATTAGTTAAAGGCTAATGTTTTATATTCATGACATTGTAATAATAGTGCCTGTATGTATTGATAATGACCAGTTATACGCGATAATAGTTTCCGCATATATTTCTATGTCCTTCTGAAGATAGTTGCTTCGACCGAAATGAAAGATAAAAAAATAATCAGTCACACTAGACGGCGTTAATAATCTTTTATACTATTCGTAGATCTCTTTACCATTCCGTTGCCTAGAAATGGACGTCATTTATTGTTGTACGCATTACAGAGCAGCGGGCTGTTTACCAGCAATCTGTCTACGCGGGAATGTGTTTATCCAACCGTTGCCTAGCGACGAGTCTATACGTCACATTATGAACAGTTCCTTGAATTAGACGACGTTAACTTTTACCAAATAATTCCCCCTCCCAGTCCACACTATTAATGGTCCGATCTTCTTCTGAAAATAATTTCCCACTGTGCGAGGCGTGTAATATATGACTCTCTTTTGAACTGGGTTTCTATCTCCATTAATGAATTTCTTTGTCTTCAAAGAAATCATCGTGCTGGAAGGTATGAGTCACTTCGCGAAAAGGCACAGAACTCTGAAAACTTGTTTACTTCGCGTCGGTTCGTTCTTCCGGGCGTTTTCAATACATTTAACTTGCGTTAAATGGTCGGATTATGAGGCGTGCGTGATGGAGACAAAAATGAATACATAATTTTATTTGAAAAATCGACAGAGAAGAGCTCACTTTGGAGGTGTAGGTATAGATTGGAGTATTACATTAAAAAAATCGTAATGAAATTGGGGTGTGAGTGTGTAGGTTGGATTAGATTAGTTCAGGACTTGTCAATTGTGTGGTCTTCATAGCAGGGTTGTAAATCATCGAGGTACATGAAAAGGCCAGAATTTCTGTATCTCTGAGCTGTTGTCTCAGTCGCAACAAGGAATCTGCTCCACTGTGTTTCGTTACTTATATGATTCAACTTGCAATTCAGAAGAGAACAAGAGCGCGAAATGTATTGTTGGAGAACTCAGGATCTCACCGGTCATTTGTTCAATTCTCTTTACACACTCACTCCAGTCACTCTGCTCTTTCACTCGCCATTATCGCTATTCTCTTCATTCACTGGTCGTTCTTTCCATTCTCACCCATTCATTTATATGCCTTTACTGTTTCCCTCATCATCTATTCCAGTCACTCTTCATTTGCTCCACTCTCCCCACACATTTCTTGTAGTCACTCTACTCTTTCACTCGTCATCTATTCCAGTCACTCTTCATTTGCTCCACTCTCCCCACTCATTTCTTGTAGTCACTCTACTCTTTCACTCGTCATCTATTCCAGTCACCCTTTAGTTGCTCCACTCTCCCCACTCATTTCTTGTAGTCACTCTGCTCTTTCACTCGTCATCTATTCCAGTCACTTCATATGTTCCACTCTCCCCACTCATTTCTTGTAGTCACTCTACTCTTTCACTCGTCATCTATTCCAGTCACTCTTCATTTGCTCCACTCTCCCCACTCATTTCTTGTAGTCTGCTCTTTCATTCGTCATGTATTCCATTTACACTTCATTTGCTCCACTCTTTCCACTCATTTCTTGTAGTCACTCTACTCTTTCATTCGTCGTCTATTCCAGTCACCCTTCAGTTGCTCCACTCTCCCCACTCATTTCTTGTAGTCACTCTACTCTTTCGCTCGTCATAAATTCCACTCACTATTCATTCGTTCCATTCTCCCCACTCATTTCTTGTAGTCACTCTTTCACTCGTGATCTATTCCAGTCACTCTTCATTTGCTCCATTCTCCCCACCAAATCATTCTGTTCCCTCTGCTGGTTCCCGCCTCATCCTGTCCGCACAAACGGCTGTCGCTCTCCCATTGCCGTAATTCACCAAGTTCGGAAGAATTACACGTATGTGCCTTGCAAGAACTTAACAAAAATGGCCTGCTACTTTACAAATTATTTCATTTCCGAAGTGCTGATCGAGCTTAATAACTTTGCAGCTTGCATACAGTAGATGCTTGTAGGAGTATGGGTTGGATACAGCAGGCTCTGTGTACTTGGTTCCCGGCCTATTTGTTTCTGACCAAGACCTACTCTAGGCAATGTCCTTAAAAGCATATCAGTATGGAAACTTGCGCCAACATGGAATACCCGGAGTCCAGTTCAGCACGAGTACTCTTGCTGCGAAATACAGAGAAACGTACTGACCGTCAGTCGGAATTCAGGGCCGTTGCAACAGGAATATATAGCATCACACACTCTGTTTATATTTTGTCAAAATTTGGAACTCCTTCATGTTTCATACCCTAGAACAGAAGTCATTATTCGTTTTGGGGCGACAGGCAGCTGGGAGAGGCATATACTTTAGTGCGGGGCCCATACGAAGTTGCCGCAAGAGGCGAGAATTGAAATAATTTGATCATCAAGACTCTTTGGCATTGAGTTCTCGGGCGTTAATTTGTTTAAAACATTGTTTTGGAGCCTATACTAAAAGACAATAAAGAGTACTATCATCCGGGATGTGACAGTCACGGGAAGTTCGTCGTATGAAGACTTGAAGTGTAATTGGAAGATTTCATGTGTAATAATTTGGAGTGATATGAAGCGCTAGTTTCTGTGTGGAGATCCGTTGCTAGGAGACGACTAGCGGAAGATAGAGAATACTAGTCTGTGTGCAGCGGTGAACTGGAAAGTGTATAATTCAGCGATAGCGCTGTATCACATGTATTTAAGTGTAATTAAGAAAGAGTGTAACCAAGCTGCTAATAAAACCAATCATCGGGACTAGAACCCGTCATTTCGTCACGCGTACCCCTTTACACGTGACAATATTAAACATTTATTTATATTTTATCTTATTTTTAATTCTAAAATAAGGACTTTCTTCATGCTTCCAAATTACTTCCACATTCAGAGCATTATAATTACGAAGTACCGAGAGAAATTAGCAGGGAGATGAATGCAGGTCACGAGACGAAACCGAATGCGCCTCTGATCTTGAAGCCTGCATATGGGAAAGGCGAAGTGCGCACACACCTGTAGGGGGAATAATATTGTACTTCAGCATCAGCCTGCTTTAGTTTATTGCCTTATGTGTGGTTGCATATAGGAGCCGAGATAACATAGTTTGTATAGCGACTGGCAACGGGCTGGACACCAGAGTGGTTGGAGTTCGACTTTTGTTAGGGCCAAGAGTTTTCTCTTCTCTTGGGTTCACCCAGCCTCCTATCCAATGGGTACCACGGGCTTTCTCCCTGGGGGTAAAGTGCAGAAGCTTGAAGCTGACCACTCATCTCTGACTAGTGCTGAGGTCAAGATAATATGGATCTATACATCCTCTCCCCTATACACCTTCATGGCGTATTTCTTAATTATTTAGGCAGAGGAAAACTTTACCTTACTTTTACTTTACTATATATGCATGTATATGCAGAGTGTCCCAGGAGGAATGGTCAATATTCTGGGAGTAAAATGTCAATATATACTTGTGTCCTATTCCAAATGGTTTCCGTGGTAGTGTTATTCTACTGTACAACTCCAAAATTGTTGATAAGAAAGACACTCGTATTACGTACTGCTTGTAATACCGGTATGTATTGTTCAAGTGACAACGTTGCTGCAGTTTGCCTAGTACATGAGCACTGGGAAGCGTTCCACGTTCACGGAATGTGTTCAACACCTTGCAAAACACTGTGCGTAGGAAACTGTCGACGGTGTTCAACACTTGTGTGTGTACGCTACACAGACACACTGGCCACCGAAATGTACGTAACAGCGATGTATGAAATTGTAGACCACTTGAAATGCCTCCTAGTATTGTAAGGTATGGGAAGATAGTAATAAAGTATGTCTTGAAATAACTGGGTGCTACCAGTTGGCGTTGATTCATGTGCCTCGGTCTCGTAGACAAGGTTTTCATAAAATTCAGATATTTGTAACCCATCTGAGCTGTGCTGTGCTGGTAGCATTGTTATAGCATCGCAGATGCTTCGCTGTTTAGCTTATCTGTAGACTTACATAACAGGTATGGAGGGCAAGTATCGAGTGGAGTCTTAGCGGTGTAAGGATGAAGTGCATACTGAGGAGTTGGCCTGCTCTCTTGTGGGACACGATTAGAACGTAGCACACTTCGTAGTCTGCCTCAAGTCTAACACAGTCTGTATTGATTTTGTCATGTGGACTTCCATGGAGCAGAAGAAATACCTGGTATCCTATCTGAGCTGAGATACAGATGCACATCTACCCTATTCCCATTTTCCCCTCTCTACCCTTTCGTAATACCTCTGTTGCCAAGCTTCGCGTTATTGATCTTCTGAAGAGAATTTTTCGTATAAATTCTGAGTTCGCTTTTGGGGATACATGCTTGTCCAAACCCACCCACTGCCCACCATTTTGGGTGGGTTTTCCCCACGGGGTATTTGCGATGGAGAAGGCTGTGGCATTAAGGGTGGGAGTACTTTGCTTTGCAAGGGGTAGATAGTGGTTAAAGCCCTTGTTGTGGTAAACGACATTGGATATCCTGCCTTACAAGGGTTATTGTTCACATAAGCGCAATAGCCTTCTGCTTTGCTGCGGATTGTTGGCCAGTACAGCAGGGCGATGATTCCGCAGCTAACAGTAGCGCTTGTATGGACTGGGTTATGTTTCACATATTTTTCTTACTTCCGTGATTTCGAATTAAAGATTTGTATAGATCTGTTACAACAAAACTTTGCCAGTGTTTTGAAAACAAATGATAATATATTTGATTCGTTTCCGTTCGTACCATTTAGAGGATAACTCTGACAAATATCCTTAAATTTACCCAAATAAACTCAAGATATTCTGAATGTAACATTAGGCTTACTTTCCTTCTATTATCCTTCATAGTGAACCCATATTAAGCCACCTTTCCTCATAGCTGGGGTAGCTCAGTCGGTGTGGAGACTAGGCTTGGTGACCGAGGAATCGGGTTTCAATTCCCGGCGAGAGTACTAGATATTTCACCTATTCATAACGTCGAGACTGACTCTGGGGCCCAGTGAGCCTCGTACAGAAGGAGTACCGGAGACTTTCTCCATGCATAAAGAGGCAGAAGCGTGAAGCCAGCTATCAGTTCCGTCTGGTGACGAGGTTGAAATGAAGCTCTAAATCCACTCCTTCATATACTTCCATGGTGTGGTGTTTAATTAATTAAACTCATAGATAATATTCCGTCTACCGCACATCCTTATACTGCCATCCATCGGTTTCCTTTACGTTCCGTTCCAAAGAGGGACTCGCAATAAATAACATAGTTTCGTATCCTCGAACTGCGCGTATATAGTCTGCTCTCGCCACAAGGCCCAACTCGACAGACTGTGAAGAAGAAGAAGAAGAAGAAGAAGGAACTGAATACCAGAAATGGTGACAATATTGCTTCTTTGTTGTGCTATAATATTTGAGATTCTTTTATATTTATCAATGATAGGAGCTTCATAACTTGTACTCTTCAAGTATATTTAGAATGATCAAGTCAAGGAGGATGAGGTGGGCAGAGCATGTAGCACGAATGGTGGAGAAAAGGAATGCATATAGAATATTGGTGGGAAATCCAGAAGGAAAGAGACCACCTGGAAGACCAAGGGGCAGGTGGGTGAACAATATTAAAATGGATCTTAGAGAGACTGGATGGGATGGTGTAGATTGGGTTGATCTGGCTCAAGATAGGGACCAGTGGAGGGCTCTTGTGAGCACAGTAATGAACCTTCGGGTTCCATAAAATGCTGTGAAATTCTTGAATAGCTGCAGATTTGGTTTCTCCTCAAGAAGGGCTCAGCTCCCTAACTAAGTAAGGCCCATTTCTTTAGAGGTTATAAAACAGGCACATTGAATTAAATTTAAAGAGTGTGTTGTGTTGGCTTACTTTTTCAGCCGGATTTATATAAAACGTTGCAATGGCAACACGAGCACTAACATTCCATTGACTACCACAAGCTCCGGCTTACACGTCATGTGCAAATTAGTTTAGACGAGACTCATGGAATGAATTCATTTTGTGCATTATTAACGGAACACCCGCGTACAATTCAGTTGAATGTAGCATAGTTTGTTTATGTACAGTTCTTTATTATTAAGTTTCTTCTTTCCCCCCATATTTCTTTCCAGTGCTAAACATTATAGACTAACACGTCGAATCCATCGATGAGAGCCATCTCCCACTAATAACAGACACAAACAGTATAACATAAAACGTGTTCACGTCATATTAACTTACTGTCAGTTTTTACAGTATGGGCGTGGTGTTTTAGCGTAGGAGCTGTTTACCCGCACACGGCCTCCTACATAACTTGCATAATTTCTTATCAGTTGACAACTCGAAATATTTTCATTTTCGTCTTACGCTTAAATATTTCTGCTTGTGCACAACGATTATGAAAACCCGGCACACAGTATTTAAAATGAAGTTATATCAAACGCTGAATGCGATGTTGTTACATTCCGACAAAATAAAAACACTATAATTAGACATGTCAAATTTTTCCAATGCATTTATTCCAACGGGCGATATGACTCGATGAGATAGATATAAGTTTATAACAACAGCATCTTTCTCTGCTGAACTCTGAGTTATTCATGAAACGTTTATTTCCGTAACTGATATTCATTTCAGGTTCGATATCTTCAGAGTCGATTCTTCTGTTATCTTGGGTTGATTGAGATGCTCCTTAGCTTGTTTTTCCACTAATTTGCAAAATTTCCTATGGTTTATTGAGGCATTTACTACCTTCACTGAACTCTCATGCTTTAGTAAAATTCAGTATCTCTCTCACTTCATAACCTCAAAAGCATTCTAAATTTCTTTGTACGAATTGGTGTATTTTATTCATGCAGCCATACTAGGCGCGACGGAGTCTATTAACTCCACCTAAGAATTTGACTTTTCTTAAGTCTGTCATTTTCAGAAATGTCATACAAACGTAGGTTCAATTATCAAAGATCAGAGAGTAGTGGATATCTGAAAATTAAGAATGGTTGATTTAAGTCGCGGTAATTTCATGCTGGCAGTAATGCTTGTTGAAATGAAAGAACTAAGCAATTTTGAAATCTTTTGGATATTTATATTTTCGAAAATTGAAATTTCTAGTAATTTCTGATATTTATATTTTTTAGAAAATTCTATTAGCATACATTCATTGCTTCAAGCATGAATTATCGTGAATTACACCAAGCGATTCTTTAATTTTAAATGGCAGTTTCTGCGCAGTAGCCGTTTATAATCCCTGATTTATTCTGACCGTCTTACAGTGCATACATTTATTCACCTTACTGTTCTCTCTTGCACTACATGTTTCAGCATAAAAGTGCCATATTCAGGTGCTTTTCGATGTACGTCAAACTACTGCATTGCATGCCCCGTTGTCTTTATACTAAAATAACTAAAATATATATATTCATCATATATAGTGCTAAATTTTAAATATTAAAAATGTTAAAACTGTTCAGGATTTGGCATCCTTATGTCGTATCTCAATACGCGAGTCACACCTATCTTCTTCTATCGGAGTATTCTTCCTACTTTCGTGTGTGTGTTGTGCTTTGTGTTGTGTCTTGCTCCTGTGACTGCGTGTGATAACACATGCAGTACTGCGGTTTCCCCTACAATCTTCATTCCATCAAATTCCCCATCATCATAATCACCCGGGGCAGGTACAGTTAGGCCAATCAGTGGCCGCCGTGCCGAGTGGATCCAGCTGCACTCCACCCCCCAATATGCCAATTAAAAAGAATATAAAATGGAAACCGTTAGGTAAGATAAACAGTGTCGGGTTCCACAGTAGAACCCAAGACTTTAGAAAGCGAAGCAGGAGTTTAGGCTGCTGCAGTACGACATTCGTGTTGCGCATGTTGCATACGAGTTTCTGAAGCCCATAGCTTTGTACGATGTGACAAGCAAGAAGAAATTTGAGAAGGCTCTACTGGAGATCGAACCTCCACACCTCTTCTGCCGAGCGACCACAGTTCACATTTTGGTGTGATCAGATCAAATTGCGGCTATAGGAGGATACGCCAATAAGATTTATCTTGTTTCCTAGGTTCTGTTAACGCATCGTATTATTGAGCTCTCGAGTTTGGAACTTTTTTCTTTGAAAAGAAACACCAGAGTAGGCGGCATCTAGGTGGTACTAGAATCAACTAGACGTGTCGAGCTAAAAGTTTTAAGAAGTTTGTTTTCTAAACCACCCCTCTTCATCACTCACCTCCTTTTAACCCAACTTCTGGTACACATAAAACGCACTACTAACGACTGCAGTAACATAGATTTGTGGAGGAGGGGACTAGATCTGTATAGACCAACCCCCTTACATTTCAATCTTTCTGCGCCCTTCCTCCTCTCCCAGAGTGCAAAAAAGAAGCCGTTTCCTCACACTTATGCAAACTCGACATTTTGGCATATTTCTCACTCCATTCCCAGTCATGTTCCACTTTTTCCCTTCCTTCGCTTCATGGACTTTTTATATTTTGGAAACGAGCCATATTGCGGCTTTGCGCCTCACTTTTTACCTGTTTCTTTTCGTTCTTGCCATGTCTCTCTTCCTCTCAATGTTTGCTTACTTGGCGGATTTCTATTCTGACATTTCTTCCTATTTCCTCGCCAGTTCCTCGGCCTTTATTACCAAATATTAAGATGTTAAAAAGGCAACACACCTCAATGACGGGCTACGAGCTAAATGACCAGAGTTTGATCCCTGGTTTGGGGCAGTGTTGTTTGTTTTGCCACTATCTTTGGTTCACTCCTCCAGTTATCCAGAGTGTACGGGGTATAAAGCGGCCTGAGCCTGAAGTTTAGACGTTAATTCATCCTGCAGATAAGCAAATTCTATTGACAAAGGGCCGAATTAGGGGTTGGATATATTTGTCCCTTTAAATTTCAAGATGACTTCTGTAAGGTAATGAAATTTTATTTCTGACAAAATCACCTGGAAAAACTTGTTATTTCTCTATGGAGAAATACGTTATCGCGATACTTGAGAAAGTTTTAAAGGCATCAGTTTAAATTAAAAATTATATTGTAGGTAATATTTTACAGTAGCTACAGTGGCGGATAAAGTGACCTCACCCGCAACATCCAGCCAACGAGTATCAGTAAGCCAGCCATGACTGTTCCCCCACTTTCATTATGTCCTATTTTAGCTAGAAAATTGAAGAGTGGAGCGTACAATTACCCCGGAACCAAGCAGTGAATTATTGTTCTAAACTTCAACTAGAGAAAACTTGCAGAATTGTTGCGTAGAACGTCGGCGGGAAAGCTTCCTCTTAAATATACATTTGCAATGTATAGGAACTGGATTAACGCGGCTTATAGTGATTTGTGGAGTATGTAAATTAGCGATGGTGCTAGAGCTACTAGCAGTCACGAGTCTTGAAGGAGTCCAATAAATCCCATTAAGAATCCAAACCCCGTCTATAGTCACTCAGTCACGTGACAACATATTATTTGTTCCGCAACTGCAAGTTTGATTATCAAATGTAGCTGCATATCAAGGACTTGATATTTTGAGAGGAGTGGAAAAAGAAGTTTCCCAAACCGAAAATTGAGTCAAATAAATTGTGTGTGTCTGTCTGTCTTGCGACATTTAGTGAAAAGCAAGCGCTTACATTTCGTATTTTAATTTTTAAACTTCAACATTTTGACGGTCCTTCCGTCTTTCGGTTGCAGCGCATTCACATCGCAGTCGCAGTCAACTTTAGTTTGCTTCTTGGATAACATTTTCTCTTGTTTAATGTTGGAGGAGCAATGGGATAATAGCACAAAGTACAGACATAATGCGCCTAACTTTCACAGTCATTAAGTTTGTTCAAGTTTCATCGCTTCTTGTATTGTTCAGTGAGATCAGAGAAAGTTTCCTAGCGCGAGTTGCTCTGTTTCTTAAAAGAGATCCTTCCGGTTAGAAATGCGACACTCAGACCATGCGATGTGGGTGGGGTATATCAATTTTCACTTTAGGGTAACTCAGGACGAAACGCTGCTTCATAAATCGGTATGAGCGTTCTTTGGTAACATTTTCTGAGGTGATGTTTAGAATATAGATTTTTTCGTGATCTTAGTCAGCCCTTTGTAAGTGTTCCCCATATTCAGTTCTTCGCCGGTTACAATAGCCGCGCGATCTAAAGCATGAAGTGTCTTCGCTCGCTCGGAATCAGGGATCGTGAGTTCGGGTCCCAATGAAGCCATGGAAGTTTGGTATGTGTATGTGTTTATTCTGTGTTTGTCTTGACATGTGTCAGGTAGCGGCCTTTGCGATGAGATAATCACTCGTCCAAGGAGTCCAACTGTTTTGGAAAAGCGTTTACGGAACTGAATCAGAGGCCTGGGCCCTGAGCAGGCTGGAGGAGCCATTGAAAAATAATACTCAGTTCTTCAATAATCTCTGTGCTGTCAACGCGATCGGTTACTGTGTTGGAGAATTGTCAGCTTGTATGTAGTTCTTTCTTTGTTCATATGTTAGAGATCTCGTGTTTCACATTTTCTCTGTCCTCGTTAATACAACAAGGCTGTGCCTTGGAACGTCTTTTGTACGGCATTCTTATCAATAAACATTTCTACTGAAATCTGCTGTTGCACCCTTCTATAATTTTGAGGTGAGCCTAAAATATATCACAAAATAAAGATTTTTTCAACGCTTTAAGTATTTACAGTTTCATAATGAATTGAGCAGAGGTAATGTGGCGAAAAATATGCAGAAAATAGCATTTATAATTCTAAAATTACTTCTTTCACAAGAACAGCCAAGATTATTACTTTCACTTATTTTATTAGTGATAATTAATTTTATGTGTCACAAAGTCAATAGAAAGTCCGTCGGGTGTAACAATTTATAGGTCACTTCTTTATCACTTCTGCCTTACATGTTTCGGTTTAATAAAACCATCATCAGAGGCACATAGTACAAGCATGAAAACACTGCCGTTGTTTAAGATGTACACAGNACGGACCAAAAATGAAACAATTCAAAAAAAAATTGTGTGTTGTACATATCTTTAGGTTATATTCGAAAGTTTTATTATTCAAATCCAATATCATTTTTTATTTCGTGTGTACTCAGTTTGACGCTTTTTACTGTGCTGTGGTTTTGAACGTCTGTTTACAGTTATTCTCATCTATGATTACAGTTATCCCTAACAAAACTATTTATTCTATTTTATATTTTGTGAGTTATTTTAGTTCTACGTTATTGTTTTTCATACGGTTTTAGGATTCTGTAATTTTTGCAATATTTCGTAGCTTACAAGGTTTCATCTGTATTTCTCATTGTCAGCTGTATTATAATAAGGTGCTTACTTCTTTGTGTATAGTACTTTTTCCAAATTATTCTGTCGACTTTCTTACGTGCTGATTTATCTGATTTTTGGCTTGTTTCTGTCGCTTCTTTCATAATATGTCTTTTGTGTTTCCATGCCTACAGCGTTCGATTCAGTTTAATATTCTTTATGAATATCAGTATAAATACCATGACATCACAGAGCACACGACCTTTGTATACTTTGCAATTTTCTACCACCGATATTGTCAACAGAGCGGAAGTCCAAACCCATGCAGCAGAAGACACCCTGGCGGCTCTTAATGCAGTGTTGCGGAATTGTGTTTCATAATAGGTCTCGCGAACGCTGGCAACTTTACTTAAAGTCATATATTTTATTATCAGCCTTACGCGTCTGAGAGTGGTGGTCTTTGCGGTCTCATAGCAGTGCTTTTATGGGCTCGCCACAGCTTTTAATGCCTTCTTATGGTAACCAAAAATTTATAATGGGATTGTTGAACAGAGAATGCAAGGAGTGTGAGTTTTCCAGTTAGGGATATATTTCTCAACGAATTTCCTCACAGAGTATGACCTCATTTCGTTTACTGTGCATAAGTTTCATACAAAATCGAAGCAGTTAGAAGAGTCTGTTTGCAGAATGTAAAAGAGCATGGCATCCAACGCGTGTATATTTCTTCATTCATAATTATTTTAGTGACACTATCGGTAGCTTAGTATATATTTAATGACGAATGCTAGGATGACTAATTTGATAGTTAATTGGAAAGAATATGGAAGCGAAGGGTGAGGCAGTCTGTTTCAGGGTAATTTCCCTGCGTTGCCAGATGGTACTGATAAAAACCACGAAAGTTTTCATGATAGTTCGTCTTCCGACCGGCATTCGAGTGTGGCATCTCCACATTACCAGTCGGAATCTCCACTGCCGGATCCAGCGTGTTATGTAATTCATCCTTATACTTAATTAGTTAAGAATCAGATCATGAAGACGTGTCGGGGAGTGGAGATGTAGCTCCACAGCTCTTGAAGTCTGTGATACATGGAGGTGAGTGGTCAGCTTGACGTTCCGGCTGCTGTACTCAGGGAAGAACCGCCGGTACCAATTAAATAGGTTAAATGGGCCCCAGAGGCAGTCTCTAAGCTGTGGAGAAGAGAAAAACTTCCGCTGTCGGTGTTCGAACCCCGGCTGTCGAGTCCGTAGCCCGACGCTATATCGACTGAGCTATCCTGACTCGAGTATGTATGTGTGTGTGTGTGTATATATATATATATAGTATGTCTAACCGTCTGGTCAAGTGGGATTTGTGGTGAACAAAGTGGCGCTGGGACAGGTTTTCTCCGAGTACTTGGGTTTCCCCTGCCAATATTCATTCCACCAAATTCTCCATCATAATCACACGGGGCAGGCTACAATAGGCCAGTCAGTGGCCTCCATGCCGAGTGGATCCAGCTGAACTCCACCCCTCACTAAGGGAATCCCTGTATAGTTAGTTAGTTAGTTATTGGAGAGGGTGGGTTTCCCCATGCACTTAGACCTGTCTTGGTCCGTTGTGCTTCCCTCTATGATATTCTACCAGTCTCTATATCCTACCGGTACTGGTGCTTACCATCAGTCCCGCCCAGCCAGTGAGATCGGCCTCTACTAGCTGAGTGGTATCTATAATGCTTCCCCCATCTACCAGAGGTATTAGAGACTACTGTTGGGCGGGAAACGTCCGTAATTTGGCTCAGTGACCTCCTTTGGAGACACGAGGATCTTTTACGTGCCGTAAAGGTACGACACGGGACCCACGGCTTAAAGTCCCTCCCGGAGGACTTGTTCCCTGAATTTTTCCGCCCTTAAAAATCGACGACCTCCGCCGGATATTTGAACCGGCGTACTACGAGTCATGAGGTGGGAACGTTACCTCTAGACTACGGAGGCCGCTAAGCGAATCCCTCTTGATCTGAATTGAAGGCATCGAGGACTGTGTTGAAAAATTACGAATCTCAGCGGAACGTATTTGCACTAAATCAGCTGGCAAAAAATTGTGATCTCTGAAGAATGCCGTTTTCTTGGATGTGGAGCCGTGTTGATCTTGTGTGAACAGACTTTTAGGAGGAACGTGTCACCTCCATCGGTTCACACAAGATCGACACGGCGTCACATACCAGAAGACGGCATTCTTCATAGTCACCGCCGTGAAAACCTCAAATCAAACCTTCCATTTTACTCATTCAAGTAAAACATCATCATTACATGCTTTTAACGTACAAATTTGTGTTTTGTATTGACTGTTTTGAATGTGATACCGCTAGAGTGAGTTCAGGTTATGTCTCAGAGATTTAACGTTGAAGAAATTGTACATAAATATTCATCACAAAATGTACAGTTACCCTTACTTCAAAATTTCTTGTAACCTTGGACTACCATATTCAGATTAAAGAATTAGTCTTCTTTACAAAATATTTTCTTCTTTTTTATCTTAATTTATCTTTCTTACGTTTCGCTCACTCATTTTCAACCGAAATGAACAAATTAGTATTGAGGAATAAGTTGTGACAGAATAATCCATTGCTCGGCAACTGCTCAGTGAACATTGCCTAAAAGCCGAAATAGCAGCAGAAGTAGAAGTCAATTTGCTAGGAATCTGCCATCCAGCACCTGTTTCCGTAGCAACTAATATTACACAAAATGTCCGTGACAACCAACAATAGCAGTGGACAATTAAATGCCCCACGTGATGACTTATATTCGGCCTGCGCGCCAGATATAAAAGGGAGCTGATTGGTGCATTCTGGGCGTTGAGAGATTCTTCATAGAGATTCATCAGGCAGACATTGTTCAGAAAGAGTTCAACGTGTGAGCTGTTATAATTGACTGTAATTGTAAAAAGTGCCAATAAACCAAATCGTCAAATCCGGAACCCATTATGCACGACAATATGTAGCGGTGTCTAAATATAAAAACATAGATCAAGAAATAACTGGAAATCGACAGAATATCACAGCTACAAAGCCATAGAAATAGGAAACAATTGAAGAAGCCAAAATTCTCGCTGAAGCAAAGGCAGCAGAAGATGTGAACGTCGGTGGGCTGAATCACCAGATTTATTCTACAGCAACAATTGTAATGGATATTGTTGAATAGACAAAAGAAAGACGCCAATAAGGAATCCCCTTTTACTGCCGTCTTGACGATGGAGAATACACACGAAAATGATGTTCAGAAAATATAGCAGTATAAGTAGAACTGAAGGATTCACATATGAGAAGCGAAATGGAACACTACAGAGATTATTTAAGAAGTATAATATAAAAATGCTGGAGTTATATATGAATTATAGAGAACATGAAAAGATAAATCTCAAAGACAGAGCTTATACAGCGAACGGCAGACTCGTACACATAACAAAGGACACGGTGAAGGAATCTAATGTATGACTACTGCTCTGGATGGAGATCAGTGACCAGTCTTAATCTTCGGCCGCATTACCCTTAAGAAGAACCCATGATAACCATTGGGTAGTAGGTATGTGGGCTGCAGATCAGGTCTGGGTGTTGCGGAGATGATAAGTCTCTCGTTTGTGAAGGGAATTGAAAAACTTAGAGCCAGCTTGCATGGTGCCGCTATGCCGAGTAAGTTGGTGATGATAATAAAAAAAGTGAATCATTTTATCTTTTATTCTTTAAAATATATTCACTTGTTTTCATCATCATTATCATTATCTTCATCAATATAATCTTGATCTCCATCGTTGAGTAATGAAAGTCTTATTCTGTGAATCCTGCGGTCCTCTTCTTCTGGGAGAACGCGGTAACGCATTTGGTTGAGGCATTATGCTACAAGCCAGAAGGTCTCAGGTTCGATTCTCGATGAAAGAATTTATTTTTTAAATTGACCTAATTATTTCAGCCGCATTTTGACCTTGGGGTCGACTCAGTCTCAATCAAAAATGAGTACCAGATATCTTCCTGGGGGTAACGGGTGACCGGCGCGTAAGGCTGGCAACCTCACTGCCATCTGTGAGCCGGCTGTCTAGAGAATGTGGGAACGACTTCTCACAATCATACGGGCCTCCACGGCCTGTTACAGAGATAGCCTTACCTTCACTCTTGGTCTGCCTATATTTGGTCGCCCAAGTTCAATCGTCCCGTTTGGAAAATAAAAGCCACATGTGAGAGGCGGCCTCTTTCCCTTCATTTCAATTACTTTCCCGAATTTATTGATGTTCTTGAATGTCTCCAAGCGTATGCAAAACGTTATTATTCCTCTGATGTCGAAATTTCTTTGATAACCTGTTATAGTTAAACCCATTAGCTTCCTGAAAAAAAGAACACGTTTGTGCTACCTTTGTTTTTGATATTCTTGTATCGTCCAAATTTTGCAGTGACAGCTTCAGCGCTCCTGGTGTGATGTCATATATGGGTAATTATAATAATGACTGATATTCTTCTGCCCACATAGCCTTGATTTTACTATGTATTTTATTATAAGCTCGTAGTTTTGTCAGTATTTTTCTTTACCTCTGGGACCATGGTTCGTTATTAAATGAAATCAGACATTTGTGGGAATAATTTTCCATTTATATTTTTTCTAGTTTGTGAAAATTACTTCCATATATTCTCGTTACTTCATTCTTGGATATGGACATTCTCATACTTACGTGGAATTTTACTTTTATGTTTGTGTGTATTTGCTGATAGGCTTTAGCCCTGAAATATTATGCCTTGTTATTCATTTTCATCTTCTGTACGGAACTTAGATGAAGCACTCTGTGTATAAACTTCCAAACGGTGTTCTAAGACGTAGAAACTTCGCCTTCCTGCGGCTACGTCTGCTACACATACAACTGCCGGGTAGTATAAACGAGGCGCTCCAGGCGCACCAGTCTTTGAGGTGACTTCCTTTAGCCGTACCCTGTCATGATGTGGATTGACGTAATTGTACATCACACATATCGAAGAAGGTAAGCGCTAAGGTGTATTATGTACACACAAGTCTGAGTATTACAGTTCGTGAGATGATGCTAGTTGTCGGTTTACCTGCAAACCACAGACCCACAGCGTTGGGTTCGAAGCTACGAAGCCAGTCACCGTAGTTGCCTAATGGCTCTTGTACTTGTGCGGTTCCATATCTGAGGCCCTGCTATTAAGCATTTCCAACTGAGCAGAATAAATAAGGGGAGTCATTGTGTGAGGAAATATTTTCCGCTCATCTCTTCAGCTGTTAAGAACTCGGCGAAAATATTTTCGTTAAAAGTTTTCTATTAGTATTTCTGATTGAAACGGAAGAATAAGTTGTTTATTTCTTATTGCTTCAAGTCAGTCAGAGAAGCCGTTTGATTTCAACACTTAGTCTCCGTTTCTGCCTCTGAAGATTTCAAAGACTCTAAAGAAATTTTGGAAATGAGATTCATAGTAACTGAGATGCATACTGTGAGGAGCGCTCTACTTTATCGGAATATCTGGAAAACAGTTTACAAATATTTCGACTATTGCAGTTACTTTGTTATTTTCCTCTTGTGTACTTTTTGACCGTAGTCTTTACTCTAGGTGAGAGGCCAGTAAATACTCATCGGTTTCCGTTGGACCCCAGCATTTCCGTAGTGCTCTGTTTCAGATATACGGTGATTTGCTCGAGGATCGCAAAACTGTAAATCGCCCGTTAATTTACAGATGAAAGCAGAATATGACCCCCGGTTGTGCCATTTTCACATGTTCTGACGCGGAATAAAGTGTAAGAACACGGAAGGCCGTTTCTACCAATCTCGTCAGGCGAAGGGAAACCAATTTAAAGGTCTCCTGTAGCCCAATTATCCCCACGTCACGGAGGTATATATTCATCAGTAAACTGTTGCGCCCTGAGAGTAGCTCGATACGTGCAATACACGTTTCTCTCATTGCAAGTGGAACATACCTACACCTACATCCTTCCGTGGTGAGTGAGCTTGTTCCATATTGTTAGTTTCTCATCCGGTAAACAACTGCTGCATTTGTGGAACGAATGTTCTCTGCCGTCCTAAACACAAGTCTGCCATCGGAAACTGTTTCGACGTAAGTCTCTGTAACTACATGGATCTGAGCCCTTGTTGAGAAGCCGCCAATTGTATAAGTACTCAAGAACTTCCCAGTATATTATGGGACATGAAAGTTTACTCCCCTGTTCAGAAGAGCCCTCCACTAGTCCCTATCCTGAACCACACCAATCCAGTCCATACCACCCCAACCTATCTCTCTAACATCCATTTCAATATTATCCACCCATCTACGTCTGTCTTCGCAGTGGTCTCTTTCCTTCTGGCTCTCCCATCAATATCCCATAGACATTCATATATTCCCCCATTCGTGTTACATGCCCTGTCCATCTCATATTCTTTGTTTTGATAGTTCTAATTACACTGTGGGAAGAGTACAAGTTGTGTAACTCCCGTCACTTCATCCCTCTTCAGTCCTGGTATTCTCCTCGGCACTCTCTTCTCTGCAGCTTCATCAATTTCAGTTCTGCCGCTGCCTTAAGTCCTTAAGTAACTTAGTGGAATGTGATTCAACTTCATACGAGCCCGCTGCTACTGCTGAGTTCGGTCTGTCTTCGGCTTCCTGCTCGGTATATCAGAGATTTCGCTTATTGAACACCTGGTCCGCAAACTAAATGTATTCCTCCGCTAGAGGCGCTTCAGCTGGTAATGTTTGCACGGACGTTCACGTATTTGAAGCCGAAACTGTTTCTCTTTATCATATTTTAGCCTTCTTATTCTTATTAAAACTTTAATTGCTCTCAATATGATGTGTGCATATGTACTTCAGTTCACTGACTTTCTTGCCTAAAAGATGTAAGTCGCATTGTTTTGTCTCTGTCTTTGTGTGCGTCTCAAGTTGTTCCCATCTTTGCTCGCGTTTACTTTCTAATTGGCCTTTGGGTTGTCAAATAAGCACATATGTAGGAAAATAACATATTTGTAACATAATAATGTGACATGACACCTGAAAGCCGGAATAATGGAGCCAGAGCAATACGTCAGTTGATCAAGGACTAAGTAAACACTAAATTTCCCTTACAACGGTTATCTGAAATACGTTTCCGGTGCAACGAATGCACTGGTATAAGCTGAAACGTTACCCGGAGATTGTCACGCGTTACCGCGGCAACGGAAACACAGATTACAACAGACGAACTGTTCAAGTGTGTTCTGTTCACGGTCCGCACCGGGTCATAAGAGGACAAGTAATTTATTCGCAGTGAGTGATCCCGCGTGGAGGCGGGTTCGAATACCTTCACTGTGACCCTGCGAGTCGTAGGAGACGACGAAAAAGGAAGTCTCAAATCTGAGATACTAAGATTTGTTCTGAGTCCCAAGGGACTCGGACCTGAGAAAGACTGCACTGGCAAGGACCAGCAGCAGTTGTAAACGACAGATCCATCCTCTCGTCAGAGAGGGCGCCCCACATCAACAAATCCGCAACTGTCTTACAGTAACGAAAATCTGGTCGTAAGTGCCAAATGGGTGCTTTATTTCAGGACAGTCTGGCCGACTGATCGTCGGTCGTAATATGAGAATCCACTCGACTCGACTCGACTCGACTCGACTTGCAGGGAGTCGTGCTGAGTAATAAGAGAGAATTCGAGAGACTAGAGACTCTTCAGTATTCATCGTTCAGTGATTCAGTAGTTTAATTGTTAACCAGACAAGATTCGTTTCCAAGCAACGACTAAGTAACCAGCTCTTGAAGAACTTATTTTATGTGTTACAGTTACAGTAATCTTTATGGTGTTATAATTATTTATACTTACGACTTGTGAGTATCCAATAAATATATTCACAGATCTAAACCCCGTCTACAAGTCACTAATACAGGTCACATCAACAACAATTCCATTCAAATCAGTTCAATTCGTGTTTATTTACGTGCAAACTTAACAGCACAAAAGCCAATTAAAAATTAGCACGAATAGAGAAAAATACACAAAAATAATTAGAAAACAAAATACAAAATAAGATAGTCTGTATTAATTATAAAGGGAGCGTGAATAATAATAATAATAATAATAATAATCACGGTCATTATTTCCACTAATTATATAAGCACACTCTACTTCCAAGAGACCAATAGTAAATCCATTCCCTTAGAATTTCCATGCCATCCTTGGTTGCCACATTCCTATCAAAGTTTAGTAAATAATAATGGTACAGTTAAGCATCCTAGGTAGCCCGATGGGGCTTCGTGAGCCATGTTATGTCAGTTTAGGAGCTGATGGCATTTGTTCCAATTCCTGTGTGTTTCTCTGTTGCTCCCTCTTCCTTCGTAACCCCAACTTTTCCAAGAGCAATCTCGTCTGATCTTTGTGCTGGGCTGCGTATTCAACACTTTTAGCGTTTCTGCCTCCCCATCGCCTTGTCACTGGCAACCCCTACTCCGGTGTTTCCTCTCGCCACGCCCTGAAATGGACATGGCACGAAAGGGATTTCTGCGAAAGCAGAGGTGGTCAAGTCGAGGCCCGGGATTTTAAAGTTAAGCTTTCAGGGATCCGAGTATGAAACCGAGAGGCAAGGAAAGAGGCAGGTTTCATATTATATAAAGTTGTGCTATTCTCTCGCTTTTGTCTGAAAAGGAATTTGGCTAAAATACAATTATTATACTAGAATTGAAGCAGCCGAAGTGAAATTTTCCGAGCAAGAATTGTAAAGAAATGTGAAGTTACAACATGAGGCGAAATTAAAAATCAAGGTATATGGTTTAAATTTAACATATATTTTCTAAATGAGAAATACTGCGTATAGAGAAATGGCCTTCATCCACCTTACCGGAAAGGAAATAACTGGGTTTCAAAATGTAATATTTCCGCCTCAAAAATAAAGCAATGTACGTGGGTAGTATGCATGCTCTCCCGAAATGGTGTATGAAGTCTTTAAGGAGCTTGAGGCTAATGTAGAGACACAAGAACAATTGTAATATGAAGACAAAAATTCTGATATATGCGCATTTTGAAAGATGTTGGGTGAATAAATACGTTAATGCATATTTGTGTTTATATATACGAGTATATCTATGTGTATATACATACACTGTTGTTACAAACACATGTGCTCAAAGTGGAGAGAGACAGAATATTAGCATTGGTTAATAGTTAATATTTAAGATATTCTCATGATTTATGTGTGACTGTAGATTTATTGACTATTTAAAGGTCGTAACTACAAATAACTATAACAGGAACGCTGATCTCCAAGCTTTACAAATCACTACATGCTAAAACCCTCCAGCCTGCAGTGTCTTCAGTACTTGTTTGGTAACCAATCGTAACAGTGGAGATGTTTCTGCTTCTGTGGTCACGCCGTAGCCGTCCAGCTGAACTCTCAACTCAACTTCATTATTTCTCAGCCTCAGAACTCAACACATCTCATTGCTCCAACTGTCTTGGTTATAATTTCTCGGCGCGGGTCACATAGAAAATACTTTTCTTCTACTCTTGCGTGTGTGTTATATGCTGCCGGAACGTGTTTACTGAGCCGTTGCCCAGAAACGGCCGCTTTCTGTTCGCCTTATTTAGCGGTCACGGTACAATATAAACGAGGCTTATTTCAATTCCGGTTGTCCCTGTGTATAAACATCACATCAAAATTTATAAATTGCATGGATGCATTCTGAACCGCGACAGTTGCTTACAATGGGGGTCATCTTTATTCTCAGACTCCCTTCAGCTTACCTCCAGCACCTCTTCGAAGTGAGGCTGGTAGAGCCTCCAATGTAGGAACGCAGTAGAGTGGAGTAAAGCTGTTATAGTATTTGAGGTTCTCACAGCTCTTGTTATGAAAAACTGAGAAATAACGCCGTGTAGTCTGTTGAAAGTCCACTTGCTACTTCTTTCAAGCTGGTACCTTGGCTTATTCTTCGAACTTGAAGATGGAGCCGACATTTTCCTCCGAAAATTCTGTTTAGTATGAATCGACTACATGCCATTATATTCTAGAATACAGAACTCTGAGTCTTCTCAGACTCAGCCACGTTGAAATACACCTCCTCTTCTTTTAATATCTTAATGAAGCATATCATATAAATTCATACATTCAGAGCAACATCTTGGCCGCATCTGGAAATGTGGGTCTCCTGATATGCCACGCAACGAATATGAGTCAGTAGCTGGATACAGATGAGTATAATTTAACAACAGAGAACAAAGTTTGTGAGTAGAACTACTCTTTGCGGTCCCTTGTGAAGACGGTCCGAGTTATCACAGCTGGAACCCGTAGACCGTCTACACCCACACAGTAAAGCCGAGATTTCATATCGAATGGAACACATCTCGAGGGACCCGAAGTCTCCCAGCTCGCATCCATGGTCTTCAAACGTCTGGCAGAATGTTCAACTAACTTTTCTTGTTCTTCCTTCAGTTCTCAGAGACCACTGTGCTCAACCCGTGACACGTGGAGAATTTGTCTCCTTTATGATATCTCAGAGATTAACTAACTTTTTGAGACACAAGAAACGAAACTCTAAATTTCATACCATTTTCTCTTATTTAACAATATTTTGCTGTATGATACAATCAGAGAACTTTGTGATCTGCTCTTGGAGGACATATCTTCTGAAGAAGCTTCTAGTCATTCACTTTGTAAAAAAATTTCCACGAGTTTTACGAAATACGAAAAGGCATATTTAATAGAGTTTACACGTGTGACCGTCCTCTTATGCACGGACGCTGGACGTCACTTTTATAGCCCTTCCCTTCCCTGTGATGCTGCTCACCTTCACCGTGCTCCGAGACACCTTTTCAGCTGTTACACTGCACATCTTCTTGCCTCGTGGTTTTCGAGGAATGTGCGAAGGAAGGAGAGTTGTGATTGTTGATGCTAGTCCAGTGTTCTCTTTACCTACAATCAGTCAGGTGTCAAGCAAGCGGGGTAAAGTCGGGAGTAGGTGGGTTCTGCAGGGTTCGGTTCCATATGAAGCCGTTGAATTTTCTTCAATTGATCTAATCCCTCCCGCACTGAGGCCGACTCAGCCTTTAACAGAAATGAGTATCAGGAACCTTCGTATGGGATAGAGGGCGGCCGGCTCGTAAGACTGACACCCTCACCGCCATCTGTCAGCCGATTCCTTAGAAAAATGTGGGAGCCTCGATGTCTCACAACCCTATGGGCCTGAACGGCGTGTTACAGGGGCAGCTTTATCTTTCTTAATATTTACTAGTTGTGCTTTCTTTCTTGTTGAATATTAACTGTACTCAGAAATAATATATGTACAGCTTGTGTTTCTGGCGACGTAACGCCTGGCTCAGTTATATTCATTGAATTTATATTGTCATCTAAATGATAGTATTTGTATCTGTATGTGTTTGTTTCGGTTCCTGCTTATTTTATAATGGTCTGTGCCCTGCCGAGTAGACACGTGAATAAATAAATACGAGGAGCATTCCGTATGTAATGCCTCCTACTTCTTTTAATGAAAACTACAATAGATACAGAAAGCATAATAACGCCGTTAAATAGAGCAAGATTTCAGCTACCTACATTTATTTTATAATCAACACCATTCGTTATGCACTTTTGCCAGCGATTAACCAGAGCCTGTATGCCGCGCCCGTAAAAGTCTGCGCCAGCAGAGGCCAGCCACTTTTTTACAGCTGCAATGACAGCATCGTTGTCTGGAAAATGTTGCGCACGTAGTCCATCTTTCATAGGCCCAAAGAGATGGAAGTCTGAAGGTGCTTATAGGAGGTTAATGTGGTAGGACAGTCTATCCAAACTTTTATGGGGTCTAGCGTTATCGTGTTGCAAGCGAAAGGTTGTCTGCTTCTCTGGCCTGACTCGGGAAATTAGGGCTTTCAGCTTAGTCAGCGTCGTCTTGTAGCGTTCTGAATTGACAGTCTCACCAAGCTCCAGGAAATCCAAGAAAATCACACCCCGCCTATCCCAAAAGTCCGTGCACATCACTTTCCCTGCCGATGGCTGTGTCTTGAACTTCTTTTTTCTTGGGGAATCCAGATGTTGCCACTCATGGACTGCCTTTTGGATTCCGGCTCGTAGTGGTGACACCACGTCTAATCTCCGGTGACGATGCTGTCCAGAAACTTGTCACCTTCAGCTTCAAACTGGTGCAACATGTCCTGAAAGACTTCCATTCGATGAGTTTTGTGGTCCTGTGTAAGCATCCGCGGGACCCACCTGGAACAAACTTTGCGATAATCCAGCTTCCCCAACATCGTTTCCAATGCATTACAGCCGATATTAAGCCGTGCACTCAGTTCCCTGGTCGTTATCCGCCGAACTGTGCGGATGAGGCGCTGTTCATTGTGAGGAGTGGCAGCTGAGCAGGGACGTCCAGGGTGTGGCTTGTCGTGCACTTCACTTTCGCCACTGTTGAAACGCACTACCCACCGCCTCACTGTGCCGACTTCCACTGTATCATCTCCGTACACGTTTAGCAAGCGTCAATGGATGTCAGTGGATGTCAATGGCCGCAATTTGTTCGGCAGTGAGAAATTCAATAACACATCTCTGTTTCATACGCACTTGTATGTGAGACGCCATTTTGGTAGACTGCTCTGCTGTCGCTATCTGTCGCACGACAACCAAACAGTACATTGGCGGGAAGGTTTAACCTTTACTACACCACCACCAACATCCAGCTCAGATGTTACAGACTAACAAAAAAAAAATAGGCAGCATTACATACGGACCGCCCATCGTAATTAAAAAAATGAATTTTTATTTTTATTATTATGAATTTGACAATTTTCGATTTTTCACGTCTTAGAGACATTCTGATAGGAATCCTTTTGCTGAAGGTCAGCCCATCTGAAGATTTCTGGACTTGAATGTTAGACCACAACGTTCCCTAAAGCAATAATATCTCGGAATGGAAATTGTAGAGAATAGCAATACAATAGAAACCCTGCAGACAGCTGAAGTTGGTTCAGAAGTATTGCTTTTGGCTGGGATTCAGCTTGCCATCAAATTGTATTGCAAGTGTAAGCAGAACGCAGCAACCAAGAATTAAGCCGTTGTTTTGCAAGGATCTCATACTGTCACTAGGCGTCTAATTTGTGATGCTTTTATCTCCCTGGAGAATGAGAGAAAGAGATGATGAAGTAGTGTGGGGTGGAGTAAAGTGAGAAAGTAAGAAAAGTAAAAGTGACAGAATAACAAGAAAGCAAAGATAAATGAAAGCAGCAGTAAGGGGGGAAATCTATGGAGGAGAATTGTAGAATCTAGTGGAATGCAGAGATGGAGAACATGGAAATGGTTCAAAGCACGGAGAGATCAGTGGAAAAATTCCAAGTTTGCTTCTCTTAAGTTAAAACCCAAGCTTGGTTTTAGATAATTTTCGAGAGAAATTCAAGTATTATTTAACGCTCCAAAGAAAAAGTTTATTGTCCTAAGAAAAGTTCCCTACCCCATGTCTTAGTTAGTCACAATGTTCAAGTATACTTCATTGTCACTCGCGAATTGAGTGGCTTTCACAACACTACAATCCAGCTCGAATTAACAGAAGAATGTAGGAGAAAGTAGTCTTGAACATTCACAGCTAGGCCTAGTGACCACGTTACACAAGGTGAAAAGCAAGCGGATATTAAAGGGTTCTGACGATCGTGTATAACATTCAGAAATACTTGGTTTTCGGACTTGTCCATCGTCTGGTATTCTAAAAAATTAGAATTAACAACGTTTCGGAAACTGGATCTATTTCCGTCCTTAGGTGAGTGGGGAAACACCTACTCTGTTGGTTCCATTAGAAACAGCTAACGTCAATCACTGGACAACTAATGTGAAATTCAATACAGTAATTTAATTACCTGAGACCAGATATTGGTGTTTGTGGACTTGGTTTTTTGCTAGGTTTGTAGCATAAATTGCTACTTCTCTTTCTAACCTAATTCCACGAATGTGCTTGATTTATCAGAATTATTATTGCATATTTTCCTGTTATCTCCCTTCGACATAGCCTGGTGTCTGGTTATGAAATAGCTGTAGTGAATCTGACATGGGTTGTCGAGTGATGGAGATATCTCTTTCTGAGTAACCCAACAGAGTTGGTGTCTCCACCTTTTCCTGAGGACGGAAACAGATCCAATTTCCGAAACGGTGTGTTTTATAGATTTCAGAATACCGAACAATGGACAAAGTCCGAAAAGCAGTAATTATGAACATAGCGCTTATTAATATTGCCGTGTCAATCTTTCAGGCAGTCCGTCTGTGTGAATTTAAAGCACTATGTTCGCCACTGTCTGCTTGTACAGATCTGATTTTATCCACACACAATAAATATATCAAATTAATTTAAATATTTCAGTAATAATGCATTTCACGATTCATAAATTTATGCATACTTTTTGTACATCTTTTAATAATTATGTGCAATCATCCGATGACTTTTCGCATGACTCCAACAAACTGACTCTACCGAAATGGATAGAATTTTCGAAACCCTCTGAGTTTATCGGAAGATTAACTTTAACATTATGTCCTTTAAATTGACTGCTTAGAATCATTCGATAAGAGGATAAGCCTGGGAAACATAGCCCTTCCAGATATGCTAGAGAAAAGTACTCCAACGTTTTTACTGCCAGGGATCGAACCCTGATAATATATATTGCACCAATAATTTCCTGTGCCCATTGCACTCATCGATTTCTCCTTAACATTCACCTGGCAAATGCAGTTTCCCTGCAGTGCCAGTGTCGGTCTCATTCTCGACATTACGGGTATAATTGATAATTTGAATCATAAATAAAATTGGGCATTAGATTAATTTGTTGCATGAAATAAGCAACAAATTATAACAAGTATGTGAAAATATTTTCCACTGACGACCACAAAAATTGAACGCACTTTGATTGTTTCTATTTGCCCTGAAATTAACCAGTCTTAAAAACTTGTTACTAATCAAATTTAGTAACAGTTTTGAAGGGATTAAGGGATTTGTTTCGGAAGTTCCATGGCATAATTGCATAAGTGCCTGCTAGAAATATAGGAAACTTTTGCTACAGAAAGTTATTTGCTCGTAGACTTTCATAATTTGTCTCTTGCCCCTTCTGTTTTTCCAATGTTGTTTCCCGGTTTTGATTAAAGATGCGGTTCCCTAAAATATCCTCCCAATTTTCTTCTTAATACCCCTTCTCCCTTAAACGTTATAATTCACTTTGCCTTTATTCTGTTTCTCGTTTCAGTTTCCTCTGCTTTTCTCTGTAGAGTGCATTTAAAGTTATTTTTATCAAACTAATAATGCAAAATACATAACCTTCTTCTCATGTATCAGTGAATACAAGAAATACATAAGTAGAGGATTTGAGTGCGAAAAAAATTGATCAGCAAAATTGTGTACAACAGATAGTTCACACACATCCGGTTATGGTGTTTGTTGTTGCCCCAGGCTTACCTCAGAGTTACTGTCTTAACTGTAGCGGAGTTGCTTATTTCGTGCTTGATACTACCGCAGTACATTCTATGTAGCCAGACTGCGTTTACCGGTTCTCACGGCCTCTTCGCTTGCGGATTTCTTATATTTTTCCTTCTACCCTGAAGATGGAGGCGATACATTCGTCCGAAACGTCGGTTAACACCACATATACACGGTGCCAAATCCCTGAAGACTGCTTTCTTCATTATTAAAATTTGTTCTAAATATCTCCGTTGGTATTCTTTTAATTTGTCTCCTCCTCTAAATACATGCAGTCCTTCTCATTATAATGTTCTTAACTAATTTTCAGTGACCTGTCACTGGTCTGAAGGCTCAGGTTTCGATGTGTTGGAAACTGGTTTGTGTTTTTATTAACACATCATTAAAATAATTTAAAATAACGCATGTCCTCTTCAGGAATAATTACATCTACACTCAGACACTTTACAAAAAGCAACACACGCTTGCATTAATGATCTCAGAGTATGTAAGGATAAATTGCGTGTAACGTACAGGATCTGTTCTACATTCGCGTATTTTTGTAGACGTTTCCATGTTTTGCCCGTTGTCACAGCGGCCATGTTGCGGCCTCGGGTTGGAGACGGTCTGGACTACGTGGTACGTCCAGTTACGGATAACAGCTGCGAATATATTGGATAAACCGTCGCGGACAGCTGACGTATGCTAATTCTGTATCTCTGGCTTTAGTTGTGGGCTTGACAACCCCTCACTCTGTAACTCTGTATACCAGCACGTTAGTCTGTTTCTAAAACATCTTAGCGTGTACGTCATACCTGGTGTACCAACCTCACGGACGAAAGGTGCTGTGTGAGACGACATGCCAGATGTGGCCGTGTGGATTCCAAGTGTGCGTCTAAAATACAATGTAGTAAATTTCTAATACTTGTGTAATTATTTGGGGGGTACGCGGTAGCGTAGCTGGTTGAGGCACATTGCTACAAGCCGGAAGGTGGCGGGTTCAAGTCCCGATGAGATCATTGGATTTTTTCAGTTGACCTAATCCTTCCAGCCGCACAATGGCCCTGGAGTCGACTCAGCCTCTAACAGAAATGAGTACCAGGCATATTATTGGAATATTCTTGGGGGTAAAGGACGGTTGGCACGTAGGGCTGATAATCTTTCCGCCATTTATGAGCCGATTGTCTACAAAATGTGGTAATCTCAACATCTTAAGTCTATGGGCCTCCACGGCCTGCTACAGGGATAGCTTTACTTTACTTACTTATGTAATTATTTGATAATGATACACACACAAAGATATTTTATAGCAGCGCACAAAATATCTATCAGCTGCGGAGTTTCGGGATTCTGTTCAAATGGCAGTGAGCCTTCAGGTTCCAAAATGTTGGGGAGTGCTCATAGTAGTAATTCCTTAGTCGGTTCGAGATGTTCTTCAGTAGGAAAGTCAGAACACTGGGCAGTTTATAGTCATTGTGTTAAACATCGTTCCATTTTATCATTTCATTTCCAAAACATGTCGTTTTCGGTTCATCTGCAAGAAGCATCTACATTTCTTGCACGATGCGGATATAATTTCAGTTATTTTGTCAACTACTTCATGGCCGGTATGTTGGGGGGTTGTACTATAACCTCTGTTTTAACCATCGGTTCAACTAAAATTATATGTTTAATTATTTTTTTAAATTCACGTAGTGGGGGGTGGAGTCCAGCTGGGTCCACTCGGCACGGTGTCCACTGATTGGCCTATTGTACCTGCCCCGGGTGATTATAATTATGGAGAATTTGGACAGAGAAAGCAATACGGAGACAAGGTGGCTTGCTCTTGACCCCTTGCCTATCTTTAAGTGTCTGAAACCACCCCAGGGATATTGTCTGCCATCATGTCAGATTTGGTAGGTACGCGTAAAACATGTGGAAATGTATAAAGAACAAGCAGACCCACGTTCTTATTTATATAAAGAAAATGAGCCAGGATAACTCAGTTGGAAATGCGACAGGCTACGGGCTGGAGGGCCGGGGTTAGATTCCCTGAAAAGGTAGGATTTTTTTTTCTTTATAGCGTCCAGATCGGCTGTGGAGCCAACCCGGCCCCTCTCCGATGGCTACCAGGGCCTCTTCCTCGTATTAATGTGGCCGGAGCTTCAAGCTTATCACTCGTCCCGCCTAATACCGAGGTCAAAAATTGTGGAGGTTGACCTCCACGTGCCGCTACGTCTTTATGTTATGATGATTGATTTATTAAGAACAGGGAAGACAAATGTTTCCTCTGTCGTTGCGTAGCAGCCGTTCCAGTATTCACATATTTTCATTTCTGATTTTCCCGATTGTTTGCAAATCGCGGACTATTTTCAGAATTCGTCTCTGTTCTTGGTGTATTCTTTGGACTAATTACGCTTCAGTGCCTATATTACGGAGATATGATCACCAAACTTTCATAAATTTGTACTAATATTACTCCTTTTCTCTTCGCTATACAGCTGAGATTTGTTGTACCTCTAGTATATGCAAATGTAAGTAAAGTAAAGTATCCCTGTAACAGGCCGTGAAGGCCCATAGGGTTGTGAGACGTTGAGGGTCTCACATTATCTAGACAATCGGCTCAAAGATGGCGGTAAGGTTGTCAGCCTTACGCGCCGGCCGCGCTTTACTCCCAAGGAAAATTATTTAATTAATTCCTGGTACTCACTTCTGTTAGAGGCTGAGTGAGCCCCAGGGCCATAGTGCGGCTGGAAGGATTAGGTCTAGAAAACCGAAATTAACGGCCGTGGGGATTCGTTGCGCTGACCACGTCACACCCTTTATCCGCAAAAGTTTGCACTAAACTTCGCCAAGCGGCGGTCGCTCGGTCGGTATGGTTCGCTTGCGGAATGAAATGACGGAGTATATGCAAATAGTTATTACGTCACCAGTCACGATGGTAACGGGAAGTGCCTACAGAAGAAGGGGAGAACCCCATCTCTTCAACACTGCTTCACGAATGGTTTATTTTATGCTGTTTCGTCATTTTATTTAATAACGGCTTCGTGGAATGGGTAGCGTAATCACAGATAAGTTGTCTCTCTGTGAGGTCGGTACACCAGCAGAGATAATTAACCACACTCAGACTTGTGCATTTAGAGTTAAACACGACGAACTTGCAGCCACTTTTATTATGATGATCATGGCTCCGTACAGCGAGCTCTGGCCCTGCTTCCTGAATAGCTCATGTGTATCACAGTAGGCAGGGGAAGTGACGCAAGATAAAGGCAAAGAAAAGGAAGTGGATAGGAGACAAAAGTGGACTGAAGTATCACCCTTCATCTACGGAAACGCACATAGAGGGAGCAAGAAGGAATAACTTGAAAGAAAAATGGTTAATTACCAAACAGAGGAGAAGTGTATGGCCCTGTTTCACGCACCGGTCTTGTTCTGTTGTGGCCGAATTTGATAGGCCTGAAGGTCAGAGTCGGAAAGGCAGGAAATGTGATGTAGTTCGTTCCAGCTTTGACACACTTTCTACAGGACAGAAGAAGTCATCTAGAAGTAACGAGATAAAAGAGGATGGAGTTATTGTTGGGGGAACTGAGAAAGAATAAGAGAAGGAGATAAAGTATACACAAAAGGAAGACTATTAAAGAGAAAACAAAGAATTTAATAACATTTTAAAGCATGCAGTATGCACTCAATACCCACGTTCTGTAGAGGGAATTATAAATGATATGCTAACATCTGTGCTTTTCAAGTTACTTAAGAGAAGAGAAGAGATGAGTTCGATGTAAGAAAGGGGAAGTTTTGTTCTGTAATTTTTTAAGTTTTTTACCATACATCTATTAATAATNAGAATCTTCCTGGAGGGTAAAGGGCGGCCGGCACGTTAGGCTGACAACCTCACCGTCATCTGTGAGCCGATTGTATAGAGAAAATGTGAGAGCCTATTGTAGTAATATAAGTTATCTTTTAACTAAATGTGAGATATATTCGTAAAACCCGTAAATTCAAGTGGGAGCAATGTAAAGGAAAAGTAAATCTATCCCTGTTTCAGGCCTCGGAGGAACCTAGGTTTGTGAGACGTCTAGGTTCCCACGTTTTCTAGACAGTCAGCTCACAGGTGGCGGTGAAATTTTCAGCCTTACGCTCCGGCCGCCTTTTACTACCAGGAAGATTCCTGGTACTCATTTCTGTTAGAGGTTGAGTCGATCCCAGGGCCATGGTGCGGGTGGAAGGATGAGGTCAAATGATAAGTGCAGTGACCTCATCGGGAATTGAACCTGTGATCTTCTGGCTGGTAGCATAGTGTCCCAACGAACTGTGCTACCGCGTACCACGGGAATAAGGTTCTATTAATTGCAAACGACGATAAGAATCTTCGGTAATATTTGCGTGTTCTATATCCCACTGTTAATTGTTGGACAGACAAGTTGTGACATTTAACTTAAGTATTTTACAATATCGGAAATATCAAAACGTAATAGAAAAATTATGAATGTAAAATATGTTCCGTTTTTTCTGCAGTTTTTTGCCTGAATCTCTCTTCTCACCTTTTAATGTTTAGCGAGGTACTTTGGATAAATTGGCATAAATACAAGAATTGATGTGCTGTTGTGATCCATTTTTAACCAAAATGCAAATGTCTAGATAAGTTTTATTAGTATGCTCTAAGTAAAAAAGTAAAGCTATCCCTGTACCAGGCCGTGAAGGCCCATAGGGTTGTGAGACGCTGAGGGTCCCACATTATCTAGACAATCGGCTCAAAGATGGCGGTAAGGTTGTCAGCCTTACGCGCCGGCCGCGCTTTACTCCCCAGGAAAATTATTTAATCAATTCCTGGTACTCATTTCTCTTAGAGGATGAGTAAACCCCAGGGCCTATTGCGGCTGGAAGGATTAGGTCAAGTGAAAAAAATCCAATGACCTCATCGGGACTTGAACCCGCGACCTTCCGGCTTGTAGCTAGTATTATGTTTAATGAAAATCTATTATTTGCCGAAATGTATCTTGTGTGAAGACGGATCAGGGAAGCGAGTCCAACTGGGTCCACTCTGCAAGGCGGCCTCTGATTGGCCTATTGTACCTGCCCTGGATGATTATGATGATGGAGAATTTGGTAGAATGAAGATTGGCAGGGGAATCCGAAGTACTCGGAGAAAACCCGCCTCAGCGCCACTTTGTTCACCACAAATTCCACTTGACCAGACCCGGAATCGAACCCGGGCCGCCGCAGTGGGAAGCCAGCGACTAACCGCAGTTTGGAGTGAAAGTATGGAAAATTTAGCGGATCGATGAGAAATTCAATACCAAAAATAAATATAAATACAAGGAATGGGGAATAGAGGAAGTAGAGTTAAAGCAAGAAGAAGGAAAACAGAGTTTCCGGAAGGATAAGTAGGAACGACGCTTTGAGTTCAAGAGAAGATACTTGAGGGCATCGCCAGATCCCAAGGCTGAAAGTGAACCGTTTACAGGACCCAGTGGACTAGCGCTGTCCGCAAGTGGACTGGAGAAGGGAGGCGGTCTTGGTGGACAGATGACCCCATTTGCTGACACAAGAGTTTTGGACCTCCGTGGTGGGGCACTCCTGCTACAACTCCTCTTCGTACAAATCACATAATGGTTCCGGCTTCCTTTCCAGACTTGTATGGTTAGAACCTCTACTGGAACACAGGCTGCCCAAACGTTGTTTTCGTGTATTTCCTCAGTGTTTCCAGCCGATGACAGTGTCATGACGTCTCCAATGTTTTGTATTCGATCCCTGGTGGAGGTGCCCGAGAGACTTCATTGAAAACGATCTATTTAATGATTCTGTTAGCTCAGAATACAAACGGTCGGTCGATTAACGAATGATGAATGAAAAATGATGTGAATGAATTCGGTCGTGGTCTATTTGGAAGTACTATCCAAGCACTTGTCGGGAAGGATTGAGGAAAAATAGAAAACCACCAGTCGGTGTGGCCGATGTTTCGGCCTTAATCTGAAATAATTGTCTCACGAATGATAATGGTAAATTTAAGCATCTGAATTGCATGCTTGGTGTAAATTAGCCGTTCCGTTGTATTGACTACGTGTCAATGCTGATATTCCATTTCGAAAAGCGTATACCAAGACAGGGAACCTGTTCCACCACAGAATTCTGCGCTCTAATATTACGTAGACAAAACAAAGACTGAATGCACAAGAAGGAAGTTCATTAACGTATTTAAGGCCCGTTCAAGGAAGCACTCAGAAACCCACATTTCCAGTAGAATTATACTCTTATGTGTATAAATGCATGCTGAACTGATATGGAAGGAATGGGTTGTGTAGTTGTGGTCTGCTTTATACCGCTGTACCGGCGGTCGCCTGCAGAGATTGCCGGAATTATGAAAGACTTTTCAGGATAATCTGTGTTACGGCCGAGATTCAAACCGCGAACCTCGAACTGAAAGAATCATTACCGCCTGAGCAGCTTGCTCAGTGAGAGGGAAGTGATTTGCAACCAGACGATTTACGAGTTTAATCTATCTTATCTATCTATCTGTCTGTCTATGGCTGTACAGCTTTTAGTTGGGCCTTGGCAACTTTTTGAGTTTCTTAATCCTATATACTGTCGGTAGGACAACTTTGACGGGGGATCAGCCCGTCGGTAGGCCGCTGCCTACACACACAACACAAACAGAATAAACGCACATAGACATCCTAACCTCGAGTGGAATTCGAACCTCGGTTACCAGTGTTCGAGTTCATGTCCCGTACAGCGCAGCTACTGTGATCGGCTTCTTATGACTCAGTTGACACAGTCCCGGTATAGAAACATCATGCGTTGCATGTACTGCATGTTTCGGCGTATTGCGACCATCTTCGGGTACACAGAGCTTTTACAGACGCCCTTCTTTCTGTGTGGTGTGCCTCCCTACACTGGCCAGTGTTTACGCATCTGGAGTGAGTTCTGCAGGTTTGTGTGTACGAATGCCTTTATGTTATAAAATGGAACTTTTGAAGTACTAAAATATTCTAGTTTGATATAAACTTACCTTGTAACACAATTAAATTTAATTCCAATTATAACATTTTAATATTTAACATCTAATACGTTTTATAACATAAGGACATTACATAAACAGATGCCTGTAGAAGGCAGATCCAGTGCGTACACCGTGGCCGGTCTAGAGAGGTACAGCAGACTGAAGGAAAAGTGAAAGGCTTTGTGTGCCTGATGGTCACATTAGGCCGAAATATGCAGTACATGCACACGTATGGCGTGTTTACACCAGAATTATATCGACTGGATGATGATAATACATTATCTTACACACAGTATGACGCTATACTATGACATTTATAGGACGAATCACCTGTTTTGCGAACAATGATATTGAGGCGACCTCATTTCTAAAGTTACATACGTGTGTTACAGCGTGTACACAAAACAGTATACGCCATCTGTACCGTGTCTGATAAAATACCAAATATTGTCTTATTTATTAATTGCTTATTTATGTATCTTCTGATAGGCAAGTTTAGAATTTCCTGTTTCCTTTAATTTCGAGTGAAATACTTTCCTGTTTACGGATTCCAGGTGCTGTCTGTATCAACTGTCGAGATTAATGGGCTAACTGTCCTGCGCAGTGGGAGCTACTGAACTGAACAGGGAAGAATTTGAAATCTCGGGTCGCATGCCAACTACATTCTTCAGTAGTTACACCCAAAACATCAGGATAATCTTGTAGTTACGTCAAGATATATTCTTTTCACGTTGTTTTTATTAATTATTTACTAATTAGAACGAGCAAGGCCCCTTTCTTAGCCCCATGGAGGCCTAAATGCCACAGTCCATTCAGAGTTGCCACAGCCAACGAAGCTGAGACCCAGTTGCCGCGTACATGTGAAGAGTAGGAAAGTCGCGAGTGGTTCTGTGTATAAATGCCGGAGTGTGACGGGCACGCTGATCACAAGTCGTGTGCTAAGAAACAGCTGTGTATAATGAAGCGTAATATTGTTTATATCGCCTGTTTACTCCAGTCGTTTAGGAACCTTTTTCCGGCAACTCTGTATATTCCTGATCAAACTGCTTAGATGTGGAAGGTACATTTATGCATGTAGTTCATAGTGGTGAGTAATTCATTGTAAGTCCACCGACGTTTAGGTAGGCCGTATCGTTTCCATCTTCAGCGCCTCATTTCCACGTGTTTTTTTTTTTTTTGCTAATTTGTTCCTTGGCTTCTTGTACCCTGAAGTTGGAAGCGGTACATTTCTTTACAACTTCCTTTAACTTCTACCGAGCTGCACAGCTTTACAACCCAAAAGAATATATTCTGCATAGACTCTTGTGAGAATTTTAATTCGAATCTCACAGAGAAGGCAGACCTCAAATTGACACGTGAAGATTGGTACACTTATCAGAAGGCCGTCAGTACACCCACACCTTTATTTTCTTTTTCATTTCTTTATATGTAGACTTTCGAGGTCTTGCTGGTTATATTTTCGGCAGTACTTCCCTCCTAACGGTCGTAGAGATTTTTCATGACAGCTTCACATCCCAAAGATAATATTGTTGATAATCACTGCTGTAAGGACATAAATCTTTCAATTCATACTTCCACCCATCATTAATTTGTAATCCATTCATCAGTACATTCTTCATTTAGTCCAATCCTCCATTAATCTCACCATCTGTTAAACTGTCTCTTTATTAATCTGTCCGTCTGACCTTCTTTCTTGAACTCTTGCATCAAATAACAGATCCTTCCATGACTGTAAATATTCTTTGCATTAATCGCTTTATAATCTATCCCGCATTCCTTCCGTCAGTCCACTCATCCAGCCTTCCATCATACCTGTAATCCCTCAGTCTGTCAGTCCTTCTGCCATTTTATGTCAAAATGCTCCTGTGCTTTGTGAGGGCCGTAGAAATGGTTTTGTACATTGGCCGAAAGAATGGATGTGTGTAGGCAGTTGTCTCCTATGGGTAGTAGAGGCCACTTAAATTCTAGTCTTGAAAATGTGTTTCAATTTGTTCTCCCATAGCGTGTTTCGGATATAACGTCAGGGAATTCTGTAATAACAAAATACTACCGCCTCTAAATGAAATACTACTACTCGAAGCAGTAACCTATTTCAGTACTAGTAGAAACGGCGGAGAACACAATCATATATTTCCCTTCTTCTCGCTTGAAGGACCCTACATAACACTGATACCAATTCTTGGGAACACCGATTCCTCCGAGAGGAGTTTTTCTACCAAAGAAACACACTCACTCACTCATATACACAAATACACACACACCACACCATACACATTTTCCTTAGACTTATTTTCTCTTTTTGCTTCCTTCTCTTCTCTTTCAACTGGGAGATACAGCGTCTTTTTGCTCTTTAGGTTTGGTCTTCTCTATACTCACACTTTCACTCTTTCTCTCGCCCCTTTAACTTCTTACCGTCCTGGTCTCACCCATAGGTTTTATCCCCTCTCCTGAATGTATTGCTATAAGCTTTTCAGTGTGGAGTAGGTTCAAAGTCGCATTGTATATGTATAACTTAGAATTCGGTGGAAATAGTCGTCCTGACGTCGTAAAGAAACATCATGTAATTTTAGCGAGGCATGGACACAACGCACATCACAGTTGGCGTCTAATTCATCACCGACTTATATTTAAGTGCCTGTTATTGGTCAGTATATTGAAGGTAATGTTTATGGTCAACAGCGTATTGAAATAAATGTGTAATTTGCCCCAGGTATTGTGACTTACGTTTTATTTAAAAATATATTTAGGCTAAACGAAAAGTTAAATTATTGGATATGTTCATCTGAGCTTCTGTACAAATGACATTAAGTAATAAAAAAGGACCTTGGTTCATTGAAAGGATTGTAAATTCGATTGAAAAAGCCATAGACATTTATGTATGAAAAAATTTAACATTGAAGAGAAATCTTTTCTAGGATCTAACGCACCGTAGACCGTTAGATTACAGAAATTGAGGAGAAACATTCTGCCAACATCAGGTTCGATTCTTACCACTGAGATAGGCTTATATCGATAAAGCTAGAAGGCGAGTCTACGGATCGTGACAAACAACTAGCTTATAGGTAACTAGATACACACACAGACATAATTATATTTCTATATAAGCAGAGATCTTGTAGAATGATTGTGAGAAATCGAAACATAGGCAGATATAGAAGAGTACGTGTGTGCATCGAATTCAGAAATGAATTAAATTGATGGATGAACGGGTTTAGTGAATGGACAAAAAATTGGATGAAAGATTAGATGGGTGAATTGCATAAGAGAACGGTAAGAGCTATGTACAGGCAGATTCATAGTTAATTGATATGAATGGATGTAGCAAGTCGATGAAGTGACGCAGTGGACTGGTGCATGCCATGGGTTACATGGTCATATGCAGAGGTTAGACGACCATCACTACGTGAATGGATAGATACGTGGGTGGCTGATGTGTTAGACGGGTGTGTATGCTCTTAGGAGATGTGCATGTAATCATGCATACACGGATGAACGTGTAATTAAGTGGATGGGCGAAAGTGCCGGAGTACAGTCTGGTTCTTTCGAGGTACAACAATGATGGAAAAATGTGAAAATGCGATTGAAGTGTAGGCAGGGGAAGGATGGGAAACGGGTCCTGAGCGAACTAACAGAAGGATAATAGCCTTAAGTGGGTCTCTCGCCGCATGTTCTTCACTATTGTCGGGTCTGATGCTCAAGGAGAAGGTGCCCTGGCGACGTCAGCGTTGCAACGTTGCAATGTAAGGACCAGATTTCGAGACTGCGACTTCTGCGGTGCTACTGCATATGTATGCTCCTTGTATTGATGACAGAGACGGGCTTGTAAGTCTTGTGTTATTGATGGTTCCGTCGTTATGCCTGTCATGTTGATAGAATTTCACTCGCCGTCCCGTGCCGATATTAGCGCATATCAACAGCGAGAGAGGCGGTCCTGTCGCTACGGTTTCTTACTTTTGAATTGTCGATATCTTCAGCATCGGTGAGTCTTCTAGGCCATGTAGTTATCCAGTAACACAAGCACTGAGCATGTATGTGTGTGAGTCGAGGCTCTCTCAGCCGTGAATATGAAGATTGATATCTTCTGGCACGTGACGGCCCGAAGTCCGCTACAGTTCTATAGACACGCCGAAGAAACACACAGCCCTCCTCTTCCACCCTGAAGATGGGGGCAGTATGTTCCTTCAGAAACGTCGATAATTTTCACATTATACGCTCTTACTATCCGTAAGACAGTAATCATCATGTGTGTATGTATGTATGTGTATATATATGATTGGAATCAAATGCAACACATTCTTACGCGCGAGTTTGAACGTATTCGGGCATTACTTTAGAAAGCCGGTGTAGCGAAATAAGAATAAACGTTCACCGATAGGCAACGACTCGGTAAACACATTCCCGCGTCAACGAATACGCAAGCAACAATCGAGTAGCTTCCGTTGTTATGTGACTGCGCTGCAAACACGCGTTCCAACCCCCAGTACTAGAAGACAATGGTTTCTTTCTCCAAGAGAAAAGGTGTCCATTTTGTCGTGGCGTACCGCCTCTGTGGTCTAGTGGTCAGAGTTCATGGCTACAGATCCAGAGATCCCAGGTTCGATTCCAGGCGCTACCAGATTTTCTGAGAAGTGGTGGGCCTGGAACGGAGTCCACTCAGCCTCGTGAGGATAACTGAGGAGCTATTTCGAGCTCGTATCTGCTCCGGTCTAGAGAACCAAGATCAGCGGCCGTGGGAATCCGTTGCGCTGACCAGGTGACACCCTCTATCTGCAAAAGTTGGCACTATCTTCGCCGACAAGCGGCGGTCGCTCGGTCGGTATAGTTCGCTTGCGGACTAAAGGGCACGGAGTTTGTTTTTGTTTTGTCAATTCTGGCGTATGTGCAGGGCATCATAGAATAATGGCACGTTATATAGTCGCAAGAGCTGAAGCTTTCACAGCGGCTAAAGTTAACCATTTAAAACGCAGAGGTTACTGTAACTATCACAAGTTCTCACATACTAAAATACTTCACTCTGCCTACAGAGTTCGTGTGTTACTCGTGTTTCTAAAAATAAACAGTTTCTTTACCTAAGCAGCATCACGACGTTGATCTCTGTAGCGCAGAAGCAGTTTGTTTCCTGTGAGGTACGAGCTGTATTTTATTCCGACGAAATTCAGTCTTTAAATCGTCAATGAAACATTTTCCGGCTATCAGTTGTGATATTTGGTTAAAATTACTCACGTTTCGGGAATAGTCTCTGTCCCCATGTACAGGTCTGATGATAGCACGAGAGGTGATCTCTGATACGTCTGTAATTTGTAACCTCCTCGCATGAGTGACCGTCTGAAAAGATTTTATTAACATATCATACAGTTATGTCACAAGGAAATATTATAAAAAAAGGAAATATTTCTTCCGTACCGAGAGTACTGAGTTATGAATGAGTTGAAAACGAGGAGGTAAGCATTAAGCAGCAGATGACGTGTAGGAGGAACAATAGAACAGCGGGAAAGCAGAGCGCATGATTCAAAGGTACTTTAATAAACTGATACAATAATGAAGCTTGAATCTGTGTTGATCTACTCCAATTATTCTCCGTATTTTCTGAGTAATTTTATAATAACACCGACCAAGCTAGACTCACACAATATTAATTAGGTACTTGTGATGTAGACGAAAATGGAACGTTAATTGTTATAATGATTCCGGCGATCCAAACTTTTTCACAACCTTTCATTCAATGGGCCATCCATTGAATTAACGCCTTCATAGTCGTGTAATTTTGCACACAACATTACACAGAATTACACCCGTATGTTGTTCTCTGACTTGTTTGTCTATACAGGAAATTGTTTATGTAAACCTGTCATAATTTTACTTCGTGTTTGATGTACAGAATGTGGGAGCAGGGAAAAATACTCTTGTAATTTATATAAATCGACAACATACAGGCAAATATTAATAAGGCTTCGTCTGCAACTCTCCACGAGTAATTGTATATCCCTTTTTATGTTATGTTACAAAGCTCTCAGTGGCTAGTTTACAGCGCGATAGCGTCAAACGGTATGGTCAGACATTAACTATAAATTTAAGTGATACGGAAGGAACCAGCCATAGCATAAACCCCGTAGATATTATTCAGGCCGTTTCCGGGAGTGATTCTGGAAAAACCACGCTACGCATTATCCAGGATACCCGGCGTCCCTTGCAAGATACAATCTGAGCGCATTCCGAGTAAGAGCCTTGACTCTTACCCCCCATCCCAGCAAGTTCTGTGTTTGTGAGTAAGCGCCATTGCTTCATATTCATTTCTATGAATTTAATACACTTTTTGTTATTCTTCTGTACCTGTGTGTTCTGGTTTGTTATCTAATGTCTTCCGGAGTCTCTTCAGTTTATCAGCTTATCATATCTGTTATTCTTTTATTATTCTGTTTCCTCGTTCTGGATGTATACATATTGTCACGTAGTATGCAGTAACTGTAGATGGGGTTTGGTTTGAGACTCGATCTGTTAATCACCTATACATCAGGACACGTGACTACACTTCACAGATCACTAACAGACACAGACTGTTGTCCCCAATCTATTACAATCTCCATTAGCCTTTTCCTGTCAACGTATTTTAACACAGGAACTATAACAGCCTAACTGAATCACACACTCCAGATGTCACACATAAGTCTTCTCTTCAAAGCCGGACTTTCAACTGAGCACTCTTGCAACTGACTCGCCGCCATTTCGCACCAACCTCCTAGTCTTCCCATCACCGACTGACAGTCAACTGACTAATCTGAGTCTGAGTTTCTTGTTACAACTGACAGTCAGTCGCCCAGTCTGTCTTGGAATAAAGCACCCATGTGGGGCTTAGGACCGGATTCTTATTACTGTCAGACAGTTGCGGGTTTCTTGATGTGGGGCGCTCTCTCTGACGAGAGGACAGGCCTGTCATTTACAATTGCTGCTGGCCCTCGCCAGGGTAGTTATTTTCACGCCCGAGTCCCGTGGGACTCGTGATCATATTTTACTGTCTCAGATTCGAGATCCCCCTTTTCGTCACCTCCTGCGACTCGTAGGTATTCGAGGTATTCGAGCCCGCCTCCACAAGGAAGTAAGCTCTAAACTTTGTCTCGCTTATAACGCCTCGGTGCGGACCACAGAAGAAACGCTGTTCCTCTGTTGCTGTACCACTGCTGCGTTTGTGTCTGTTGCTGCGGGAACGTGTTTACCGACCCGTTGACGTCCAACGGACTACACAGCATTGTATTCCAAAAGGTAGACCTCTTAGTGTAGAAAATATGAAGTCATAATACAGAAGGGCTACGTAAAAATGGAGCGACTTTTTGTGCTTTTTTAAAGCTTACTTTCTGCTCGTTTGTCTGTTTCTGATCTTAATGATGTGGGTTTGGGCGAAAAAAAGAATTTCACGATAAGTTTGATGAGATTTTCTATCGAATTATGGAATATTTCCGTTCAACGATTTGCGAGCTGGTGCTAATTTTCTTATTGGATTTGAACTTAAAATAATTTAGTAAACTCTGTCAGATTACAATATTGTCACGTGTAAGGGTTTGTGCGTGATTTATTGACGGGGTTTGGATTTAATGTTTGGGTTTACTGACACCTTATTTTTTACAGCTTGTAACTAATTAATAGAGCGCTATCGGTTATCTGCACACACATCACAGTTCACAGTTACCCACGCGCTAGGATTGTCGGTCCTCGTTTAGTCGTATTCTGGCAAAGAATTTATAACGGTCTCAGTGTAACTTGTCACACATGAAGTCTTCTATTTCTTTCGTGCCAATCCGTATCAATTTTCTGCCAATTGACGACTCTCTCAATTCTCTTCTCTGCTGTAACTGCCAACTTCAGAACTCGGCTCAGTTCAATTCCTCTGCTCCCAAGCTCATATCCTGGCAAGCTGGTGTCTCGAAACTCAACTAACCCTTCTCAACTGAACTCTTCTTTAAAACCACTTTTCACGGACCAAACAGAAAACACCGTTTCACACTACACCTATTGCTGTGTTCACCAATTCGTTGCTTAGATATGGATTTTTCTATTGTTGAATACGTATTCGTTGCCGCGGGAATGTGTTTACGATACGTTCCTATAAACAGTTTGCATAACACCGTTGTTTATTCATCTATGAGCTGGAGTTTTCAATTGAAAAAAAAAATAGTGACCGTGAATCTCAAGAGGTTGGTTGCCAAGACGAATGGGTTGACGGTAAACCGCCAGTCATATAATAACGCTTCTCTGAAATACCTCATCACTTTTCGACCTTACAGTATCGTTATAAGAGACACTCTCTTAAGAGTATTTATTCCTGTTAGTTAAATTTCTCACATGAAACTTGCTTTTTAAAACTTTTAAAAATTTTAAACGTTAAAATCTCTTCTACGTCACTGTGTATACGCGCTACATGTCTCGGCCAAATTTGGTCATGTGAAGATTTCGAAGAAATTTTAACGTTTAAACTTGCACATGTATTAAAAAACAACTGCATGTGGGACGGTTAGGAACTAACATGAATAAATAAGCGATGCACAGCAGAATGCTACTATATAATAACGTGATATAGGGCCCGTTCTACCGGAAGTAGAATCCGGGCAGCGACCGGAAAGGAAAGAAATCGCGACCGCAGCCCCACGTACAAAAGCTACTGGGCTCAGTGGAAATCACTATTCGAGAAGAACCACAAAGGAGCCAATAAACGGGTGATTGAAGAACACATGTATCCCCGATGAGTTTAAGTTTCGGAGTCCTCCAGCCGAGCACTCTCCGAAGGTAGACATCTGCCCTGGTTACCCAAAATTCAGGCAGAGGACGTCCCACTTCAGATTTTGATTGGCTGCACCGGGCAGACTGGGAGGTTGCCTAATCTTTCTTTTCCAATTAGAAGAACGAAATATCCAACCGTGAGACGAAAGTGATGAATTTTACAGAACCCTGACCATACAAAAAAAAACAGATGACCGCCCGCTGAATTGGACAGAGCGATGGGCTATTTTACAGAGTGGCCGGAGGTACACGTCATTCCCAAACGAGGCTTCAACAGTAGCGGAGGCTCTAGCCAACCTCGTTCCTGCCAATAAATAACAGGTCCGCAGAAGAGACGTTCCTTTACCCTGTTTAAACTAATCCACAAATATTTGTTACTTTGAATTTGGCTTTACCTATTGAAATTTAATAGTCACCCGAGCCGCGACTGATATCTGGTACAAAGGACTTGACCTTTGTTCCAAGCGTATTTGTAGCCCAAGGTAACTATATGGAAAACTCTGGCTTGCCCCAGGACACTCCCTGTTTTCAGGAATCGCAGTTGATTCTTATAAACTTGAATTTAGCATTATATAACAAACTTTCTAAAGGCCGAAGAGGAATGTTCACTCTTATAGGAAATGATCTCTGACAAATAGGATAATTCTACTAATTTTATTAACGTAAATCTAATTACTAGAACAAACTACGAAAATTACAGTATTTAAGCACATTGTATTAACGAACCACTTTATAATGTGGATTTACAAATTTTAATTTCCCGAATAGGAAGAGAGAAACTTTCCCCAGAGAATTACGTATATTGTCACGTGTCCGGGGTTCCATGACTGATAGTAACGGGTTCTGGATTGGGTAATTGGATTCATTATAACCAACTCTAACAGCTTACAACCAATGACTGCCTAAGAACCGTTGCATTCCTTGTTAAACTACGAATGTATTTTTCTTCCACTGCGACGGATGACGGACGAAAGATTTCCTCAGCTTGATTTGTCCGCCAGTTATTACTCCACAGCTGAACACTCAACTGTTGAACTGCCTTCTGAATTCTCTTACGAGAAACAGCTGGCTTACCTCGAGAAATACCGTCCTAAGTCTCGCCTTAAACTTAAGAATGGCCACAAAAATGCTTGCTGCCCCCAGTGAGCCATGACAGACCAGTGCTGTATCCATCACGTTAGGTTCTCTTATTTCAATAGGCAGATGAAAGATGCTGCTTTGTTTTGTTTGGGTCATCAGTGACGTTTAGTTGCTTGTACTGAGTAACTGTTGACTGAATAGACAATCTCCCCTTTTCAGACACACTTGACCTAAGTAATTTAGGGTGTTTGTAATAAATTTTTATTGGCTTCTGCTCTCCTTATATAGCTGCAGCACGGACCGAACATAAACAGCCTCTCTGTTGAATTTTGTTTACCGAGCTGTTTCATAACAACTGTCCTGAGGCGGACCCCATAGAAAACCAGTCACCTCCATTGTCAGCAGCATTTCATCACCTAGCAACTAGTTGTAGCATAGTCCACAGCAAACACAGTTTCTGTTGTTGCGTATTCATGGGAACATGTTTATCTAGCCGTTACTTAGAAACGCTTTGGGCGTCCACGTTGCAATATAAAGTTCTTAATGCCCTAACTTATTTGCAGTTTTGGATACACCGTTGAAACTAAATGGTAAATCTGACCGTATATCCAGAATCTGTATGAGTCATTTCCAGGTCGCGATTTAATCTCAGTCATGGATCAGTCATGTGGCGCCTCCATCGGCGTTCCTGCGAATTCCTTGCAACTGGAGAGGAGCGGAAATATACCTAAGCGTTTTAAATACGTATATTTCTCTACCGACATAGGGCGTATCTCCAAATTAAAATAAAATAATAAACTAATTAATGTTATGACATTATGTGATTCATAATCTTAATAATTACACTAGGTATCAGTATTGTAGAGTGAATGCCGTAACAACTGAATCATTATACCTTTGGAAAGCAAATCGCAGATATGAGTACACCAGTGTTCACTTTCTAGGAACTAGACGCCACTTTTGTGGGGCCAAATTGTGGCCACAGCAACCCGCCAGCACGTTCTATTGAGATATAAGTATGTTTATATATATTTAGATCGCCAAGGGCGACTGGGGTAACAGAAAGGATGAAATGTACGTTGACGTTAAGTTTGTAGTTTAGATTATGAAATCTCTTACTCAGCCCTGCTTCCTGCCAGAGGGTTCGGCAACTCTTTGTGGCGTTCTGCCAAAGCACAAATTAAAAAGGAAGAAAAATAAATAACAGTTTTCTAACTCGCTCTGCTTTACATAGAAAGTTGGAGTTGGAACACTTGGGAGAGAAACAGCGATTTGTCTTACACCCTTCATCTGGTACCCCGGAGCAGAGTTCAGTTTGTCTGATAGGCTGTGCTTAGAGTAAGCTCAAGTTCCATAATGCAGTCAATACTGTCAAAGGAAATTATGTTACAAGCAGAAATATTTCCTACCTCATATAACTAAAATGCACATGGCCGCGAACAGCCCTGTAACTTTGAGGAATAACCACACCGTAACATTGATTTTGCTATCTTAGATACGTACGCAATAAGAGAGAACACTCTGACGATGAAAAATTCTATTCCTAGATTTTGACAGGTACAGGTTTTCAGCACCCCGTGAATATGAAAATTGATTTGTAAGATTTCAGGCTTTCACGGCGGTGACTATGAAGAAAGCAGTCTTCTGGGATTTGGCACCGTATATAAGTGGGGTTAACACCTCTTATACACGGTGCCAAATCCCAGAAGACTGCTTTCTTCATGAAAATTGATTCTTTTAATGTCTTCTGTCTATGTATGTATGTGTGTATGTATGTATGTATATGCGCTTATCTAGCTTCTGAACAGTTGGACGGATTTTATTTTTGATTTCATATCAAGAGTTCATCACTTATTTGTCTGCACCAGGGGAATATGAACACGGTAGCTCTAAACGTACGGGACATTCAAAGGCTCCATTGAAACAAAATGACAATTTTCTCGAAAAGGCTTTAACGTTTTTGATTAAATTTTATTAATTTTGTAAAACACGAATTTTATTTGTTTCTTTCTGCTCCGTCACACTAACAATATTATAAAAGATGAAACAACTCCGTCGAGTGTGACTGTTGAAATTTTTTATTACTTCAATTCTTAACGCCCTTACATGTTTCGGTCCTTACAGACCATCATCAGGGGGACATCGATACTGTTTGGAAACCACTGTTACAATGGGTGTTCTGAATGTTAAAATATGTACACATACAGTGCTGCGGTAAGTAACACGTTGGCGTTTTTTCAGATTATAAATGTAACATTCAGTTGGAAGGGATATTTCAGCGGTCGTGTTCTTCTTGTAATTTAATTTCCTACCAACTGCCTGGAGCAACCGACAAAAACCACGAGACTTAATGGGGATAATCACCGTCCCGTCCAGGATTCATGTATAAACGCCCGATGAAGTTATCGCTAAGCCAGTCCGTTTGTTCAGACACTAATTTATTTCTTACATTGTAGAATAATTTTTGCTGTTATTATGTTCGCGCACATACATTTTTATGCCCATTTACTGTTTTAGGTGTGACGTTAAACACTGAACCCGGGAAGTTAGTAACTTACTCATAGTAAGAGCTGCATTTTGTGCAATTGTTAGTACAATGTTAAAATGTAATTACGGATTACCGCGAATGGTTGCAGCGGTTTACCAGACTTCCGATATTCTGTAACAGTTTCCGCGCTGTGGGCACTCTGTCCAATGCAATAATATTTAACATTGATAAATAGCATACGTTTTATGAGCTGGTGATATTCTGGTCTTGCATTTCGGCGGTAGTTGTCTCGAATCTCGTCAGATAGCGCAAAAATTTTGACCTATTCTAGCACCCCCGTGACATTTCATGGCATTATAAACAATTTCGGCAACATCCTTTAAATTTAGCAAACCTTTTACAATAAAATAATACCGTCTAACTGATTTCAAATGTCTGACTAGTATGAAATTAATATTCTCTCCTTTCGATGTTTTCTAGAAAGAATAATTATACAACTTATTAAGTAACCATTAATCTTTTAAATCCCGGTGGTTAATTTACTTACCGCCTGCTATTAACACCCCAAAATTCTTAATTATCCCCAACAGAGGGTTTTGGTATGGTCCATGTGGTTCTCAAAATAAAGGCAGGTTTCTACCGTAACTGCATTGACTGGTTAGTCTTTGTAACGAAGACGTAATGTGTTTGCTGTGAGGTACGAACATAACTTTTATGTATTATTTAGAAGAAACTTCGTTAATGACAATTCAAAACATCACTCAAATGCAGCTCTGCTGACGTTGATATCAAAATGAATTCTTATTGCAAAGAGTAAAACCGGGCTCAGCTTCTTTCTTCTGCTCACACAAATTTTTTTATCCTGAAACCTTGCCTTTTAAATCCTAAAGTTTTACCCATTTGTGTCCATGATTTATTCTGACCGTCTTACAGTGCATACATTTATTGACCTTACTGTTCTCTCTTGCACTACATGTTTCGGCACTAAAATGCCATCTTCAGGTGCTTTTCGATGTACGTCGAATTACTGCATTGCATGCCCTGTTGCCTTTATACTAAAATAACTAAAATATACTATATTCGTCATATATACTAAAATAACTAAAATATATATTCGTCATATATATTGCTAAATTTCAAATATTAAAAATGTTAAAACTATTCAGGATTTGTCATCCTTAGTCGTATTTCAGTACGCGAGTCACACCTATCTTCTTCTGTCGGAGTATTCTTCCTACTTTCATGTATGCTGTGCTTTGTGTTTTGTCTTACTCTTGTGACTGCGTGTGTTATACTGCTGGGCCTGCTGGGTGCTGCAGGCCCAGTTATTTTAGTATAAAGACAACAGGGCATGCAATGCAGTAGTTCGACGCACATCGAAAAGCACCTGAAGATGGCACTTTAGTGACGAAACATGTAGTGCATGCAAGAGAGAAGAGTAAGGTGAATAAACGTATGCACTGTAAGACGGTCAGAATAAATCATGGACATAAATCAGTGCAACAGGACGCTAAAATATAACGTTTTACCCATTGTCGAAATTACCACTACTAGAAAGATGAGCGGGCCACTGTCTGGGAACCTTAAAAGCAATGATATATAAAATGTTTTTTCTTGCTACCCTAACATAGTGTCTCTCCCATCTTCAGTTATTACATTTTTAAAAAAGTATAACTGCTAGGATTTCTTGACTCACTGTGACTTATTATGAAACATGAATCACTGTAAACTTAATTTGGGATCATAAGCTTACAGAAAGAATACTTAAAACTACCGTTCGTATTAATTTTAGTCGTATATGAGGAAAATGGTGTAATAACGAAATTAATATTATCGAATGATAACTGCATTGTACGTAAAGTTATACTTCTGGATCATGCTTCAGTTGGCTTGCCAGTCGCCGCTGCTCTCGCTAACTTTGTCTTTATGCAAAGTTTGAGTGGTTTGTGTGCAAGTTCCAAGCTCAGTCTAGCCCAAACAGCGGAGCCGCTGCATAAGTTGCAGAGGTTCGGCGCGACAGCCCCCCCCCCCCATTCCCGTGCAACACGAACGAGCGCTTCATTGTACAGTCCCCGTTTTCTTACTGTTAAGTCATGGATTGTAGAAGGTGATAATTCATTTACCTAGAAACTTCTTCGGTACATAAATATTCTCTTACGAAATAATTTGTGTTTTCTTGGCTCTCTTACTGCTTATTACTTCATACTCTTGTATAGGAAAGTAATTAACGCTTCTAAATTTGTGATTTTATGAATTACGCCTCTACTTTGAGCACACTTACCTTGAAGTTCATGGTGTATTTTATCGGCCCCTCTAATCAATATTAAGAAACAACTTTAGTTCATTATTTTAGACGCTAATTAAAGAGCTACAGAAGCCAATAACAGCGTTACCGCAATCAAACAAGAGGCACAAATAATCTACATTAGGAAAAGTGCACACATGTATGATATGCAATCGCATAAATAAATCCAGGGCAACCGTAATTTTAAAATAATGCTAAGTATAAGGAAATGCTCTAATTACCTACTAAGCCAAGTAATATAGTTCGCTTGCGGACTAAAACCATGGAGTTAGTTAATCATAATTTTGAACCTAAAGAAATGACTGACATCAAGTATATTGACTTCGTCACAATCTCTTTTGCGTTTAACGCGCAGCGAACAAAGACATTTCTTACGCAATAACAAAGTATAAAATTTAATAAAGTCTCTAACATTACTGCCTGCAAGTCTACTACTCGTGCAAATATATTATAAGTTTCCTATATATGTATATATATACACAAAACAGAAACAAACTCCGTAGCTTGTGTCCGCAAGCGAACTATACCGACCGAGTGACCGCCGCTTGTCCGCGAAGTTAATGCCAACTTTAGCGGATAGAGCGTGTCAGCAAATCCCCACAGCCGATAAATTTCTGTTTCCTAGACCGGAGCCGCTATTTCCTTGAAATAGCTCCTCAGTTATCCTCACGAGACTGAGTGGACCCCACTCCAGACACACCACTTCTCATAAAATCTGGTAGCGCCGGGAATCGAACCCGTAACCTCAAGATCTGTATCCATGAACTCTGACCAATAAACCACATAGGCGGTCTATATTTAAGTGCACACAAAACTAATTAACGTTATGAAGCAGACGGCTTTTTCGGGAGTTGACAGTCACTTACTCCCCGATGTGACATGTGCCTGAAATCCGACAGTGACTACGTTGAGAAGAAGCATTTTTATATAATATTTTTGATTGCTTGTTTTGTAAACAGCTCACGGGAGACTGCGTTCCGATTGGCCCTCGGAAGTTCAGTCAGTCTGTTCTATACGGTGCAAGAACATTATTAGCATCACTAAAATGTATTGTACTGCGTTTGGGTTTTGAATATTAATATTGCGATCCTTGAAGTTATCTTCTCGTGATAAATTAAATTACATACCATTGAAACCACATGAGGACTTGCCTGTCATATTGAAACACAATGGTGCAAGTATTCACAGTTCTGAAAACATTATCACGTCGTATAGAATGTTAATTCCATGCACTGAACGCGTCAAAATGTAGCAGAGAACACGCACTAATTAGCAGAAGTCAAAAGAAGGTTGTTTTAATAAGGATAAATCACCGTTCGTTGCTTTTTCAAGAAGACAAAATTTAGACTATGCAGTCACTGTCTGTAGTAATTTACAAGACTCTGTACAAATATACGTTAACTTAATTTTCAGTGCATTTCTTTGCATGAAGTGAATGAAATGAACACAAAATATAATTGCATGATATATTCATTAGCCAGTACTAAATGTACAGAAACCGATTTCGGTGAAATTTCGGGCGAAATGCCGCTAGCACTCAACGTTCAGTGGTTGAAGAGCTGTCCCAGCGCCGTTCTTTTTAAGCCCGGTCCTTCCATCTCTATGTATTTTAGCCTAATTTCCTAAATTAAGCTTAAGCGATCTCCTTCCTCTCTGTGTGTCTATACGCCCCTCTAATTGCTGCTAGGCAACGGCGTCTCTTCTTCGACGAGAGTAGTGTTCAGCCATTGTGTGTAGGCGCTGTGACTGAGCAGAACAGCGGATCTTCACATCCTCTTCTCTCATAGGTGGAGTTAGTTTCACTTTACGACTGGCAGTTTACCTCCAATCAGTTCGTTTTGGCTTCAAGAACCGTAAGACTCGTGACCATACACATTCTTTTATTTGTAGCAATTACTGAAAAGAGATAATATTATCTGTTTTGAAAATGTTCCTGATACATCGGGACGGACCGAAGTGAGAACACTTAGTGTAATATACGAAAGACAGAAGAGACGGCCATTGCTAGGCAATAGCAGTGATCACTTCACTGCCACTGCTAGGCAACAGTCTGTATGTCATTTTGTGCGTGTAAGCAGGACTAAATGTTTTCTAGGTTACTTTTCATTTTTGAAAAACAAGAAACTGGAAAGTTCTAATCGCGTATTTTCCTATGATATGACACGTACTGCGCAGAAAACAACACCTCCAACAGTTTCTCTGTCGATATCTTATGGCTTTGTTGCTAGGAAACAGCTCGGGAGACATCCTCCCACGTCACTGGATACAAAGGCAATAACAGAATTGTTCAACGCGTCGTTTTCTATGCGGTGCGTGTCTTATCAAAGGAAAATAGGCGATTGGCTCTTCCCACACCCACGTGGAGGCTGGTTCGAATACCTCCTCTGTAGCCCAGTGAGTCGTAGGAGGCGAAGAAAGGGGATTCCAATGCCTGGGTGTATAAGTGGGCCACTGTTCCTGTGGTTATTTATGTACCAAGATGTAATCAGAATGGATCGCAGAGTCTTGGATTGAAATCGCGGGCAAAAATAATAGCCTAATTTTCTTTGATACGAAACGGGCAGCAGAGAAAATTTCGACTTAATTCTTTTTTCCCGTAGGAACCTGTTTACCGAGCCGTTGCCCAGCAACGATAGAGGGTCACACGCACCCACAATCTCCCATTTGAGACGACATGGACCGTATAAAAAATGGCACCTCCATTTACGAAGTAAGCCATTGAGAGTGCTTCAGTTGCCATGATGTACGTACCTGGTTCCATGAGACTGGATGGGGCACCCGAAATTTGATATGGTTGAAAAACGAACACACAGACAGACCGTAGATTGGACAAGAATCCTTTTATTTTTTTCAGTATAAAGAAAATAGGCTACAAATAGACTTCACCAGACCTGGTCTGTTGATATATATAAGAATGGTCTTGCGCAACTTGCGGTCTGTTAGTGATAAATGTTGATTTCAGAATAATTCACTACGCTTAACCCCACTAACAGCAGGAAGAATCGACAGTTCAGCATAGCATGTTTGCTAAATTGTAATGGTGACATCTATGGATGTTTGAAAACAGCCTCTTTTTAGCTTACCTTAATTCACCAAATACAAAACAAAGAATATTCCCTCAAGAACGCTTTTCTGTCCACGTTACACGCTCTCTATAATCCAGAGAGTCACCGATACCACAACAGCGATCACCGCGCCACCAGTAACAGTGACAGGTTTTCCTGAATGTCATGTAACACGAGGGCATTGATTTGTTAACGTACTGTGTAAAATTCAGCAGAAATAATACAGTACATTTTCGTCACTTTTCTTCGCACGATCCTCCGAGGTAACCCATCCAACAAACTGCACGGCGTCATGTACCAGAAGGTCATAATCTTAAGATAGGACGAGGTAATCCATGGATAAAAGGGTTCATATATACGGATTTTAAATTCAGCCCTTTTATAGCTTCCAGAAGGTGGAGGAAATGCCCATATGGTCCGTAACAGGACACAATAATACAGTGGTATGAGCTCTAACCCTTGGCGTTTAAAATGTAAAACCAGAGAGGCTGTCTGCTAACTATTGGTGAGAACGTCATGAAAATGCGTCAGGTGATAATAATAATAAAAGGGGGGGGGGCTGAATTAATTTTCTCTTCTTTTTGACGTTTACAGGGCCCCATATTGCGATATATCAGGAGATTTTGCAAGCAGAAAGGTTGTTCAGAATGAAGGGGTGTGTTTAAATGCATGGTAAACACAAGGCATGAACTTCACAGTGTCAACACGGTCTCCTGTTAATAAAAATGAAAAAGCTGAAGATTTAAAAAGCGACTTTTTCTTTTGACAATTCAAGAGCTTTTTGAACATCTGCATGGCTTCCATTCCTGTCAGAAGTAACTGGAAGTAAATTGGGGACTTCATAGGCGATAAAATGAAAAAAGAAAGCTTTGCCGCTCGGTACAGTATTCATCACTTCACGCTACGTACCTTATGTACACACTTTGTTTAAGCGTTAATGTTACAAAGACGGGGACTTAACAAAAAGTGGTACTCCCCGGTATGTTCCACTGAACTCGAATGTTCAATTGCCACTTGTAACATATCTAGTCACTGGAATAGATATTGAGCTAGTTCAGTTCATTTCATTCTCACAGTTTTCCAAAAAAAAAAAAAAAAGTTTCTTAGGAGCAGGGATAGCGTAGTCCGTATAGCGACTGGCTACGGGCTGGACGACCGAGGGGTCAGAGTTCGAGTCCTGGTAGGGTCAAGAGTTTCTCTTCTCCAAGACGTCTAGACCGGCTCCGAGGTCCACCCAGTCTCCTATCCAATGGGTACACTGGCTTTTTCACCTCCAGGTGATGCAGAGGTCAAGAAAATGTGGATCTATACATCCACTCCCACATACGCCTACATGGCGTAATGCTTAATTCGATAAGCACAGAGACAGATTCACTTTTGCTTACTTATAACGTTTGTGTCCGGAACTCGACTGAATTCTAATTCTAGCCGCGTGAAATTCTCCTTGTATAACCTCGGGGTGGCTCCTCAGAAAACATCGGTTCCTGTGTTGTTGCGTGTTGATTCACTGCTTCAGAGATGTGTTTATCCCACCGTTGGGTAACAACGCGCTTGGCGCGGACCACAGGAAACACCGCTGGTTTATTGTTACACACTTCTTTTCAGCGCGATTGTGTTTACCAAGCAATTTGAAATGTGAAAATTTATGAGTCCAAATTTTTCAGGATTTTTACACTCTTGAACTGGTCAGTCAGGCACAGAAGAAGGTTTCAAATCCTCGTCAGTAAACACATCGGAGTTAAGCAGTCATGTTCCTCTTAACAAAAATCCAGGTGTGAGTGCATTTGGAATCTACTTGTAACTATGCTCCAGATGCATTGGGTCTAGCTAAGGGTTTAATTTTGTGAGTGGTAGGTTGTGGGAAATACTACAATAACACCACTCCATAATCCTTGACACTGTTGAGCACTCTTAAGAAAAGGGCGTGACTGGTGATTTTTTCAGTTGTATTAATATAGGTTTGTCTCCCATAAATGTACGTGCACTATGCTTTATGAAATATTCCATAAACAGTAGAAAATCGTATCCTATCATCCTGATTTATAATTATAATATTATTATAGCCGATATATAAGCAAATTTCGAAGTACTTGCAAGGATTCACTCGCATGAGACCCGCGAGTTCAGAGCCTGTGAATAAAAGTCGACAGACTGTGATAAAGCTGCTTCTCTGCAGCTCGGGCATGTTTATGATTGTGAGAAACGAAAACTTTGCTTTCCCTTGTCATCATAGCACACGTGGTTTCTCACTCTTAATAAATGTCGTCATTTAATTAGAGCCCCGAATTCCTAGTGCAGGGATTTAACTCCTTTAAAAAATAAATATAAATTCTGCCTTCCGAAATGAATTATAAAATTATTCTATATAATATTTATTTCCACTTCCAGTTATAAATCTTAAAAAAAAAGTACTCTGCAGCTCCATAAAATTCACTGAGTACTTGGCAGATGGTTCTCTTAGATTGAAAACTTTACCCAAATCGTCTGTTTCCGTTTCCATATGTGTTTCTTTGAACAGTATGCCTCTTTTCGTTTTCCTCTTGTGCGTTCACATATTTGCCACCTGAACAGAATCAAATTGCAGCATAACGCGTTTAACTCTTATGGTGCAGTTATAGAAACTTGCCCCTTCTTACAAATTTTGTTTTACAACGAATTTCAAGATAGAAGATCTGTAATACAAAGCTGAAGACAATAAAACACCAGCATTTTAGTTGTGCAGAAGCGACGAACCCCGTTCGACGGAAGTAAATTAACTGGCTATTAGACACAAATAACAAGGAATGGAAAAATAACTCGACTGAAAAAAAAACAAGTTCTCTTCCATCCACGCAGGAAGGCCAATTACAGAGGGACTATAGAGTTGGGATAAGAAGTGGTCATGTATGGCTTCCATCTAGTACATGACAGAGCCATTACTAGTGAAGGATGATTTTTAATTTGAGTTTAACAAGTAGCCCCGATCTCCCCCAGAATTATTGGTGTAGGACTCCTGATGAATTAAGGCAAGGAAATTTCATACTAATGCTTGAGGTTAATCACAGGCAAGCAGTTATCAGTTTAACCTATTCAGAATTAAAATTTCCTTACATCACTTTTGGCCGCGCCATAGCTCAAGCGATTAGTCGCTGGCTTCCCACCGCGGTGGCCCGGGTTCGATTCCGGGGTCTAGTCAAGTGGGATTTATGGTGGACAAAGTGGCGCTGGGGCGGGTTTTCTCCTAGTACTTCGGTTTCCCCTGCCAATCTTCATTCCACCAAATTCTCCATCATCATCATCATCATCATCACTTGGAGCAGGCTACAATAGGCTAATCAGTGGCCGCCGTGCCGAATGGACTCAGCTGGATTCCACCCCCATTAGCGAAATACATCACTTTCACAAGTTATTAACTCTTTCCGGGATTTATTCTAGTATTTCTGAGTAATATCAGAAACATTTGAAACGAAGTATATGATTGCTAATGTGACCCTACTGGTCCTGTCACTTGTGTCATATGGACAGCATTTCTGATAGGAGACGTATTCATTGTGGAGCGTACCTCCACGAAGAATGTATCGGAATTCGTGCACCTAAGATGTATCCTCTCTTCTTGAAACCCAACTTCACATAAATTTAAGGCACGTTTTTACCTTCATTTTTGTTTCATTTCAAGCTTTGTACGTTACTTTCATTTCGAATCTTGTAAACATATTGTGACACGATGACTGAAAGCCGGATTGGTGGTCCGGAGCAGACGTCGAGTGTTGAGCAATGGCTCGGAAATCACTCCCGCAACAACGAATAGCAACGAACAAGACGTTGCGAGGTAGCAAGTTTGCTAAACACAGGATTCTAGTAAAAACAAACAGAAGAACAGAGGAAAATTAACTATTCAGGCAGCGTAGCAGTCATAAAAAGAGTTGATCCGAGCATTCGAAAGGAGTGAGAGATTAGTCCGAGGTTTTTCATAGAGGTTCGTCAGACAGACCCCGTTCAGGAGTTCAGTGTATGAGCTGTAAAAATTTACGGCAATTCTAAAGAAGTGCCAATAAACCCAATCGTCAAATCTAGAACCCATTAATATTAGTCACGGTAACCTCTTACATGTGACAATACCTTAGGACTCCTTTTTATGCAAATACATGCTCACTAAATGTTTGTCTTGCTGCTGTTCCATGTTTGTATAGGTGTACCATTTTTCAAGACTCGTGGATGCGTTAGGGAGCCTGCATTTTCGTATTTCTGTTATGATTTGTGGCCTTCAAAACTTGCAGCGTATTCACAATTCCTGTATGTCCCTTCCTTATCATTCCTCTAGAAGTAATTTGCACAAAATTTCACAATCTAGGTGTTACACAAGAAAAAAAAACCAAAATCTTATTTGTATCATCATTGGTGCCAGTACCTTCTATATGACAAATGTGAACTGCATTTCCGGCATGAATGTGTTTTGTGTTTTCTGACACATCTATGTTATTGATTCTGTGCCGTCATTAAGTTTCCGGAGAAATGTAGGTGAGCTGCATATTTCTCTTCGTCTCACTCACCGACGGAATGTTCTTTCACTGATTTGCTTTCTGAAGTCATCATTAAAAGCAACAGCTTTCCGATTTTAAGGAAAGCCGAAATGCACTTCATACCACTAGACGTTGTATCGTCCTAAGGTTTCAGCTTCCTGTCTTCAGCTATAACACGGTCACAATATTCCGAGTCTATGTGGCGGAAGAAATACATTTAATGTAGAGCTGTGAAATTACTAAGCTAATCGTACAAGAAAATAAAATAAAGTGTGGAGACTTTGCGACATATATTGGTGTTCTGATTAAATATTATTTTTGCAAATTATCAAATAAAATTTTATTGTTAGACAGCATAAAACATAATCAAAACACATTCGAATGTAACATTACTCATAAGACGCTGCTGAGGGGGACAGATATGAGCACTACTTGATTTTTCTGTCGCTTTCAAGAATACCTGATTGAAACAGCAGCTGGGATGACGTTCTTCAATAGAGAGGGGTGATGCTTCATCTGTCGACAATTGTATAATTATTTTACTAAACGTTGTGTGAAGGAATATGACCATCTGCTAGGAAACGCTTCGCTGAGCACAATCCCGTGGTAACGCAAGCAACAATAGGACCTCGGTTGCTTAGTAGCTAACTTCACTAAGTACGGTTTCGTAACAACAAATAATATACATGGAAAAGCGTGAGCGATAAATGATTCCATGGATACGGGTTAGCCTATGTAAGGAGCTGTGGAGACTCTTCAAGAATTAATTCGCAAGACAAACATCGTTCAAGGCAATTCAGTGCGTGAGCAGTGATTCGTCACAGTGGAACAGAAGACGCTCGTGGCACAGCAAGGAATAGAGCGAGTCATATAAAGTCACTAATTTTGTGGGCTGTTATAATTGGCTGTAATTATAAAGAAGTGTCAATAGATCTGGGCATGAAATGTAGAACCCATTATTACTAGTCACGCGAACCGCTAATAAGTGACAATATGAAGCCAGTAGCAGTTGAGGAAACAGTATCCCTCTCTCTGCTAAATGTATATGAAGTCTTCAAAATGATACTTCTGTAAGAATGGAGGGCTAAAGTATTTCGTACAGCTAAGTAATTCCATTGTACTTCATTTGAATTTCAATATAAATTGAGCATTGAACTGGATGGAATTTTAATTAATTATGCGAAGGGGGATGTTTCTTTTGGCACTCCATGAGGTACGGCGTGGTATTGAGTTGTATGAAGAATGATAGAGAGACTCTATGAAAATATCCCCCCGTAAAGCTATGTGAAAAGTAATATGTATGTGGTTGAAACAGTTAATCTGGGACTCTGACTGTTTCATATGCAGTCTTGTGGAAACTATATTTCACCGGCACGAAATCTTTCCTTGTTCATTTTCTTCGAAAGTCGCACTTTTTCCTGTTTCTTCCTGTAATACAAGAGAAAAATGTGTACTGTATGGCATATCATAACCGCGAAAATAAAAATATAAGTAAAGCAATTTTTTATTTTGTACTTTTAGTTAAAGTTTTTTCTAGGAAATAAATCTCATATTCTGGGTACTATTTAATTCGCAAGTTCTGTCTCGAATTTTTATTTTTGTCACTTGTAATAGTGACTAAAGACAGGGTTCGGAATGGTAATTGAATTTATTCGATACTTATAGATCGTAACCACAAATAATTATAACACTATTACTGACTTTCACGCGACAAACACTCCACGCTAATCTCAGTATATCGCCGCTAGTCTTCACGGATTTATAACCGTGGAAATATAAAAGTCTCCTTAAATCACACACTCCCAATATCGCTGCACTACAGCACATATAAAGTCTTCTAATCACACGTTAAATCTTCACAGGGTGATTCCTTCTACTATTCTGTATTCCGCGAGCTTACTGCCTTCTTGCTTTTCGCGTGCTTCTGCTGCTAATACACGTAGTACTCGTAACTCGTAACTCTTACTTATATAGCCGAAGAAAGAACATGAACCTAAAGAAAACACATCGCGTGATCGCTATCCAGCCAGTCTATTAGCGCGTCGGTCGGATCTACAGAAAACACAGCTTCTTCTATTATTCCATGTTGGACCATGTTTACAGAGCTGTTGCCTGGCAACGCGTTGATCATATCCGTCACAGTATTATCCTACTTGCAAAACTGTTGGTGTGCTGCTTTGTAATTTTTATAGCTGTTAATTTCTACGAAATATTTCGACCTTATAAAATCACACCACGTACAAACTTGTATGTAATCGCTCTACTGTTTTGCTTTTATAGGTCATATTTCTAGAACTTCGTTAAAACTACTCTAATTATTGTTCAGTCTTGTAAAAATGGGTTAAAGCTTACTACATTTTTACCATAAAAGTGTTCCAGCATTTCGTGGTTTGTTGAGGTATGTGCGGAGCGATAAGATGGAGCATAACTGCGTAACACGGCAACAGTCTAGCAGCATAACTAGAAGTTGTTCCTTCAAGACCGTGACATAGCTCAAGTAGTTAGTCGCCGGCTTCCCATTATGGCGGTCCGGGTTCGAGCCCAGATCAGGTCATGTGGGATTTGTGGTGGACAGAGTGTATTGGGGAAAGTTTTCTTCGAGTACTTCGGTTGAATGGCTTGGAATACAGAGAGCAGTAGCTGTAGTCTACAGCTACTGCTCTCTGCATTCCAAGCCATTCAACTGCTCTGAAGATGGAGGCGATACGTTGCTCCGAAACGTCGGCCAAAACGAAGAATACACGGCGTCTAAACCCAGAAGACGACTTTCTTCATAGTCATCGCCGTGAAAACCTCAAAACTTACATACTTCTCTAACCTATTTCTCAGTTTACCTTAAGTATCACAATTATGAGGCTAGTTTTCTGTCATTCTGTTCATATTGTGTCGCTATAGAGAAATGAATTTTGGTTGTAGTTACGGATGAGAGCTAGATGTCAGTACTTCGTAGCTATGACTTAGTGGGCATTAGTCTCCAGCTGTGCCAATAATACATTTCAATAATTCATCTTCATCATTATACAGGTAGGATTTTCACCTTGTTAACCGGTTATAAGGTTCTGCGCTTCACGGCCTTTGCCGCGAGACGCATACGAATTTTATCGATGAATCAGCATGCCCGACCGCCGATAACGTGATTCACATATCACAGGAAGTGTAGAAAATGCTGTCCCTCTACACCCAGGTACCTTCTGTAATTGTTTCGATAAAAAACACAGGTACAACAATCCTACACTTACAGCAAACCAGACAGCAACTTTCACTCTCTGGAGCAGAGCTTCATGGTTAGATGTTGATTCTGTGAACTCCAGTAGCGATTATGTTGCGTGTATCCTCAAGCGGTCCGCAAGTTAATTACCTCCCTTCATTCCGAAAGTTATGGGCCATCAGGCGTGCTGATTCATCAGCAAAATTCATATGCGCCTCGCGGCAAGCGACGCACCAAATTCCGTGAAGAGCAGAACCGTGAAACGGTCAGCAAATTTAATAAATGCTCTGTACTTCGAGTTAGAATTTCACTAGCCTGTTCCGTCTGACGGACTATCCAATGTTTCTTCGTCCTTTGGTCGGTAATAGTTAACTTTTCAAATCTGCTTTGAAAAGTTTATTCCTAAGATGTCTTGATGCCATTTGTTTATGTAGTCTTAAATTCTTTCTTCTAAAGCATATACTCACAATGCACTGCTAACTGTGTTGCACACATGAACTGTAGGAGCACACGCAGAAGCATGAATTAAAAGCGCATTTCTGATGTTTCAGTTCCATCATTGATACCATGTATATTCTGTGCAGTAGAAAATTGGTTTATAAAAATAAATCAGTGGAGGGGTTAATGGTGAAAGATATAGCTAGAAATGTGAACTGCCTATTTCCAGATAATTCAGAATAATATGCTCGGCATACCAAATACCATGTAAGGTTGCGTATTGTGCGGAGGGGGGGGGGTGAAATGTGTGGTGGTAATATCGAAATAATACAACAGCAATTAGTAAAATATTTATTACGTCATATTGTGTTTTCTCTTTTGTATCTGAGGATCAAATCACTCTGCCACTTATTAATTTAGTTAGTCAGGTTGTGACTGAAAGAAATGTATACGTTTTGCATAATGCTGAGCATTATGATAAGTTTGCAGCAGAAGAGAGAGATATAAGAATTATGTACTTTCGGCTAGATTTGTCCGTAAAAGTATCCAATAACATTTCCTCTAGACATCAGTACAATTAAGTACATATTTTTATTTGGAATCTTAATGCAAATATAGCTGTCTTTATAGAACTGTTCAAACGTTATGAGTCAGGTACTTTCGACTAACTTCATTTTCAGCCGTTTCCCGACAGAATTTCAGCGACATTTATGCTCATATATTTAAATTGTACAGGACTTTACTCATAGGTACCCTCTGTCAACACGACAGCACACAGAAATTAGTAGTACATCGTCCCGTAGTCACACCTACGCAACCAGGTGGAAGACCTCGTTCGATCCTGGAATGTTTGACTTAGTGCAAACTGCGATTATATGACATGCGGAGAACATGAATTATTAGACGCAGAATATAAGGACGTAATTGTAACTTTTCAGTACACATTATTCGATTCTCCCTTAACTTAGAAATGGAATTTCTACGAATATAATTAGTTTATATTTTTATATTATCGCTGAGCGTGACTGAAAATGCCATTGAACGGTTGATATTTTCCACCGCTCCAGAATGTTTTCTTTTCTCCTTTATGATCTAAACCCCTAGTGATTAAAATACAGCGTAGGCCTGTGGTTTTGGTTTTGTATGCGAGCCAGTATTGTCTTCGCATTAAGAGAACAGAGCAAATTTAAAATAGAAGGGTGTAGGGCATAATATTTCTATCTATGACATAGAGAGTAAAAGAGAACGCAAGAAATCGACTAGTAATATTGTGACACACAGAACCATTGCTGGGCAACGACATGGGAAACACATTCTCGCGACAAAGAATGCGGAGGCAACAGTCGGATAATTTCCATTGCTATGCCACGCGCTGTATATACAAGGATAGACCAAGAGGTGTTTCTATGTGGTTCGTATATACCCATTGCTGTGTCCGCCTTGAGATTATGCAAGTGGTACAGTACAGAATCAGTTCAGTCATGGAACGAGAACGAGACTCAAGCGAGTCTTCGGCAGCCAAGGAAGACGTGTTCTGCTGAAGATTGAATATAAGTTATTGTGGTTGATTGTATTTAAGAGAGATTTTAAAACGTGTTATTAAACCCAATCATCCAATCCAAAACCCGTTATTATTAGTCACGCGGCCGTAACTTCATGACAGTACACTCCACACATTGTACTCTTCACGACACATTCGGATAACCAGACAAAGGAATATGAGAGAGGATGGGTTTCGTGTAGCACGCGTTGCAGTGATGAAACATGTTCATAATGTTTTGTTCGGAAGAGGGGGAAGGAGACCGATCGGAAGACCAGAGAAGAAAGAGGAGAGCGGCTTTGAAAAGATTATGGATAGTAGTTGGNTTTTATCAATACAGGTGAGCAACTTTTTCATTTCTTTTAGGGTGGGGATTATCCTCATTAGCTGAGCCACTGTTAGCTTCTCAGGAACTACTCTGCGTATTGGACATAGTTGGTTATCAACTGCCTTTGCCATGTAGCACCGGATTGTAGGAGGGTTTACGACGTGGAAGGAAGCCATTGTAGCATACTCTTAAGAGGTTGCCCAACCTCCGGTAAGTGATTTTTACATGGAACCTCTCGAATAAGGGCAGGACTGCTAATCAGTCAGTAACAACGGTTCATGATGTAAATGTTTAGTCGAAGGAACGGATTTATAGATTCCTGGACGTCCTTCAGTTGTCTGTGCTCTACCTATCTGGATCGTTAGTTAGGATTTTCTTCTCGTTTGCTTTGTGATTTGGCTTGGTTTCTTGTTTCCGAAGGTGATTTCCTTTTTTTATTGGCTTGTTCTGTGTAGTAGGATACGTTCGCTCCATTAGTTTATCTCTGCTAGCCATTGATCAGGCGAAAGATTATCTTCTGCTTCGTTGAAATGCAGCTGTAATTTTTCGAAGATGAATTTACTGGATAAGAGCTGGTAAACCATAGTTTAAATCCCAACAGTTGCGGTAATTGTTCACTTCTTTACCTCGTTCAGACACACTGGTCAATTCACGTTCCCAACCAATGAATACGTGAGAATATTTTCTTGAGAGGAAGTAGCCAGAGCGTGAAACTGTCTCTGTCTAGTACCAAGTTAGTGTGTGAATATTTACTTTCAGTCTCATGTATGTTTCCGTGGAATAAATTCTAGGCACGAAAACTTCACGCACTTTTGAATTATAGTTTACATTCATTCCACTTAAACAGGTCATTGTGATGTAATAGAGCATTGTTCGTGCTTGTGACCATGCACATTGCTACCAATTTGAGGAATAAACCCTGGATAAATGTGAACTTCATTTCCGGGAGTAACACCATAACGCGGTAATGCCGCAGTTTGGTGTAAACTGTGGTGTGAAACACTTACGTGCGCTCGGCTTACGTGCATCTAGACACAAGAGCGGCATAAGTACTATTCATTCTAATTCTAAGTTCTTTGGTTTTCTCTATTTATTTTCATGTTGATGTAAAATATGCCTTTTCATATACATTTTCAGGCTAAAATAAATGGAAATATATGTTTTAAATATGTCAATATTATAAGTTTAGTTATTTAGCTGTTGCTAATTACATTCTTCCTACTGGGCAAAAATTATTTCGTCTTATAAATGACGTGGTCTTGGAAAGTATGTCATTTGTAAGTCGGTGTTAAGTTCTGTTTTTCGTTTCTAGTAACTGCGTCACCGGCCTCTGCTTTTATATAATACATACCATTTTTGATCATAATTTAATATATTGTCCCACCAAAATTTTACTTTCTACTCATACAATTATTACACCAGTCACTTCTTTGATTTCTCAACACTTCTTGTCTGGTGTTAATTTCCGCTCCTCGCGTCCCGACTATCTCTACCAGTGTACGTGCTGAAACTGCCGTAAGAGGCGCTCGTCGCCCTAGGTTCACGTTGCCGCCGTCTCTAAGATAAAATACGTCACTCGTTCTTCCTTTTCTGCTGTTACATGAAATATTTGTTCGTCGTCAGCTCAGACTGATCAAACGACTACGCAGATGATACAAGTAATCGAGAAATAAACACGTAAGTGAAAGGTTTTAGGTTGTCACAATAGTTGATTGTTGATATTAATTTTGTTGTTTGGCATTTGCACCTGGTGAATGTAAGCAATATGGCGGGCGTTTCGGAAGCACATTCTGCTCAGTGTTCAGGGCCGAGGTTAACGTACAAAATTGAAATATAACAATGAGATTACCTGAAAAGTAATTCAAAATAAGGTCGTGGGCCAAGCCACTTGTCAGTTCGCAAACAAGCGCTGAAAACAAAGTGCGATAGTAAACGGCTTTGCTAAATATGATCGTTTGAGATGTTGCTGGTAATGAGTTCATGAGAGGGAGAGTCAGTAAGTATAAAAAATGGATATAAAACATAGAACGTGTGTAATTCTAACCTGGAAAGTATATTTATTTCTCGACATATCAGAGGAATTGCCCTCAGTTGGCACTTACAGAATAATGTCAAGAAAGGAATTAGACTGCGCAAAGAAGACTTCATGTGTAATTTAAATGAGAGTGAGACTTGTATAATCCGTTGCCAGGATACGACTGATGTAGACTGAGAACCCTAGTGCGTGTGTAACGGTGAACTATAATGTGTAGTTCAGCGATAGTCCTGTATTGTAGTCCAAGTAGAATGTATACGGTGTCAATAAATGCAATCATCCAATCCAAAACTCATCTTAAATTCACGCGCAAACCCCTACATGTGACAGTGTTTCAATAGGCCTGTTACTTCATGAAAACAAAACAGTATTATGCGAATTGTTTTACTATAATTACGAAAAGATCCAACTGTTAATACGGAGTTGCTAAATAAAATTGCAAAAAAAAAAAGGTAAATACTGCAGTCATAACTTGAGCCACTTTTGTCTCTGTATGGTACTATGTATGTTAGCATCCCGACGTTCAGAATTATCTCCATTATTATAGCATAGGGAGCAAAGTCATAAAATACATCGTAAATCTTTCATGTTCCATCACACTAAGATGATCTTCTGGGTATCTCTACGTCCTATTTCATTTCACGCATCAGAAGAAAAGACATTTACCTGCCTAATATCTGAAGACCTTGTTTAGGCAATCCACGTTACTTAAAGCCTCGTTGGGTTATCTACATCCCAGGGGCACCGTTCATAAAGCAGCGCCTCATTATGCCATTCCGTCCCAACAGCCCGAGGAGCCCCTCAGCTTCTAATGTCTCTCTCCTTCTTTACTGCCCCTTCTTATTCTCCTTAATGTCTTTTTTATTATTTAATATTCTTTTATATTTTCTGTGTCCTAATGAGGTTTTTCCCTTTCTTTTCTTTGCAGGTATGGATGGCGAGTCATTTGTAGAGACAAGGTCCGTGTCTTCATTTAATGAGTATTCTCGGATGGCTGTATCTTTGCCTTGTGAGTCCATTGATTAATTTACTCAGTTATTAATTCGTACAATTAGTTCTTCGTAACTTAATTTAAGTTTGTGAACCTTGCAGCTCTTCAGCGTATTTCTGTGCATTCCGAAGTATTTTGGCACTGTATGAAGATCGTTTTATATCTGGTTGCATATTATGAGACATTTCATTGCAGCAGAGACTAGCAGAGTGGAAAAGTTTAATATCTTATGGCAATACATCCGGAATAAAGGCGAAAACAATCCGATTTTGACATGTGACCAAGAGAAAATAGACCTGGCACTTTACATTGTTCTGTGTTTTCTGCTAATATCGAAACGAATACTTTCTGATAAAGCAGAATTGACAATTCGCAAGTTTGTGATAAGTAGAGGAAACATGTCAACAAACAGACAGACACAAATAATGAAAAAGGGAATATACGTGTATCTGCCAGAAATATTACGAGAGTACACCTGCTCCCAATGAATTATGCATTTCACGCAATCTCACCGCCGTCGGTGAGCCGAGTGTCAGAAGATGTGGGAGCCTCGACACCTGACAACCCTATAGGCCTCCATGGCCTGTTACAGGACATCTTTACCCCTTTTAAGCAGAAGTGACACTGAAAACGTTAATTATTTTATTTTAAACTTTTTTTCTGATATATAATATAATCCATGCACATAGATATATGATAAAATGTGTGCAAGATACTGGATTTCTCGAATACTAGAGCTTGGGTTCGAATCTCGATTGCAGTATAACGGTGTTCTCGTCTTTATTATCCTGCGCAGGTCTAGATAGGCCTTAGATCGTCCCTGTTCTACATGCAATGAGTGACGCCTATTAGACCCACTGAGTTACATAAGTACGCACCATAAATTGAACACGGCGACAAACTTACATGCTACGTCTTTTAACATTGAAGGAGCTCGAATATCGCAGTAGGAGTAGCATTTCTGCTTCGTGGTCAGGAAGTAGCATCCAGACTTCGCCCTGGATAATTCGACTGGGATTGTTCGTGATTTTCTTCACTCTCCCTAGTTAGTTAGTTAGTTATTTGGAGAGGGTGGGTTTCCCCATGCACTTAGACCTGTATTGGTCCATTGTGCTTCCCNACAGTTTATTGATCCCACAATTTGAAGTTGCCTATATGAGCTACTGATGGCATTGTCAAGTAAACCACAAACAAAGAAACAAAAAGTTTTAATTTTGCCCGCAAATTATAATTATTAGATTTCTGNTTCAGCCAGCGAGACCGGCTCTACTAGCTGAGAGGTATCTGTAATGCTTCCCCCATCTACCAGAGGTATTAGAGACTACTGTTGGGCGGGAAACGTCCGTAACTTGGCTCAGTGACCTCCTTAGGAGATATGAGGTTCTTTTACGTGCCGTAAAGCTACGACACGGGACCCACGGCTTAAAGTCCCTCCCGGAGGACTTGTTCCCTGAATTTTTCCGCCCTTAAAAATTCGACGACCTCCGCCGGGTATTTGAACCCGCGTACTACGAGTCATGAGGTGGGAACGTTACCTCTAGACTACGGAGGCCGCTTTCACTCTCCCTCAGTAAATGCCAGTCTATAACCTCGAATTAGGTTTCGGACAGTTATTTCCATGCATTTTGCAGTTTATTGATCCCACAATTTGAAGTTGCGTATATGAGCTACTGATGACATTGTTAAGTAAACCACAAACAAAGGAACAGTTAAATAGTTTTAATTTTGCCCGCAAATTATAATTATTAGATTTCTGTATTTCTCTCTGAACACCAGTGGCAGGCCTTTGTTATATCGTAACGTCCTGTTACACTTGCTAAGGAACGTGCGTTATTGGTAACGCGCACAACAATAGAAGAACGGTGTTTCCTATTTGGTTCTCACCGTGACGGTTGCTGTGCAACGACGTGATAAACACGTCTCAACAATAGAGGCTGTGTTTTCTGCGTGGTCGTGCAGTGGAGTTATCTTGAAGACATTTGGCGCTACAGTCAGTTGAGATGATGCCGTTCAGTGGAGGAGTTGAAGTCGAGAGTTCAGCTGTGGAGCATCGCGACCACGGAAGCTGAAGAATCTTCATTTTTAAGATTCGTTGCCAGGAAACGTCTAGTGGAAACACTGCAACTGCATTGCTGAGACCTGTTACCAAGTAAAGACTAGTGAAACAGACTGAGAAGACTTACCGTGGAGTGGGAATCAGGAATAGTGTTATACGTATTTGTAGTTAAAACCTGTAAGTGGTCTATAAATCTATTCATAAATCCAGACCCCGTCTATAGTCTCTAATGCGCGTGAAAATATATTTACGAAATTTCATGAAGAAAACACATCTATATACAGACCAGAGTGCTGGACCCTAAGCATGTAAGAGGATAGTCATACTGAGGCACGTGAAACGAGGTTTCCAAGGTTTCTTACGGGTTATAGAGGAACATCATATCTGCCAAGCAAGCAGCTAGCAAGAAGAATACGGCAGTTCTCGCTTGTCACTTGCATGCCATAGTCTTGGGCACTGAAAGTGGGGGTGAGACAGTCCTCCAAATTATCAGTTGCCTTTCACCGGACTACCGAAAGAAGAGATTTATCTAATGGCCTAGACAAAACAGTCGAATAAAAGGCAGTTTGTACCGTCACCGAGAAGACAATTATGAAAGTAAATTTTAGGAGGTACTACTAGTATAGACTTTCCTTTGGTAAACCATAGACAAGTTGGAATTAATTCTAGTTTGAATGTAGGAGTGGAGGGATTATGATAATAGTGATCCTGGTAAGTGAACATAATGATGGCTGCTAGAGGCAGTTACAGCAGTTGCAGTCGTAATATTTTAAATGTGGTGGTGGTGGTGGTGGTCGTCGTCGTCGTCGTCGTCGTCTCACTTATGAATGTGATGTCAGTTGTTTTGGGTTTAAAATAGCGGAAGTGTTACTTGGGGAGCCTTTAAAGGAGAGCAGAAACAAATTTCGGTGGTGTTACCCTGATTGTTGCTTGCCGAAAATATCTAAGAGCAATTGAGGAAGCTTTTCGCATACGTAACCAACATTGGTCGAAGTTCCAACCGGGTCCTACCTCATGTTACAGTCTGTCTTATACGGGAGCAGAATTGAACGTAAGTCTGTCTTTAACGAAGTCTTAAGATTTATGTGTTCTTTCTCTTTTCCTATTCCCTTTCCGTAAGTGATTTAAAAAGAAATCCAATACGCTTTCAAACCTCCACACCTTGTTCCTATTTCCAGCCTTAATTCTTTCCATTGCCTTGTGTACTCACTAGCTACTTAGTTTTCCCGGCACCGTAATGATATTCCTAATCCTCTTTTTACCTCTCACGTTTCAGAGAATCGCAAATCGATTCGTCCTCCGTATCGATAGCACAGTTTCTAACAGGAGATAAAATGCTAAGTGGCGGTTCACGATTTAGAGAATCGATAATCGATGGCTATAATGTATACTGCACAGTATCAGTCCTCTCTCTCTCTTACCTAATCAGACCTGACTCGACAACCACACACCTGTACGGCGTAATTCCAGCAAAGTATTCACAAGAAAACATCCACACCACTGAACCGAAGAACGGAGTATGTAGCATAGTAACTACTAACGTACATGCATGTATGGAGAACCAGCATAAATCACTTGTTATAGCGACGGGCTACGGACTGCAAGGACGGGGTTCGATTTCCAGCAGACACGAGAGATTCTTCTCTGCTCTGTATCTTCGAGACCCATCCTGCCTCCTGTCAAATGGATACCGCAGGCTCTTTCCTTGGGAGTAAAGCGGCCACAGCGCGAAGCTAACCACTCACCCCCTTCAAGTCCCTAAGACAAGAAAGAGGGAGCTATATATCCATTCCCCTATACGTCTTTATGGTGTGTTGATTAATTAATTAAGCACAGGAATAAATTTACGTTTTATCATATACATTGTGGTGCACTCTCGTGTTACGCAACTGCGAATTAACGACTTCATAGATACGTGTTTCAAATGTAAACACTTTGAATGATATATTGGAGATGATAGAAAAGTGGCTGTTAGTAAATTAATTTAATGTATCATAAAGTTTTCTGGACTGACTCAGGAAAACAAGGAAGCTCTCAGTAAGTAGAGTCGATACTGAAGTCCTGGAGGTCCACTATACGAAGCCGTAATGTTGAACCTCCGGCAGAAATTCTCTGTGCACTGGCGACCCTGCATATACACGTATACAAATTCACATGCTGCTCTCCTATGATTCATCAAATCTCGCTTGCTTCTTGGTTTCTCTAACCTCTAGTTATCAACCTGGGTGTTTAAGAGAAGAAGAATATTGCTAAATTAAGGAATAGGAAGGACATGTTTTTAGCTGATATATCCTTCTGCTTATATAAATATAATGTCACATAAAACCTCTGGAATTACGCAATCTCTGGTTACCAGATCAAAGAATTGCATAAATTTAACATTTTGTTTGAACACAAATTTGGTAGCAGCCCTTTATTTCATTTTAGCTGTGTATTCTCTGTATAATCATAGTACTGTGGAGTATTTACTCCAAATACTGCTGAACCACAGAGGCTTCCGTTGCTGGTTGTGCAACCAGTTTCTTGGTAACGGCATGGAGAACACGTACAGCCACGCAACAATACTAGGGCAGTGGTTTCTTCGTGTCCGTGCAGCTTGCACATGCGCAATAACGTCGCACCACAATAGTGCTTAGCAAGCACGTGATGTGTTTTCTGTAGTACCGTGCCGAAGATTTATAGGGGATAACAAAGGTCGTTTGCGGGCAGTAAGCTTGAGAAGCGAGTAGTTGAGAGTGCAAGGACGAGAATGAAGGATGTTCTTAGTGAAATGTGAAGATTAGTGATGGCGCTACGACTGATTGCAATTGCGAAGAAGTGTTCAGTAAACTCAGACATCAGATCTATATTTTAATGAGGCCATGTGAAATGTTGTATAGTATGTAAAGGAAATGGTTTAGATTATTCGTGGGTAATGGCCTAAACTTTGGCCTCGATACATCAGTCGATATCATGAAGGACTCATAACGAACGAGGGACTGCACTGGTATTCAGCAGCACGAAAGCTTGTGTAACAAAATATGAGATGTTCCGTTGAATTCTCGATGAGTATTACGCTAGTTGAAGTAATGATGTAGTATTTAATGTATGAAATTTGATCCCATCCCTGCAACCATCAGACTCACGTAATATCACACAACACCATGAGCATTACATTATATGGTTATGTAAGAGAGCCATCTCTTCTTTTCCCCACCGACCGATCCCTAACTGAGTAGCTACACTGAGGCTGCGGTAAGATGTCCCAAGGAAGGTCTGGAACACAACGCTCTTTTCACTTTGTTTACGACTGTATTTTCCGCTAGCTTCTACCTTTTTTTAAAGCTGAAAATTCTTTTCACTAGGGAAAGATGCGTGCGAAGAGAAACGGATAATCAGCGGGAAAGAGACGTGGAAATTACGCTAGAATATTCATAATTGATCAAATTAAAGCGTCGAACTATGGAACTTAAGTTTCATGAGAGCCAAGTCTTCATTACTCTGCTCACAGAAGTCCCGCACTTGACGTCATCTTCAGCCAAAGAATGAAGCCTACACACACTCCAGGAAGATTCCTGATACTCGGTTTTGTTAAACCCTGAGTAATCGACTCCAGGGCCACAGTGCGGCTGCAAGGATTAGGTCAATAGAAATATCCAATGACCTCATCGGGAATCGAACCCGCAAAGTGCCTCAACCAACTACAGAGCAACCGCGTGTCCCCCCATATTTTCAAATTATATGAGGTGGGGCAGGTTAGTGCATCTTTTCTTGTGTTACGGAAGCCTTCGAGTCTGATTTCCATCTGGCTACCCTCTGGCCTGAATGAGCGTTCTCATGGTCTTCCTGACTTTCTCTTAGCAAACGCTGATACAACAATATTCTTAATGCGGTATCGATCGCCTCGTTTGAAGCCCGTACTTCTCACCACTCCCGGTAACTTTTCTGTCTCACTGGACACTATATACCATGTGTAACGGAACAACCTTAATAAATAACCAAGGATTCAGTCTTTTAAGTGGTCTTAGGCATGAAATATTAGAATGTTGGACGGAGAGCTACTTAGTGCAATTCTTCCGGACTTTATACTTCGTGCTAAGATTGAGTAAGCACAGCATGTAACATGTAATGCATCCTTCATAAAAGCAGTGTCAGAAGCACTTGCTGTGTTATGTCAGACTTACGTCTCTACCACAGCCGGCTGTGCTGTAGTGGCTGAACCTTAAATTGTGTACGTGAGTCGCTGCTTGAACCTCGTATAGCTCATGAAGCAGCTCCTTCAAGTTCATGTAGCTCCCGGAAAGTATACTGTGTCTGACGCATCTGTTCTGTTGCGTCATCATCAGATACGGATGTAGCTCATGACGTCATCATAAATTTACTGGTTTCTATTTTCAACGTAGAATGAGAACTACGATCATCAGAATGGGGGTTTTACTGAACACACAGGACGTTTACTCCACATGGTATGAATGTATGGATGTATGTATGAATCCATTGTGACATAGATCCGTCGCTAGGAAGCAGCTCCATAAACACATTCCCGCAGAGACAGAGTCTTGGTAAATAGCCAACTGATGGATAATGCATATAAAAATACACTGAATAATAAGAAATCTATTGCTAGGCAACGGCATGGTAAGCACGCATTCTTGATAACACGTGACACATGTTTTCCATGTAAAAGAATCATAAGAGGTTCCCAGAATAAATGAGACGGGGTCGAATACCTCCACCGTGACCCTGCGAGTCGTAGGAGGCAACGGAAAGGGAAGTCTCGAATTTGAGACAGTAAAATATGGTTAAGAGTCCCACGGGACTCGGACCCTGGATTGACTGCCCTGGCGAGGGCCAGCAGTACTTGTAAACGAATGACACATCCTCTCGTCAGAGAGGGCGCGTCACATCAACAAACCCGCAACCGTCTGACAGTAATAAATATCTCGTCGTAAGCCCCAGATGGGTGCTTTACCCCAAGACAAACTGGCTGACTGAACTTCGATCGTAACATTAGGCTCAAACTGAGGGTTCAGTTGAGAGTACAAGTACTGAAGAGCACAGAAGAGTTCACAAGGAGGAGAGTGGAGCGTGTCCTAGTGATTGCTGAAGTGGGTAGATTAGTCATAGCGCTCCAATTGGCTGTGACTGAGAGATGTTGTAAAAGGGATGTTAATAAATCGAATCATCCAGTCCAGAACCCGTTACTGTTCGTCACGGAACCCTTACACGTGACAGTATGCACATACGACTCAATATAAGACGTAACTTCAGAAATATTTAGACAGAAAATAAATAACTGTACCACACATCAAAGTGTAACCACTTCGTTACTCTGCAGTATGTGGACGTTGTCATTGCAAAATGCGTTTTATTTTAGTAGGACAATTCCCATAATGCACCAACTTTTCTTTGAAGACTGTTTTCTTCTGGGATGTTATTCCTTGTAGTCCACTAGGAGTTCTCGCTGACGCACAGGAATGTATCAGTTCCATCTTCAGGATCGCAGAATAAGCCAAGCAGAGCTTCTGTGGTAGTCAACATTAGGGTAAGCGTTAATAAAACTTATGTGATCAGGTTATTGGTATCTAATTAATTAGGATAGCAGTCAGTTAAATCTGTGAGAGAGTTATTCTTATTCCTTGCTGAGAGAAGAGAATTTTACCAAGCCATGCGTCCAGATGTAAGGAAGCAGACCAAGTTAACTGGAAAATAGGAGACTTATGATGTCATATATGCTCTTCAGAGAAATTTAATACCTGACATTAGCAGCGGACATTAATTCTGCAGTGATATCTCCCGGAGGAAAAATTGTGATCTTTATTAGAGGTTTTAAAGAAGAGGGTTGCTTTCTTTTTTTCTTCTAATTGGAGAATGCAGATTTTGGCAACCTCCTGAAAGTTTAAAACCCTTCAATTACGATCCAAAACGAGGTGTCTTTAACAATATTATCACGTAGTATGTGTGACTACAGAGGGAGTACGGATTACAGCAAATAGCTATAACACTATCGCCATTCCCACAATTTACAGTTGACTACAGCACACGGTGTAGTGTTCTCACTCTGTTACTAGAAATTTCCTGGCAACGACTCCAACAGTGGCTATTCCTCTGCCTTCGGTTCAAGTCCTCTCTTCACAGACTCCTGCACTGAACTCGTTCTCAACTGACCAAGCTCCAAACCTCCAGGATGTAACATCTCGGCACGAACCATATAGAAGACCCCGTTCGCAACAGTACCTCTATTGCTGCGCATCAGTTCGTTGCTGTGGGAACATGTTTACCGAGCCGTTGCCAAGAAACGGGTCCAATGTATTTGTATGTCTCACGGTCGTCGCATAGTAACGCCTCTACACGCTACGATATTTTGCGACTATATACAAAGACATAATTCAGATATAAATAACAGAGGTTGTATATAACAAAAGGATTTCAACACATTACATACACCATGACGCATAGAGCCGCAGACCGTCAAGACATACGTGATACTAAAGGAGGCGCCACAACACCCGCCCTTATATATTTTCACATTTTACCAGTTTAATTGGGGGCACGCGGTAGCGTAGTTGGTTGAGGCACAATGCTACAAGCCGGAAGGTCGCGTGATCGAATCCCGATGAGATGGATTTTTCCACTTTGTCTAATCCTTCCAGCCGCACTATGGCCCTGGGGTCGACTCAGCCTCTAACAGAAATGAGCACCAAGAATATTCTTGGAATATTCTTGGGGGTAAAGGGCGGCCGGCGCGTAAGGCTGAAAACCTTACCGCCATTTATGAGCCAGTTGTGTAGAAATGTGGGAACCTCAACATCTCACAACCCCATGGACCTCCACGGCCTATTACAGGGATACCTTTACTTACTTCTTTAATGTTTAAATTTGGAGCACGGTAGAACTAAATAAGCTTGTGAGTGGTGTATGAACAGTTTGCCAGCAGTGTAACAGTTTACCTGCAAAAACATACGCACCTGACAATGGTCATTGTGAAACCGAAACATGTCGTGTAATAACGGAAGAAGGACATGATATAGGAGCGGTTAAACCAGGATCCGCACTGGCAGCTGCACTGAAGACTGTTTGTGTACGTACGCGTATATGAAGAGAAGAAATTCGTTCTCAGATTTTGAAATGAACTTTTGCTTTTCCAGAGCAGACTCATTAAAGCACCTAATAATATCCTGAATGAACTGCTCTAATATCACTGGTCGTATTCTTAATTAGTAACTTTCATAACTGGGGACAAGGGGCAGCGTAGTTGGTTGAGGCACTATGCTACAAGCTGAAAAGTCGCGGGTTCAGCTCCCGATGAGGTCACTGAATTTTTCAATTGACCTAGTCCTGCCAACTGATTACAGCCCTGAGGTCAACCCAGCTTTAAATGAGTTTCAGGAGTCCTCCTTGTGTAAAAGGCGGCCGGCGCGTAAGGCTGACAACCTCACAGCCATCTGTGAGCCGATTTTCTAGAGAAAATATGGGAGCCTCGACGTCCTGTTAAGGGATAGCTTTGCCTTTTTACCCCTTTATCTTTCAAAACTATTTAGGCATTTAACTTACAGAAGTCTCAATTGGAAAATTAACATATTTACTATTAACATATGAAGAGTATTATTAACTATTAAACTACGTAAAAAACCAATGAGCTTTTATAATTGAATCAAACTGTGCCAACAAATCTTACACTGAATTCTTCAAGCTGTTGCGACCCACTGCGTGAATCAGCATAAATGAGGAACTCTAATCACCATGTAGGATTTGAGGTTTTCACACCGGTTGTTATGAAGGATTCTGTCTCTTGAGATATGCCTTGTTGTTCGTTGGAAGTCAGCCGACGGTTCGGAGGACATTCTTCCTCCATCTTCACAGTGGATGATTGAACCAAACAAGAAATCAGCGTGAAATCAAGTGGTAAGCAGAACTTATTCTTCGACCCTGAAGATGAAGGCAATATGTTCCTCCGAAACGTTTGGCTCTCAACTGGCTGCGCGGCGTTATATCTCAGAAGATTTGACTCTTCTGATGACGGAATCACGGCCAGTCAACACTACCCGAGACGAGTCACTGATCTGCCTCAGCTGAGCCACACGAAACCCAACTATTAAGGACTAGTCCCCAAATCTTTCGTAGGATTATTCAATCCAGTAACTATGCTACAAGTCGGAAGGTCGCGGGTTCAAATACCGATGAGGTCATTGGATTTTTTCAGTTGACCTAATCCTTCCGGCCGCACTATGGCCCTGGGGTTCACTCAGCCTCTAACAGAAATGAGTACCAGGAATTAAATAAATAATTTTTCTGGGGAGTAAAGCGCGGCCGTCGCGTAAGGCTGACAACCTTACCGCCATCTTTGAGCCGATTGTCTAGATAATGTGGGACCCTCAACGTCTCACAACCCTATGGGCCTTCACGGACTCTTACAGGGATAGAGTTACTTTTTTTAATTCTACTTGCGCGCAGCAAAACGCCTTTAACTAATTCTAGATTCTGCCTTCACAGAGGCAATAAAAATTTCCGTCAGGGACAAACCCCACGTAATTATTCTGCCAACACAATATTATTAAGCCACTCAAAGGAGCCGGTTACACTTCCCTCCTCAATTTTGCTCCTTTCATGCTTTCCCTTCTCTCCTACCCTGAAGATGGAGGCAGTACAATTTTTTGAAACTTCGATGCACTTGCAAGGGACTACACTGTGTTATATCGTAACCAGTATGAGAACCACAAATACCAACACCCCTCAACTTTGAATATGACCTAAAATTGAAATCTCCTTTTAACCAACATCTGTAAGCCCAACAAATGGTTGTATGTTACGAATCCCCCCTTTTCAGACTTTCCTTTCCTGGTTCCGTAAGCAACCACCCCAGTGTAGCCACTAATTAATTTCCCAGCCCATTAAATGCCCAAGCTCTTACAACACACAGCCTCAATGAATGTAGCGGTGTTTAGAGCCAGAAAGATTGCTACATGCAGACGAGTCCTGACAGGAAGAAGAGGGTTGTAAATGCAGGGAAGTGGCTATGGTTATGTATGGGGGCCTGAGTGTGTGAGTGTGTATGGAGAGGTGCTACTGGCGTGTGGTCTGACAGACATAAAGAACAGACGCGCCTAGACGCAAAGAAGGATACGGTTTAAATAATGTAACACCCTGGGGTCATTTAAGCAGCAAATATCCCCGCGGTATTATCTGTGCATGTTCCTACCACAATTTTACACGCAACTTTTTTACCTCCTGATATGAAATAAATATAAAGTTTTTACAGGTAACTTAAGCATCAAAAGGCGGCCCTTTAGCCATAAGAAATTAAACACAGTACTCATTTTATGTCCTAGGGGAATACATGGAAATTGCTGCACGATTTTAAAAAAGGATTAAAGAACAGGGAAGTAAAGCAAAAAAATCCTGCCGTTTACAGCAGTGAAATGTAATGAGTTCCTCTTTGGGTTGATGCAGTTATGTAGTAAAGAAGTCTAAAGTAGATGCTTGTTTTATACGTAACTGTCCAATCTTTTGCGCTAAGGCTAGCAGCATGCAAATATAATTATAAATGAACCCCTGAAACAGATGGTTACGAATATATCTGAAGATAACCATCGCCATGTCTTCATACGAAATATATAAATTAGTGGTAGAAAAATCTTTTGCCTTACAAATCCTCGTCCCCATTCCCTGAGATAAAAATATTTTAGGTAAAATGAATATTATAAATATTCTTGTAGCTTCTGCTGCTATCAGAAAACCGAAATAAATTGTTAATAATTGCGACGTCTCTTAGTCAGGGTCGGTATTAAATTTTGTGTCGTGTGAATGGTACAAATATTAGTAGAACAGTGTATAGTGTTATTAGGAATACCCCATTAAGCACTCGACTTGTGAAAACAAAAACAAACAAATATAATCAAATCAACAGGTACATACACATAGTCGTAAAATTTACACAGTATTCTATTTCACTCATTACAAGTACCTCTTAAAATCCGTTAACCAAGTTCCTTTAAACCTACACATTACAAACCAAATTTCCTATTCCAATATTCAAACAGTAAGCCAACTAAAATCTCCTAACGTTCGAGTGTAAATAAAATTGTTTGTCCTAACGATCGATTTATAAGTTAATCCTTATATATTCTAACGCACATTTAGTGAATAAAATATTACATCCTAACACGTAATTACTAAACCATATTTTATGTCTCACCAAGTGGTATGCGAACCATAATTTACACATTCTAATAACCAATCAGTGGAACAAAATTTAACAAGTAATTACCCAAATTTTATAAGCTAAAATCATTGATCAAATTTTATCACAACAGTCTATTAACAACCCAAAATTCATTACCTAATCAGTGAACTCAAATTACATATTAACAAATAATCAGTGGACCGAACACAGGCAAGTACCCACGCGACCAGACGAGTCGCAGAATAAATATCGCCGTCACGCCATCTCGAAGTTCTTTCGCACCGGCTGTACCACACGTCTGCTCCGAGCGACTCCTAAAGACACAGTGCTAGCGGCTTCTCCTATCCGAACCCCCCAAAATTCAACATCATAAAAATTCTCTTTGCTCAAAATCCTAAAATTGGCAAATTCCTCCTGGTCCATAACCTGTCATGTGAAAGTGAGACTTGCTCCTGTGTCGTTCACCCGATTTGTCAGCAATTTCTGTAAACTGTACAACTGAGAGCCATTTGATGTATGGCGTTTCTGACCGCAAGCGTCTAAGGTAGTGAAGAGTATTCTCACATGCGTGCAGTTTAAATTTCTGGTCTCCAAATAAAAAGGGAAATTTTACAAGCAGGCCCGACATANCCCGACATAAGCCAACAAAAGGAGGAAAAATTTGCATGTATGTATTTGCCAATTCTACAAAGTAATTAAATTGTTGAACGTGTAGCATTGGTTACATGGTCTCTGTTCCACATGAAACCGCGACAACCACATGCCAGGCCCACAGCAATATTTGAAATGGTTATTTGCTAAACAGAAAACGCACGTGTGTCAGAATAAGACAGTTCTCTTTCCTTTCCTATTTACCGGACTCAGCTGTGAAGCAAAAGATGGAATGGCATCCCCCCACCACCCGGAATACGAAGCGAGTCTGCGTCGCGATGCAAACAAATCTCATAACGGGTGAAGATGCCTTTACCAGACGCTAAAAAATGATAGGTATTTATTTTCGCATTAGTATGCATATCGTTATGGCGTAGGAGCGGGTGAAGATCATTTCTTGGAGAAAAAGATTTGAGGAAACAGAACGATCTGCGCCTGCGCGTAACCTAAAATTATGTTATTACTCAAGATGGTAGGAAGCAAGGGACGACGCATGCGCCGTAGACTGCCAGCTAAAATTCTGTACTGCAATTCAGGTATACGGTGGTAAATCGAAATATAACCATGAAATTACAATTAAGACGGCTGTACTCTTCAGAGGCCCCATGTATTTCAGTACATAAGGACTATCTTGTCCCTTATCTTTACGGATTAAGCATTTCTGTGTCTTCCAACTCAGAATTAGTTTCTGAAAGCATGAAACTTTCTAAACATTTGACAAGACTCCTTGCTTGGCAATATTAATTTTACTTCATGTTTCGTCCGTTATAGACGGACGAAACATGAAGAATAAACTAAAATAAAGTTTTAGTATGTATGTCAGATGCTAAAAAATAATATTTTCTGGAGGTTAATGTATGAGACAATGATGAGGCCATATAGCTGCATGGTAAAAGCTAAAGGTAAATTTGCCCCTGTGTTTGATGGATTAGCACCACATCATGCAGACTTATGAGGTGGAGATATGTCAATCATTATTTTTACTCCGGCACTAGATGGAGGCGAGTTATAAGCTTCATGCCCAGCAGGTTACCCCCGGGGGACCCCCCCCCCCTTCTCACTGGCTAGGAGCCTGAAGGTCCCCAGAGCCAGTGAGGTTGATATGAAGAAGAGAAAGCCTCTTGCTACTGCCGGCAATAGAACTGCAGCCCATAGCCCGTTGCTCTCTCGCTATCCCGGCTCCAGAAGTTCAGAATAAGATATATACCCTTTGTACAAGGGCGGTTTCTTAACTCCGAAACTTCAAGGGCAATGCTCAGTCTTAGCAGTTTTCTAAAACGAGATTGAGGGCATTCTCATCCCTTCTTTTATTCTTTTTAAATCCCTACTCCGGTTTTCCGCCCATTATCCTCGGAAAGAGCCACTTGTATTTGGGTCGTGTCTCTTTCACAGTTTTCCATCATCATAAAAACTCCCTCCCTTGTGTCCCTGCCTGCTATTTTAAGGGTAGTGAAGGAAAATGGAAGCAGAAAACTCATATGCAGTTGTGGAAATATACGCGGGAAAGAAATCAAGGCTCACCACGGATTGTCTTAGTTAAAGTTCGGGATAGCATGGCCTCGTCTCTCCGGCTGCAAGACGAGTTGGAGCGACAGATCGAAACTACGTTCCCGGGAAACGTTGCTTCGCAATTGTGAAGTCCTGTCTTATGCGCCCGCAGACTCTCTCGAAACAATTCTTAGACATGACATTAACATAGGCCCAGACGCTTTCATTCTATGTCATTTGTTATATACTTTTCGCACTCAATCAGTCGCAATGCGGTAGAGAAAGTATTCTTTCTTGAGAAGAAATCAGGTTAGAATTTATTAAACTTTTTGATGGACACACAAACCTTTCAGTTTTGTTTTCACGACGTATAAGAGTAATACAACCGCCTCTGTGTTCTAGTGGTCAGAGTTCCTGGCCACAGATCCAGAGGTCCCGGATTCGATTCCCGGCGCTATCAGATTTTCTGAGAAGTAGTGCGTCTCGAACGGGGTTCACTCAGCCTCGTGAGGACAATTGAGGAGCTATTTCATGGAAATAGCGGCTCCGGTCTAAAGACAGAGATTAACGGCCTTGGTGAATCTTTGCAATGACCATGCTACACCCTCTATCCGCTAAAAGTTGGCACTATCTTGGCCGACAAGCGGCAGTCGCTCGGTCGGTATAGTTCGTTTGCGGACTACGGGCCACGGAGTTTGCTTTGATTCTTTCTCTAAGGACTAATACATTCTTCCGCATATTTTCCCACAGCGTTTGCGACGAAATGCTAATTGTTCAGAGTGACCGAAAAGTCAGTTAATCCGAACCAGTCTGTCGTATTAACGGGAATGTTCAGATTTAAACATGTCAGCCAGTTTTAGAATGGACAGGGCATGTAGCACAAATTGGGAGGAGACGAATGCATGTAGGATATTGGTGGGAAAGCCAGGAGGAAAGAGACTACTAGGTAGACCAAAACGTAGGTGGGTGAACAGTATTAAAACGGAACTTAGATAGGATGTGGTAGTATGGACTGAATCGATTTGACTCAGGATAGCGACCAGTGGAGGGCTCTTGTGAACACGGTAATGAACCTTCGTGCTCCAGCAAATGCCGGGAAGTTCTTTAGTAGCTGCAGAATTGGCGGCTTCTCAAGAAGGGCTAAGCTCCATGAGTGAGTGAGTGAACGCCATCACAAGGGTTTAAGTTGGGCACTGAGTATGGGGGATCCCGTAGATTCTAAAGGGTTCTGACGATTGTGTATGATACTCAGAATTACTGGATTTTCGGACTTTGTCCATTCCCCGGTATTCTATAAGCTAGAAATCACAGCGTTTCGGAAACTGAGGACGGAAACAGACCCAGTTGCCGAAACATTACGTTTTCTAGATTCTAAAATACAGGACGATGAACAAAGTCCGAAACCCCAGTATTTCTGATTGGGGGATCTCTTTTCGAACAATTTTTGGAAATTAAGTAAACAATAAAGATATTTCTAACATCATCATCATCATCATCATCATCATCAGTAATCTGTCAAGACGACAGGTCCACAGTCTCTTTCAAAACAATTCCTCCACTTAATGCGATCTAGAGCTTTCTCCTTCAAATGACAGTATCCTCTTCTGTCCCCAAGGTCATCCAGCATCTTCTTACGTCTTCTTCCTCGTCTTCTTGTCACTTCTATCCGCCCATCTATCTTTCCTTCGATAGCTTCTTTTAGAAGGCAGTTTCTGCGTAAAACATGACCAATCCAATTAGCCTTCCGTTTTCTTATTTCATGTAGGATATTCCTCTGCTCACTGACTCTAATTAACACTTCTTCATTTCTCACATAATCGGTCCAACTGATCTTCTCCATTCTTCTCCAACACCACATTTCGAAACTTTCCAGATGTTTCTGATCTACTGCCCTAAGTGTCCATGTTTCAGCCCCATACAGAGCTATGCTCCAAATGTAGCATTTCACTAGTTTCTTCCTCAAATTTAAGTCCAATTTGCTGGTAAAAAGATTCTTCTTCTTGCTAAATGCAGCTTTTGCCATGGCAATCCTGGATTTAATTTCACAAGTACACCTTCCATCATCTGTTAACAAGCTACCCAAATATTTAAAACATTTCACATTCTCCACTTGTTTTTGGTCTATCTTTATTGTGACTGGGGTTGGTTGTCTCGAAATTTTCATTACTTTTGTTTTCTCCACATTCATTTCCATGCCATAGCACCTTCCAATTTTAATTAGTCTATTTCTAACATATGTACTTTAATGTATATTTACTAAGCAGTTGACAGGCTTTACGACGAAACTGTATGATTGTTTTGGAGTTGGAACTTGAACACTCTGTGAATGATGGAGTGTGACTGGGGGCGAATATTTGTACCCAGTGGCTGAGGTGTAAGTGGAGAGAGCGTCAAGTACAGAATAATGATTTTTCTAGTTTTAGGCGATACTTAACAATTCTTCCATATGGTGAACTTGGTGATTATCTTAGCAGCGACCGGTTTTTCAAGAAGGAATGTACTCCCTGCAGCCAGTTACGGTAATTGAATCAAGCAGCCATGGAGTAAGCCATGCAGAATTTATTATTTAAGTGCAAGTTCGGATAATTTGGGTTAGAAAACTTCTTGTGGAATACTTGCATGAAAATTGTAACATAAGCAAATAAAATTTTCCTAACGCATATTTTTCTTGAGAATCTGTAAATATTTCAACTGTTCATTACATCCCTCCTTTTGTGAAACCTGATGGTTATTACCGTCTTCATAATGGCCTACGCGAATTGGTGCTATCCTGAGCCAGTTGAGTCTCGTGTTCCTTTAAGAACCATTTTAACAATATCCTCTAAACAGAGCATAGTCTCGAGAACTCTTTGCCCTTCGGATATTCCGAATAACTTTTGAATTTATTTCGTATAAACCCATACACAGTACATGCCCTGCCCATGCTCTGAACACCAGCAAATGTACGAACTGAATACTAGTGTTATAAACACAGATTTTAGAACAGGCACCTGAACTCAGGAATGCCGTCTTCTGGGACGTTGCGCCGTGTAGATAATGTGTGAACCGACGTTACTCCGAAACGTCGGTTCACACAAGATCTACATGGCTCCACCTCCGAGAAGGCGGCCTTCTTCATATTCACCGCTGTGGAAACCTCAAATCTTACACAGTCACCTGAACTGTACTGCCTTAAGATATGGTCCAGTGGTGAAATGTATTAGTGATACTGAATTACATACGGGTTTGAATGCAACCGCTGATTTATCAGCTGGATAGCTATGACATGCTGGAGTCCGGCTACTTTCCCTTTACTTTACAGAGGAAGCGTTACTTTCCCAGGCACTTCTATCATTTCCTTTAAAGAATAATTTAGCTTTAATTATACAACACGTATGTATACCGAAGATGTAAGGGAAAATATAGGATGGAGCAATCCAATGATTTATTTGCAATTTTGCATGAATCAGCAACGCATAAATCAGTTTATGACAGACAGTAATGTCTAGCATGGTTACCTTAGCCTGTATGGAGGCCGGTTTCTGGGTTGGATGACTGAAGGGTCAGGATTTGATTCCCGTTTGAAGCAAGATATTTATATCTTCTCCACAGCTCCCGGACAGGCAGTAGGGTCCAACTATATTTCTCTGTAATAGGCACCTTGGTCTGCTGCACTGGGGTTGGTGACAGCTAACGAGGCGTTAAGCCCATCTTCACCCCATCTGTTACCAAGGTTGAATTGCGAGGAACTATACCTTCATTTATCCTTCATTAATATTTTTTGTTTTTAGTTTATCAAAGGGAAGCTTTACTTGCTCCTAACGAACGAATTTCTGCATAGAGTGAGGCCACCTCACACTTTACCTAATACCCTGTTTGGAAGCAACGTTGAAGCCTTTTAATATAAGGCCCTGAAATGTGTTGCGATGGATCATGGAGAAACATAATATTTATTAAATGTATCTTGAAGATTTAGAAGCATATATGTTCATGCATATTGTCTCTTATACTTTGCATATTATAACAAAATTTAATAAACTACGTATATATGCTATTAGGCATATGCGTGTAATGTATTTAGTACATAAGAAAGACATGTACTTTTTTATAAAAATATTTTTTGGAATTGAATAGTTCACACATGGTGTCAGTGCGAAAATTTTCTTTTATGTGTAGTGTTTAGTTAGTTGAAACCTAAACCGCCCTAGGTATTTCCCGCTTAAAATATCATCGTCTTCTATAATTGACTAAAGATTACTTTACAATTCCAGTTATACGTAGTGACAAGAAGCTACAAAATCTTAAAAATAAATACTTAATTTTTAGTAATGCTGTAGTCGTTTACATTATCGCCATAAGCTTCAAGGCGTATTTATGGAGAAGATATATATATATATATGTATATGTTTATCTTCTTGTCAAACCTGCATTCACAGATTTGCATACATCTTCAATGAATCTATAAACAACGTTAGTAAACTAACAGTGACAGTATAATCCTGTTGTTCGCGGTAGCGTAGTTGGTTGAGGCACTATGCTACAAGCCGGAAGATCGCAGGTTCGAGTCCCGATGAGGTGGAAAATTTCAAATTACCTAATCCTGCCACCAGCACTATGGCCCTGGGGTCGACTCGGTCTCTAACAGAAATGAGTACCAGGAATATTCCTGCGGTTAAAGGGCGGCCGATGCCTAAGGCTGACGAACTTACCGCATTCTGTGAACCGATTGTCTAAAGAAAATGTTTGAGCCTCGACGGCTCACAACCCTATGGGTCTGCACGACCAGTTAAAGCATAGCTTTACCTCTAATCCTGCTGCTTGGAAACTAAATTCGAGTGAGTTTACACTGACGAATCTCGAAGACCACGCCTCAGCACCCCGTCTACCAATCCATAGTCGTGAACACAGCTCGTCTGAAACGCGACGAGCTGTAGTTCGTCATTTTGCATGAACCGTTCCTCAATTCACGAGCCCCAGCAAGCCGATCGCAGTGGCATGAACTGTGTTCACCCGCTCCAACAGTGGGGTCGCGGGTTCAAATCCTACTCGAGGCATGGATGTCTGTCTATGTTTATTCTGCGTTTATGTTATTCTGTGTGCATGTAGCGGCCTTGGGACGAACTGATCCCCCGCACAAAGAGTCCTACCGACTGTGTATAGGATTAACAAACTGAAAAACGGCCGCGGTGTAAAGGGTTATAAAGACATAGAGAGAAATAAGGAGCATCAGAAAGTGCATATAGTGTATTAAAAGGAGTGGACAAATCACATTTCTAATATTCTTAGAGAGAAATAAGGAGCATCAGAAAGTGCATATAGTGTATTAAAAGGAGTGGACAAATCACATTTCTAATATTCTCGCTAGATCATGCTATCCCCTTTCTACAGCTAGGAGAGTTGTGTCAAGAATCTTAATGTCGCCATATTCATTTTTGCACAACAAACAAAAACATTACAACTTTTTGATTAAATTTAAATAAGACCGGTAGGAGAGGAACTCTGCCCATAAAGACGGTTATCTCATAGCAGCACTCCTTAATGCCAGTTCCCTCCCTTCTGTTCCAGCCACCTTAAAGTAAACTGTTCGCGATGTTGACCGCGGCGTTGCTATATATATACTGTCCAACCCTTCCCATGGCTTTGCGTGAACATCAACAGCGAGGGAAGGGTTGGTAGAAGAAGAGTTCTCGGTAACTATGGCTATATCCACTTAAACTCCGACCGCAAATACACATAAAAACCCAGCAGCCCTTTGCTTTTACCCCTGAACAATCCGTAGCTTCTCTGTGACCCAGAAAAGTCCCGCGCAGTTGCTTCCCCCTTTGACTTGGACTGTTAACTTCCGTGCACAACAGAGATTGCCCTATTATACTGCAGTACTAACCAAACTAATGACATTGCCCTTTTAATGTTTACAGCTGCTGATACTGCTGCCACCACTACTTGGTAGCTCAGTCGGTATAGCAACGGGCTACGGGCCAGATGACCAGGGTTCAATTCCCGGTACGGGGATAGAGAGTTTCTCTATTTCACAGCGTTCAGACTGCCTCTGTGGTGCAACCAGCCTCCTATTCAATGTGGGCCGAGGAGATCTCCAACAGCTTTACGCGCCGGCCGCGCTTTACTCCCCAGGAAAATGATTTAATTAATTCCTGGTACTCATTTCTGTTAGAGGCTGAGTGAACCCCAGGGCCTATTGCGGCTGGAAGGATTAGGTCAACTGAAAAAAGTCCAATGACCTCATCGGTATTTGAACCCGCGACCTTGCGACAAACACACACACATATATATCGGTATTTGAACTCGCGACGTTGCGACAAACACACACACACACACACACACATATATATATGAAATTGCACTGTCTCCGCCCCTCATCCCTCTCACCCCTCCTCAGATTCACAGATTAACTTAGCATTCTTCGGTACTACTAAAACCATTAAATATTTACAAGTTGTACTGCTTTATACTTGAAACCGTTCTGCATTGATTTTCCATATACTCTGGCAGCTGAAGTTTGACTTCCTGTTTAAGAAGTCTAATGCTCTTCTCTGTTACCGCTTACAGATTGAGAAAGTATCCCCATTATCGAGCTGTTATGCGGTTTAAATCCCTTTATTACTGCCAAACATTGTGCGAGAGCTTTATAAGCTCTCTTGGAGCTAAAAATGAGGTAAAATCTTGGTTTCAAAGTGTTTTTGAAGATAATTTCCAATAAAACTTTAATAGCTGCTGAGAAAGAGGTTTAAGTTACTGTTAATTGACGGCTCCCTACCTACATTATGAACCATTAAGAACTTGAAGAAACCTAACTCTTCATAGAATTCACTTGTCTTCCACTTTCTTAACGTTGGGTTTAAGAGGGAACAAACATTACTTCGCTGCAGCCTCTGCAGATTGTTGACTATGCTCGAAATGACGTTTAGAGAAGCACCGGTATGAAAACATTTAATTCTGATGTCGCTTCTGCCGGTTTGAGTGATCAGTATTTTAAGTTTCAGATAAATGGTGCAGTGACCTTATGCCTTCATATTTCTGCCCCATATCATCACAAGACGTTCTCTTTGTCTTCTGTAAATGACAGTTTCCTGAACAATATCATTAATATTAAAATTTGTACATTATTAACTATTTGAAACTAATATCATGTGTCCCATAATTTCTTTTCAACTACAAAACCTACCGAGCTCTACTTCGCTTACGACACAGAAAACAATTGTTTTACTCAGGCGATTTATAATTTGTCAGGAATACATAATAAGGTCCAAAAAGTGTAAAATAATTAACGGGAAAGTTACCAATTTTCCTTTACGCGTTTCGTGTAAATTTCTGAGTACTCCGGCAAAGCACTCTCTGAAAATTTAAATCAATAAATTTAAAATTTAAATATATAATCGCAGATATTTATTATTTGTTCCAGTTCGTGCTTTTGCATATATATTGCAATATTTTGCCTCCACCTTCTGTTGTTGCTGATACACATACAATACACGGCAAGAATTTATACGTAAAAAGGTAAAGCTATCCCTGTAAGAGGCCACGGAAGCCCCAAGGATCGTGAGACATCGAGGCTCCCATACTTTCAAGACAGTCGGTTCACAGATGGCGGTGAGGTCAGCCTTACGCGTCGCAACCATTTAGCCTCAGGAAGATTCCTGGTACTCATTTCTGTTAGAGGCTGAGTCGACCCCAGGGCCGTAAGCCGGCTGGAAGGATTAGGTCAACTGAAAAATGCAATGCTCTCATCGGGAATCGATCCCGCTACCTTCCGGCTTGTAGCATAGTGCCTCAACGAACTCATAAGAGATTAACAGCAAAATACTGCTCAAGATAAGTAGCAGTGCAGTTTTGATAGAATTAGATCCAGCAGTTTTGTAGAGTCACCTTTCATTAATCGACGTTAAGTGTTTCCATGATAGGTCGTCGATTACCGATTCGTCGGTTAACAAACCTGGTTTTAGCATTTGTTCTGCTTTTCATTGTAGTACTCATAATTTTACTAATAATAATCGAAAACTTGTCGAATTTGGGGAAACAATGATGAGACTGCACTACCAGAATATAGCCAAATTGCAGGCGGACATGACTGAGCTTTTAAACATGGCCATACGCACGCGCACTGGCGATCGTCGATTCATTGTGGAATGGCGAACATTTTGGTATTTGAACATACTGTGGGCATGTCGATGCATCTAGCTTCGATTACTGTGGGATGACGTGTGACGATTACTCTTTAAACTTGTATTGGGAAGCTACCTGGTTCGGATTTCAGGAATGATACACGCTGACTTAACTGGATTTTAGTGGTTCCATAGTTTACGTTGGGAGATGTAAGGAGAGTAGGTTTAAACAAGCCACGACTATCTCGCATTTTCTCTCTTTTTTTTCCTTGGCACTACAGCCCCAGTGGGCCTAGGCCTACCTCCATGAACTTCTCCGTTCACTTCGGTTTTTCTAGATCTTACACATTCGGTAGGACTCCTTGGGAGGGTGATCAGCTCGTCGCAAGGCCTCTACCTGTACACAAACTAAACATCCATGCCCTGAGTGGGATTCGAACCCAGGATCCCGGTTTCCAAGCGAGCGAAGACAGTACATGCTTTAGACCGCTCGGCTACCGTGACCGGCGCATTTTCTCTTTACCAACTCTAATTATAATTTTCAAAACTGGTCTGCTTTTACCGGTTCTCACGGTCTCTTCGCTTGCGGATTTCTTATATTTTTCCTTCTACCCTGAAGATGGAGGCGATACGTTCTTCCGAAACGTCGGTTAACACCACATATACACGGTGCCAAATCCCAGAAGACTGCTTTCTTCATAGTCACCGCCGTGAAAGCCTCAAATCTTACATATTGTATTTGTGTTCGTTTATTGTGTGGAAGTGTTGCTGCAAGTTTCGACCCAATTGGTTCATCTTCAGGCAATCATTGCATGAATTTGGTACACTTTCTTGGATTATTTGCCGATATGGATCGAGATCGGTGATTTATAAATTTTTGTTCGCTTACGTCATAATTTTAACTTTTAAATTTAAATCATACATTTCGTTTGACTATAAAAATACCAATTAGCATAAAACAAAATTTATAACGCACAACAGGATACAGATAATAAATATACATAGAACATGGTTTGGCTCTTACGTTTATGAATTTGTCGCATAATTTTGGAGAGAGACCGCATTTAGCGATGGTCAGTGTGTCCGTCCATCATAACGGCCGTTCACACACTTCATCTTCAGAACTGCAGTACGGATTTTGATGAAATTTGATATTTGCATAAATTGGACCTCCTCTTCAAAGAAAGAAGGATTGACCTTTCTGAAGAGGCTCCACATTTATAGCAACGCAATTCAACACGTGTATATCTGCATTGAGAGAGCGTCCAGGTAGGGGCATTTATACTTTATGGACGGGCGCATCAGATTATGGGTGTGGGAGTGCCACTGCCGAAATGCGATAGCCATAGCATGTAGTGTCCATGGAGTCCGTGCCGATGGATTATAAGAGGGCACCGTCAGGCGAATTTGAAGAGTAAAAAGGAGTACGAGGGAGTACAACGGAGTAATGGAGTTGGTAACCAGAAAGTTCCAGTCGGATGATGACAGCGTGTCAGATAGTGATTTGTGAACTCTTATAACCAGCTGTATAAAGGTCCAATAAATTCCATCATAAAATCCAAAACCCATCTTATTAGTCACGCAACCCCTGGATACGTGACAGTATGACGTTTTCTAAGTTATAACCACTCGACTTTCACGCACATGATGATGGGTGTATGAATGCAAACAGCAAACATTACATTTAGGTTTGCTATGTGCCGCAGAGCCTTCATTTCAGTCAAAATTTACATGATTATCTGCAGTAATATCCCTCGAAATGAAGGGGGTGTCGCGAGTGATTCATCAGCACCCACGTGATAAGGGAAACTGACAATGATCCAAGATTCTATCCGTCTACGGCGTAGCAGCTGAAAGCAGTGGCAATTAAAAATGTTGCTCTATGAACAAAATAATCTCAAGGTTATAATGTAACTAAAGTGTTTCACATGAATTTTTAAAACACAGCGTATATGTAATCTTACAGGGAAACATGATCAAGGCAGCTTTACATTTCAATCATCGTTATAACATGGGCCCTCTGTACTTCTTTATTTTTTGCTATTATAATGAGTCTATTTCCCTACATTTTGTTTTCCTTGACACTGCAGCCCCAGTGAGCCTAGGCGTACCTCGATGAACTTCTCCGTTCACTTCGGTTTTTGTAGATCTTACACATTCGGTAGGACTCCTTGGGCGGGTGATCAGCTCGTCGCAAGGCCTCTACCTGTACACAAACACTTCCCTACATACAAGATTCAGTATTAGCAAAGTTCCTTATTATTAGAAAATATTGGAGTGTTCCCACTGGTCGAACCGTTCAGTACTGCAGTGTACTGCAGTAATCTGCTGCTGGTTCTCGCCAAAACACTGTTTGGTTTCGGGCCCCTTTGCGACTTATGACCAAATTTTCTTTAGTTGCAAGATCTCTTATTTGTTCGGAAATAGGGCCTTCTCTTCGACGATAGGAAAAATTTGTTTTCCTAATTACACACCATATTTGTTGCACCGAAATTCAACATGATTGTACTCTCACTCACGCAGACTTCATGTAAGAGCATTTATGCCTTATGGATGCCATACACGCTTTGTCACTTTACTGCGAGATATGCACAGGACATCTGTCAGTGCAGGCTTGTGCAGCAGTTAATGGCTTAACTTATTTAACCACTCCGATACTGCAGTTAGTCAGCTGAACGGTCGTAGGCTTAACCACCGCCACGTCTAAGCCTCATGTACGCTTTTGCATGGCTTTATCTTTTGTCCAGTTACACTTTCTTTTGGATTTTGATGATGTGGATTACTTCTGCCTATTTTTATATAATATCTTTGTTAAGCAATTTTGAAAGCCACTTTCGAATCGCGGACTGAATTTCCGTCCGTCCATCCGTCCGTCCGTAACGTTCCTATTCTTGCTGTAAACCCTCTTACATTTTTGCATTGCTTCTTCAGATCCGTAATTAAATCACGCACCCCATGACTTTGTATGTTTTCCCCCTTAATACTTTCGAGGAAGGAAACACATAATAGAACAAATTTGAGTGGTGGAAAATTAGGCTCCTTTGAGGCGGGGTGTTGAAATTTTCTTTCGGTTTCTCCTTTCCTTTTCACAGGACCCAATCGTGCTGGGTAAGTAACTGTGCCATCTATTGCCCCTTTTTTGTTCAGTTCGTTTAACTTTGTTGGCAGCATAACAAGGGTTGCAGAAGCGGGGCAGAAAACATCACATAAACATATAAATGTGACGTCACTTACTCATTCTCTTGACGTCATAATATCTTTCAGAGCTGAAATCACGAAGGAAGATACAGCCAACACAAACATGAAATAAAATTGAAAGACCATTTAGCGCCTGGAAAGGAAATTGAATTCATGACGTGATTTCTTTATGTGCTGCTTTATGGGAAACATGTTTTCTCTGTCTCATGCGGACGAATGTACAGAATAGAGATCCTGGTCTAATTAGGCGTTCTTTAAGGAATTCGTTCCAGTCTGTGAGATGCTGTACTCTGTAACGTAACTATTAGATTTTAAGTAGGTTCTGAACGGTTCTCACGATGGTGCGTAACATTGCGGAAACAGATAATCCACTCCCCCCATACGCCTTCATGGTATTAGTTAGTGAAGCACAGAGACAACTTTACATTACCTTCACAGCCTGTATTTAAAACGGGATAACGTAGGCTGTATAGCGACTGGCTACGGGCTGGATAACGGAGAAGTCGGAGTTCGAGTCCCGGTAGGGTGAAGAAGTTTTTCTCCACGTCGTCCAGACCGGCTCATGGTTTCACCCAAATTTCTATCCAGTGGGTATTAATGACTTTTCCCGGAGGGTAAAACGGCCGGAGTATGAAGCTGACCAGTCACCTCCAGCTAGTGCTGAGGTCAAGAAAATACAGCCATTGCCCGATAGGCTTTCATGGCTTGATAATTAATTAAGTACAGGCACAATTTTACCTTTCTTATAGCCCGTATTTGACAGTATACAAATATGTTGATTATATCAACAAATTTTTAAAACTTCAGATCTAAAGTTGGAATAGAAATAAAATCAATTAATAAATAACAATAATTAAGCTAATATAATAAGGTGACTTCGAATTTGCTCCATACCTATACTGATCAAAGCTTTACGCCTTTTAATTTCGCAATTGTTGCATTGACCGCTGTTGTTTTGCATGTAGCAGCATTAAACCTGGTATGACTCGGATGTATTTACGCTGCTTTGGATGAAGTACTTTGGGGTGCAACCATGTACGTTGCCAAAACTCTTCAGGTGGCACCCCACAGAAATTTCACTGCGCCAGTTCCTGTTAACGACGGATGTTGGTGACGAGTGTGGCATAGAGAACGCTCTCTGTATACCCTTGATTTGACTTATATTTCTCTCGGTCAGTCTACTTTCGCTTTTATTCCCTTTTTATTTCCGCCGTGACACATGACCACAGAACTGGTGGTCACGTCTTTCCAATAAGGGCAGCCATCAAACCCAACCTTCCGTATAGCTTCTTCGGTTTAGGCAGTTTCTCGTGAAACTGCGGAATTGGGTAATTCAACACATTTTGAATCATTTCAGCAAGGAGCCTTAAAATAATCTCATCTGCTTCCTTGATATCAGTTTGATTTCCTTTTGGCTTTATTTCAGTTTTGGAGGTAACTATCCATTAAATCTCTCGCGAGTTATATCTTGATATATGCCTCGGCGTTTTATAGGACATGTTTGCTTCAAAACCTTACGACGTATGCACTGTTTGTCAAAAATAAACACACCTGATAATATCGTGTCTGTCTTTGCGGATCTGAGTGAGTACAGGTATTACAGGTCCAGACAAGCTTTTTCTTGCAAAATGGTAATGCTATTCCAGCTTGTGACGATGTTCAAACGCTTCTTTCAATACAGCAAAACAAAAAAACGCCTTGACCTATAGTCCGCAAGCAAACTATACCGACCGAGCGACCGCCGCTTTTCGGCGAAGTTAGTGACAAATATTGCGGATAGAGGGTGTCACTTGGTCAGCGCAACGGATCCCCACTGCCGTTAATCTCGGTTTTCTAAACCGGAGCCGCCATTTCCTTCAAATAGATCCTCAGTTATCCTCACGAGGCTGAGTTGACCCCGTTCTAGACGTACTACTTTTCAGAAAATCTAGTAGCGCCGGAAATCGAATCCGGGACCTCTGGATCTGTAGTCAGGAACTCTGACAACTTGACCACAGAGGCCGTTCTTTTAATACTGAAATATATTTTAAATGTCTATCCCACGATACATAGTACATGGAAAGTACTATAATTACAATAAATAATTATCCAGTTAAATTGGAACTGAGTTTAATCTAACACATATGTTTGACATTCTGAACTCAAGAATATAACCAATCAGTAAGCAGATTTGTGAGTCTGTACCTGGGGTGATCAACGCGAGGAGAATGGTGTGCTCTGTTAAATGGAGCTGATCGAGTCGAGCGGAGTCCATATTCTCAGTTGATCTAAAAATCTTCCTCCTTTAATGGAAACTGAAGATTCATATTAGTATTACAAGGTTCATATTCCGAGACAGCCGAATAAAAAAAAATTCAGCATAATTCTTCGGGGTAAATTTTATATTATTCCTCCTTCTAAACCTAGTGTTCACTTGTGATATCAGATTTTCTGACTATTGTTTTGTAGGCCTTTCCTAACTCACAATGACTCCCACTTGTTCCCCAAAGATTTTTTTCCATAATTTGGTCACCAAAATATTTGCGTGAAGAGTTCAGTTTATGAAGTCCCTTATTCTGTAGTTTTCCCATTCTCTTGTTATATATATTCTTAGTTTTAATATTATCCACAGCACTGTGTTCTCAGACATATGAAGCTCTTGATTTTATGTCCACTTTTGTTCCGTAAGAACACGTTACATACTAACGTGGCCAGAAACCGGTAAACAGAAAATTGAACAACCATGAATTACAATAGGTACTACTGTTTTCGAAATAGCTGTTGTTCCTAATAACTGACACATACTGTCCGAGGTTTTACCTGGCAGCTCTCAGTAGATGCGCCATTCTTGTGGACGAGTGCATGTAGGGTATGTGCATGCTATAACAGGGCTGTAGTTACAGTGGGGCTCAATTTCTCCTTCCCACAATGCAGTGCATCCACTTCGCAGCTAGTTCTTTGCATACACCTCACGCGCAACTCAGCCGTCAAGTCTAAAACATGGCTTCTTCAAACACACAGCTGCATCTCGAAAACGGTGTGATGGAAGCTGAATGTAAAAATTTATGGGTCTTAACAGCCGTTTGTTGGGCCTTGACCACTTTCTCAGTTTCCAATAATTCAATCCAAATCACCATATTATTAGTCACGGCAATAAATACGTGACAGTATTATGTTTGAAAACATAAAAAATGATACACATTTCAATATAATTAAAACCATGATTTATTTAATCCGTCTTGCAGTGCATACACTCATTTATTTCCTTCTCTCCCTCGCACTACATGTTTCGGCATAATAATGCCATCTTCAGGTGCTTACTTATCCACGTCAAACCAGTTCATTGCATGCCATGTTCACACATTAAAATAACTAAAATATGTATCTATCATATACATTGTCAAACGTTAAAAATATTAAAATTGTTCAGGATACCACATCGCTACGNATTAATTAAAACCACTCATGACGATGAAGTGTGTGAGCTGCTGGATTGTAATGCCGTAGTTTTCGATAGAATTTCAACACATTTTGGAGGAACACATCACGTCCATTTCCATAGTCGAAGAGTGCAAGCTAAGCAACGACGGAGCAGTAAGGTGGCAGCACGAAACCCTGCATGGAATATCCAACTTAATGAGAATTACGAATTACTTCAGGCTCAGGATAGGGCCCAGTGGAGGGCTCTTGTGAACACGGTGATGAACCTTCGGGTCAAATAAAATGCTGGGAAATTCTTGAGTAGGTGTGGAATTGGCGGATCCTCCAGAAGGGCTCAGCTCCATGAGTAAGTAAGTAAGTGGTGTACCATAATGGCCTTTCTACTTGTTCGATTGGCTGTAGGAGCAAGCTACTTTCCTTTTCAGCACAGAGCCGAGAACGCCTCTGGCGACCACGCAGACACTTATTCAGTGGCTACCCTGGACAGTTTCACTGGGTAAAAAGCGGCCGATGAGGGAAGATGACTGCTCAAATCCGTGTAGTGCCAAGATACGCGGAGCTTTATCTCCACGCCACCAGTAACGTCGAGACGGGATCTGAGGCCAACCCAGCCTCCTATTCAGTAGATATCCGCAGATCTGTCTCCAGGAGCATGAAGCTGCCCACTTCTATTTGGTGTCGAGGATGCAAATGCTTTGCCCTATACCTCCACTACCTACTTGATGCTTAATTAAGCACAGGGTCAACTTGACATTTACTTTTAATTACACCAAATGGAATTTTCTAAACGTTCATAATCCATGTGACTCAGTTATCCGAAGGTTTTGCTGCAGTAATTATAATTCTGTGTATAAATTTTGGTCGGACCAGGAAAGCTTGTGCGCATGCGTAGCAGCATTAGAGTTACCCCCATTTTATTGTCCGTCAGATGTTTTTACATCCTACGTAAACATTCCCAACCCGCCGTACATCTCCTGCCGTTCTTTTGGTATGGTGATAAATAGATGGTTAGTTCTATGTTATTTTGTCATAAATCTTGGTAAGAATTCATCGCCGGCTGCTATGGTATTCTATTCTGATGTTAATTTTCCTAGTGAAACATGAAAGTAAGGAAGTTCTAACTGTATTGATTTTATCTTTTTTATCAAGACACGCTTTCTTTATGTTCCCGACATCTCTACAACTTTGATAAATGTTCCCTGATTCTGTGCATAAATACCTATTTTTTGGCCTGTCCATATTGGGGACCCATGAACCATGCATGAGGGAACGTAACTTAGCTTCCTCGTGAAGCACGGTCCTCGTAGAAGTTGCTATTTCACCTCGTCAAGTGAAACTAAGTTTCCTCGCCATGTTCAAAACACGCCACAATTTGACCATATCCTGATCAAGTTGAATTTAGCTCGGTCACTAACACCACTCTATCGATCCCGGGTCTGGTCAAGTGGGATTTGTGGTAACACAGTACGGGAAATCGGAAGACGGTATTGTTTCATTCTCGTCCAGATGTGGAGGTAGAGAAATCCAGTATTTAGGTTACTATTTGATTAGAATCCTACTTTTAATGTGGTGATATAAAATGTTTAAACTGAGGCTCGCTTCAGCCTATATCTGCGACTGAACTTCATTCTTAATTGAAAGTATGTACATTTGTTACACTGCATTCCACAGAGGAAAACTTCTGCACATGTACGGTACATGTATGAAGTAACCATTTAAATTTAGGTACTAGTCCGACACCGTATCAACACTGGCGGGGTTGAAATAAAGTCGACGGACTCATTAAATCACCTTGATGAGCATTGTTATGAAACTGGTCTTACCCATTGTGATGCTGGTCCCATGCTGATTATACAGATATGGACAGTAACAATGAGTCAGCTGTCCCCGGAAGGATACTCGCTTGTACAGTGCTGAGAACAGGTCGGCTTAACGGTAGCGCTCTTTTCGATTCCCGGTCAGGGCACTGGCTGACTTGACTGACTTGAACCTAAAGATTATCACATTGATTGAAACATGTAGCGGTATATATATAAAAAACAATTATTAACACATTATTCACTTATAGATTTTTGTGTTTGCACCTTTGCCAGTACGCTTAGATATAAGCAGGAGGATGAAAATAATAAAGACCTCGACTCAATTTTCACGTGGGTTTCCTTATACCCTCCGGGCAATTTCCTCCAGAACTTCCTTCCAGTTTATTGTTCTTAACGATCCTACCGTAGGCTACTGAGTATAGTAGATACGGAAAATGTTACGAAGTAAAACATAAAATAAATATAGTCTTGACAAAATTTTCGCCTTGAATAGTTGATATAATTGATGACATGATCAGTAATAAGTCTGCTGTTGAAAACAACGGAACTTTATTGTCTTTACTGGATATAATTTCAGTGACGACTCTCCTAGAAGCACGGTTACGATCTACTTGGGTCATTACAGTATGTATTAAAATATTCCACGATCGTTTATCCAAGTTCTTCAGTGTTTACTGAAGACTCAGAGGCTATTAGAACATAAGGCTTGAAAACGAACGAAAAAACAACACACGTCGGATAAATTTTCACAAACCTTAAAGTACATTATGCTGTTTACATGGTTCCACATTGGCTGAAAGAGATTAATTTCAGGCCCCCACCCACTCTGACACTTCAGCGAACAACGGAAACAAGCAGAGGAATAAGTCGATTTGTGTTTCTTGGAAAAACACACAAACTTGAGTTAAAAACACGTAAGACATTTTGGCTCTTCCGCATGAGAACCCTTATACCACCTTCGGAAAGAAGCATCAGTCTCCCTGTACCGCCCCCTTCATTCCAAAAGAAGCCTCACAGCCGGTCTTTCATGAAAGCCATTTATGTGTTCATTCACATGGATTTTAACTCTTTATTTTGTGTAGGGACTTGGTACAGCTCACAGAGAGGGAGGGATTGTGGGTTGGCGTGGGTGGTTGAGGGATGAGTGAAAGGCGAAAGAAACGAGAAATATTCTGTCAAGCATATGAGTGACGGATTTGAGATAGATGGCATTACAGTAACTGGTGGAAGTGTGAAATTGTTGAAGATGGGGTGCCAGAGATTTAGTTGAAGGAGAGGAAGGGAAAGATGTCGCTTCAAATCATCTAAACTTTCAGTTAGAAGTGCTCGTAGAGCGTTAATTTAAACAGGAAATTAGTTTCTTTTTTGCCCAGAACTCTTTAAAATACCCTCTTCCTCTCTGTCTTCAGCGCTGTTCTGTTATGATCTTTGTTCTTTGGTGGGTTTGGTCCCTTCAGAAAGCCAAGGAAAGCTCTTTCTTCGTTCGTGTTGCTGCTGTTTGCCTTGCAAATATTGAAATATTCAGTAGCTAAATTTTAATTAATAGTTATCATTCTAATAATAGATTCATGTTAATTAATCCATTGTCAGAATAACTTGATTCTTTAATAAACATTCCATACATTTATGTAACCAATTTCTTGAGTGCATAATTGAGGCTACATGGGATCACTTGTCACACCTCTTTTATAAAACACTATAAAGATCAACCCATACACTCCTCACTTCCTTCATTATAACGCCATGTAACACTCACTTGACACTCACGCACGTGCTGTTGGCAAAGAATGAGTTACGAAGCCTAACATTGAAAAAATATGCGAAGAAGAACGTTGCTTGTCATGAAATATATTTATTGTACGTTACATCTTAAAGTAGAATTAGAATCGATCCCCAAGGATATTTTTGCATGTGTAGCAAGTTCCGTCTAAGGATGTGGCATGTACGAACCGCTTCTTTATTGCAGAATATATGTAAAGAAGAAGCCATTCCTGTAACAGCCCGTAGAGGCCCATGGGGTTCTGAGACGTCGAGGCTCCTAACATTTTCTACACAATCGACTCACAAATGGGGAGGGGGAGGGTTTATGAGCCTTACGCACCAGCCGCCCTTTAACTCTAGGAAGATTCCTAGTACTTAATTCTGTTAGAGGTCATAAAGTGGCTGGAAGGAAATCCAGTTACCTCAACGGGAATCAACCCCGCGACCTTCTGGCTTGTAGCATAGTGTCTCAACGAACTATAGTACCACTTGCCCCACTGTGGAAAATATTGCTTACCGAATATGATACTTGGTAAAATGTATTTCAATGCAGTATTTGGATATAAAATCAAATTAATTACAGTATGCATGAAATTTTATTAGATGTTTTTAAAAAACGATATATTTATATATATTATACATTCGGCCATTAATTAAGTTATAATTGTGACTTTCATGAACTGGTACTGCTTAATCTTGAGCTGGCAGCGCTCCGTTTCAGCCGAAATTTCTAGATGTCAAAGGCGCCAATTTGTCGCCTTCATGACAGCTCTGTACAGCCGTAAGTTTTCGAACTCGGAAGTTCGAAGGCGACACGCCCCAAGCTGAATGTTTTGCGCGTGTTGAAAAGAACTTTGTAAGTGCCAGCCAACCAAATTTGTATTAAGGCAATTATGACTTTTTTGCTCAGTTTGAATGTAGCCTATAAGTTGAGAGAGCTACGTATTTTCTGAAGAACAGCGCCTTTCTTGTCCGTAGCTATGTTTTCCGCAATGCATCTCTCTAAGCTGAAGGTTCCGTAGCGTCACCTCTTGGGCCAGGGCAGACGCGTGCTGCTCTCAGTCAATAAATTCCTATATTAAAATTTTAAATTGAACTGAAGGAATATCAGTCATTAAACATAGTGACGTGCATAAATTTATATTGCATTGAAATTAAATATTTATAAACAAAACTTATTATTTTAATTGCAAGATTTGGAGCTATAAATTTTACAACAGTAAACATAAGAACAATGAAGTTTACTTTTTTCCACATTTTATTAGTGTTCCTTTGTGTCTCTTAGCGATGAATACATCCATCTCGGAACCGCTGATGCTGGCAATTTTGGCCTTTAACACCCCTGAGATTCTCATGCTGTCCGACTCCCTCAGATTTCGTTTACTAGTCCTTAATTTCGTTTATGAGCGTATATATCTCCTTTACTCCCACTCCTTTCTTTTAATATTGCGGCACGTAGACCCTTTGCTACTCATCGAAGGCGAAATTATCAGCTCTGCAATAGCCGTTGCTTAGTAATGGCTCAGTAAACAACAGTCGTTGCTAGGCAATTTCCGCAACAGACACGCACGCAACAATAGAGGAGCTCTTGTGAGCAGTGTACTCTGTGTGCGTCGCTCCGAGTCTGTATAACGAGGGCCAGCTGCCATTATAAGAGTGTCTCGAGACGGCAGTTCGAAGAGTAGGAGTTTCTTGTGAGACAGTCGCCGGCCAGACATAAACATGGAAGCTGAAGAAGGTGCGACTGTGGAAGCCGGCAGGGGGACAGCACACTGAGAAGGATTTGTACGTGCTGTAGTGAACTGCAGAATGTATGAATTAGCGGTACCCTTATAGTTATGTGTAGTCACATTTTGTAAGTGCTCACTCAAAACCTGACAATATCAGTCGTAATAAATCTGAAACGGAGGTTAATGAGAGGTGCGAGGTTCGGCTAGAGGCATAAGAATTCCCGAATTACACGTATATTGAAAAATTAATCTAGGAACCTTCGAATAATGACGGAGTTGGTTTGCGTTGCTACTCGTAAATGAAGACTCCAGGCCTGTGGAAGATGGAGCATATAAGGATTACATATTTAATGTTGCAACAAACAAAACACGCGATACTAATTAAAGTCACAGACCATATATCAATTCTGATTATATGCTTGATAAAGCGTCAGTCCATACGTCGATTCTAACGACGTACTTCATAAAGTCACAGGAAATATATCAATTTTAATTACGTACTTAATAAAATCACGATTCTAATTAATTTGCAGTTACCTGTAACTCATAGCTTCAGAGGATTATAATTAACTGAACAGCTACCCAAATCACAGTATCATAGTTTCCACAACACGGCCGAAGTTACCTGTAGCAGGTTCAAAGGTCGCACACAGACTCATTTTTTATGTTGTAATTTGTGGCGAAAACACCACCAGATGCACGTCTCATCGACTCAGTGTGACAAGCACGGCTCACTTCTCACGCATCTGCGCGTAAACAGATACGAGTATAATTTTGAAATTTCCTCCCCTATTCTCTAGGTTTCGAAATTGTACCAGAACGTTGGTTCTCCCCCCGTGTATTGGATCGCCCTAGGAATTTCGAAAAGGAAAATTAATTTGGCGACATGGGCTCTACTGTAGACAAATTGTCTGCCGTAGAGACCCTTAACCCGCGTGGCCTATGTATGCTTCTTCCTCTCACCTGCGTATGAAGGCCTGGATTTCAGAACTTAGCGATCTGCCGCTCCAAACGTCCCTGAACGTCCTGCTCAGTTCCAAAGTAATATGACACGTAGACCAATTGCTACGCAACGACTGCGAAATAAGCTACTATACAACGGCCGTTGATGGGTAACGGCTCCGCCAACAGACTCGAATGTAACAATTGCGCTGCAACAGAAGGGTGGTGTCTTCTATGCAGTCCGTGCCGAGATGTTACAAGCAGGTTAGTGAGGAATCAGATAAGTAAGTTAGGCATGATCTGCTCTGTAAAGCCTGTACTGACAGAGGACTTGTTTGTAGTGCAAAAGGAAGAATCTTAAATAATATTGTCACGTGTTGGGTTGGTCACGCGACAAATAACTTCACGCAGTATTGAATATATCGAATTTATTGAACACTCGCTCTCACAATTACACCACTACTGCCATATGCTGTATCAGAATTAAGTCCTCTGCTTCCATTTACTCCTGCGAATGCTAGACTGCAAGTGACTGGTTACTCTCTCTGTAGTAACTCGCTCAATACTCACTACTCACTACTCACTACTCTAGTAGCACTGCTCCCTTCTAAAGGTTGTTCGTCCCGAACAGCCTAGCGGTGCACCCCCGTTCCTTTTCCTTCAAGGCTGTGCTTGCTGCGTTAGATAATTGGGTACTTATGGACTTGTTACTAAGAGTAATGAAATGGACAAACTGCTCGTCGCTTGCTGCTAGTAGGCCCGAGGCCGGAGTTCCAGAGAGAGACCCAGATTCGATTCTCATATGTATATGATCGAAATTTACTAAATGGTCGTGATTTTATTTGTGGTACTGACAAATAGATTTTTAAGAATGAGTAATTTGTTGTTAATTTCTGTACTCATTTCTAAAAACAAATATGACATCAACACAGATTTCTCACACCCATTTCAGAGCTATGATTGAAAAACTCTTCGTTTACACGTTCACTTTTGTCTTTAATGCAAATTTGTTTACATCTCTCCTTGGTTCGAAATAACGTTAAAATCACATCCAACTTCTGCATGTACCGGCCTAACTTGGTCATCCTTAAGCAAATGTTCACTTGTTGAAACCGCTACACCGCAGTAGTTCATACTTTAAAATATTCCAGTGTTACTGCATTTACATCGTTCAGGTTAAAATACATTTGCTTGAGAACATTACTCTTTTCCTTTTGCTGCACTGCTTTCCTCTTGCGGCGTCCTAGTTTTTTGTGTTTTGTTTAGCCTATGTATATCACTTTTGTAACATATACTTGACTAGTGGGAACATACAAACAACAGTGATAACAAAACCACGCTAATATCCATAGAGGTAAACTGTATTTTAAATATAATATCATTGGAATATTTTAACCTAAGAACTAACGCAGTGTAACAGTTTCAAGAAGTGAACCTTTGCCTGAAGATGGCCAAAGTAAGAACGAAACATGTAGCAGTTGGCTGTGATTATAATGTCACTTTAACTTAAGGAGAGAATGTAAACAGGGTTGCACTACAGACGGAAGTGAATGTGTGAAAGTGATACAACAACCCAACAGAATTCTGAAATACAATGATATTGAGGAACTATGATAGGCGTATAATATGTTATATGATAAACATTGCCAGAAATTGTTTTAATGTGAATTTTAAACTAGGAGTAGATATACTGTGTCGGAAACAAATTTTAGGTCACTAATTTTGAAGGGTTTTTATTCGATTATTTTACGCAAATTGGTTTAATCTCAGTGACATTAAAGTACATTTAATGTACTTCATATTTCTAAGTCGTAAGGAAATCATGCTTAATAAGAAAGTCTGGCAGTTGAGTGCAGAATTTTGCATATACCCCACTACAGAATTTCATGTAGAAATACACGTAAGTTGGGAAGAATTGTATGTGCATCACAAAATCAGTGTCCGCAACAAATTCGGATATACTTATACGTAATGTGCAACATAATTTATATATATATCTGAATATATGTTGATAAATAAATAAAGTAACTATTTAGTATGAAAATAGGAGCCGAATACCATTTGAACTGCTTAGAACATCTTTTTGTTTCTTACACCAAAAAAGAACAAATCATCGAAACGATTTTTAACATTGCTCCAATTATATCACTGATAAAGCGGATTGCTCAGTAGACACCTTTTCACGCATTGGTTTTGAGGTTTGTTCATATTGCTTTGCGACGATTAAGTTGTGGCCAGTAGCCCCAAGCTTATCGGAACGAACGCAAGAAATGGTTCGTCTTCCTATTAAATCTTCGGTCTTCAGAAAGTTAGGCAATTTCCACACCATAGAAATCACTACTTACCTTCAAAAAACTTTTTCTTTGGAAAAGAAATCTCTCTCATTTCTTTCTACAATAAACGGATCGTTTTCCATCTAGCAAATTCGTGATTCCGCTAAAGTTTAGTTCTGGTGGAGAATCTGCCCACGTTCGGAGCAAAACATTCCTCTCAGTTCTGTTTCATGTAAGTGAGATGCCCCCAAAGACACTCAGAACTCAAGCGAATGGTGGAGAGAGTGGAACGAGAAGAATACGTCATAGTTGAAGCGTTCCTCTTCTGGGATATAACGACACAGTCTGTTCAAAGTAAACATGTTGATTTTTATCGGACTACACGGCGGTATATTCCCGAATGTAGATATAGGCATCGCTTTTTGAACATCAAACCCTACATATGTTTCTCTGAGGAAAAACACCGAAGAAAAAAAAACAGAAAAGCGTTGAAAATTACATACTGAAGCATTATAGTGGCTAACGTTCTTTAGTCGGACATGATTTGTCGTAGTGAAGCTGAGCATGCGCAAGAAATTGTACTGGAAACAGACTATTAATATATGATGCCGCGCAATTATCTTTCTTGTTTACAAGTGTAAATATTGAATAAACCGATCCAGGTAATATAAAGCGTCTTGTAGCCCAACAAAAACTTTCATTTTGCTGTCAGGGATCGCCCACGTGTCCATCGACAGTGGCTGTTACTTCGCCAGATCGGCGTTCACTTTCTGTCCACGTTCACTGCAACGCACACGGAGCCACACTGACGATAGTTCCCTTCATCCAGATTCACTTTTCCCATATATCTGGTGCATGTGTGGATATATAACGTGCTTGATATACCTCCAGGAAAGAATTGTCTCGTAGTGTTATACCTGTGGAACGTGGATGCTACAGAATTGGTCCACCACTACCAGAATCCATCGTTCCTTTGAGGTCAGGTCCACAGAATTCTTAACCAGAGCCTGTCAATGGGACGGAGCTCTCTTCTCCTAAATATGCATTTAGGTTGCATTTTCTGCAGTTCTGAAACCAGGATCTTCTCCTGTTGTCATTCCTCTTGGCTGAATTAAAGGTCCAGTACTCGGTCGCGCGTCAGACACGTCATCTTGGGTTAACACACATATTTTCCTGGGGGTTTCCAGAACCGTAGCTTCCGATATTGAGCAATTCACTGTTATTGAAATATGAAATATTTCTTGAAGAGTAAAGAAACAAAGAATTATGTGTGGTCAAGCAGACTGCTATATGTGTGGTCAATTTATTCCAGTGCCTACTCAAATTACAGTTTGTAAGGTTAAAGATAGAGAGGGTGGAGGGTTGAGTCCCCGCGAGGCACGCCGTGGATTGCTCACTGTAGTTCCTCACGCAGTTGGTCTACACGCTGAGCGTCAGCAGAGAGCCCTCATGTGTGTCTCTTTCATTGCTCTTTGCTAGAGCTTCTTCAGGTACATGCTGATCCCTGGTCTTCTCTTTTCGTTTCCAATTCAGGGATTAGGTCGATGTCATCTTTCGTCTTCTGTGAATTCGACCGTCTGCATGGTCTGCCAGGACCTCTTATTCATTTGGGTTTTGGCACTTGTCCTTCCATCCTTTCCAAGTATTCAAGTAAATATTTCGCTACATGGTAGAAAAAGAAAGCACTGCTTTGTTACTTGAACTACAAAGTTTATTGTTTCATATCTTTGTCAGTATTTTATATACAATTCATACACCAAAGGCAGTTTTAGAAAACGGCGCATAAACGTATTTCGTCAATAAATTGTGAGTATGAAGTAAATTTCTTTCTGGCTGAAGAGGGGATCCTTGAGAGCAGTGTAGTGGACATTCGAAATAGGCAAAAACACTGCACTGTCTTATCTGCTGATCCACTGACAAATTTTCGAACAATCTGTTTCGCAGGAATACTATGTGATTACACGTAGAAGCGATAACCTTTCAGCTCTTGGTTAAGAGCGTGAGAAATTCGAATCCTGATGGATCTGTTTTGGAGTCTTAAGCAATATTCTGGTTACATAAAAATTGCTTTAAAAATTTTTACTGCATTTGTTCTTAGTATAAAATGTACAAAATGAATGCGTGATTAGAGACATTATGTCTGTTTGCCTCTCTGTCCTCGCGTGCCTTGAGGAGTCGTATCTTCTGGGATATGACGCCGTGAAATTAGTCAAGTTTTTCGACGTTTCAGAGGGAAATATCGATTCCGTCTTCATGGTTGATGAGCAACCCGAGCATGCAACAAGATAGCAGCAAGCAGATACTCGGCTTATTCTATTCTGAAGACGATGAGTAAGAAACGTCGGTCAACTCGGAATACGCGGCCACGTGTAAAATAAAACGCTTTTCTTAGAGACACGAGGTTCTAGAATAAGTTACTATCCTGAGTTCAGATGATGTTTCAATAAAAGCACATCGAAGCCCAGTGAATTCCCCGTATCTCCCGCCTTCAAGCATCCCTCACAGTAAAACCTGAATTTAAAGTATTTTTATTCACATTTTCCTGAACCCACTCGTTCTCAAACAATTTATTTCTTTTCCTTGTAGCTGTCTTTGCGTTTCCCTTTCTCTTATACTGTTCTTCGAGTGTGATAAATTGCATTGTACTTTTGTAAGACAGCGTACTGCATCACAGGAGGTTTCCTCTCAAGACAGTTCTAGAAGGGTTTCAAATTTGAAATGCGTTGATAAGTGAGAAAAGAAGTGGCAAGAACACATCGCCTTGTGGTCTCTCTTTATTTCACAACGCCATCTCTTGGCAACAAATTTGAAGGAATGAACATTAATCATATTATTCTTACTATGGCCTGGTACTTGAGCGAGTACGTTTGCGTATATTTGTAGGAAATTTGCGTGCACTTTGAATTTCAGTGGTCAATTTTCATGACATTAAGGCCTCCACATTTCGGAATAACAGTATTAATTACATTCCAAAGAGACATTGGTGAATAAAAGTCCGTGGCTTTAAACAGGACGGTCATTCTGGAAAAGTTAATCACGAATTTTTCTTCCTCTTTCGGGAAACGAATATTCATGAGGGCCCTTCACTTGTCTCTGTCCCGAATTAAATTAATACACTCTAAACCCTCATACCTTTTACCTTTAAGATGCATTCCAGTATTAAATCTCTAGTAAATCCCAGGCCTATTGAGTGATATTTCCGCTTTGTGATTTTCGACTGAAATTACGTGTCAAATCTCATTTCTTCCGTCCGTGCTATGATCTTCGCTCATCTTATCCTCTTCGATTTGACAAAGTAAATATAACTGATAACCAGGCTAATAATCGCGATAATAAAACCGTTTATTTATTCCTGCAAAAAATACATTTTTAAACAAATATACGTGTATACATATAAGGTAACGTTATCTCTGTGCTTAACTAATTAAGCATTATGCCATGATGGCGTATGGGAGAGTGGATATATAGATCCATATGTTGTTTACCTCGGTACTTTCTGGAGGTGAGTGGTCAGCTTCACGCCTCGGCCGCTTTAAACCCGGTGAAAGATCCCCGGTACCCATTGGATAGGAGGTTCTGTGAATTCCAGAGCCGGTCTGAACGACGTGAAGGACAGAAAATTCTTGACCCAAAGGAGACTTGAACTCCGACCGCTTGGCCGTCCAGCCCGTAGATAGCCGCTATCCCCGGCTCCTAATATATGCATATAGTGTATATATTATAAGAGAGAAAGTGGAGTGGAGTGCAGTGGAGCGGGTAGGTGGACGTGAGGTTCGTTCCCGAGAGAATGCATGGATGGGCAGGTTGGGGCTGCATGAATGGCGGACGGTTTGATGCATGGACGGAAGGACGAAGGGATGTCTGGTTTAGCGAGCGGAAGGACGAGTTCGTAGTTGTTTCGTTGAAAAACAAAATTTATTTTTCGGATGCATTCGTCCTCATCTCGACCTACACTACTCTGTTTGAACAGCCATCCGTGAACCCCATCTCCACTGGTCATGTTGGCTACAAGTACTTCCTCAGGTTTTGATCTTATGTTGTTTTATTTTTAGCATATTTCGTTCCACTCTTTGCTCTCATATTTTTATTGATGTCGACCTCTGCGGTAACAGCCATTTATATTGTCACATGTCCGGGGTTCCGTGACTAATAATACGGGTTCTGGTTTGAATGATTTGATTTATTAACACTTCTATTATAGTCACTCCTAATTAAAGGTCGCGCAATAGCTCAAGTGGTTAGTCGCTGGTTTCCCACCCCAGCGGCTCGGGTTCAATCCTGGGTCAGGTCAAGTGGGATTTATGGTGGACAAAGTGGCGCTGGGGCACGTTTTATCCCAGTACTTCGGTTTCCCCTGCCAATCTTCATTCCACCAATTGCTCCACAGTCACCCTCACCTATCATCTTGGGCTGGTACAATAGGCCAGAAGTGGCCGCAGTACAGGGACTTAGTCCCACCCCACTGGCAATAAAAAAAAGATGCATTCTCATGACTTTGTATGACTTCTTTTTGTCGCTTGAATATGTTCTGAGTCTGAGTCTGAGTCTAATGTTACGATCGACGGTCAGTCGGCCAGTCTCTCTTGTAATAGAGCGCCGAAGCGGGGCTTACCACCAGATTTTTATTACTGTTAGGCAGTTGTGCGTTTGTTGATGTGGAGCTCTCTCTGACGAGAGGATGGGTCTGTCGTTTACAATTGCTGCTGGTCCTCGCCAGAGCAGTCATTCTCGGGTCTAACTCTCTTGGGATTCGTGACCATATTTTACTGTCTCAGGTTCGATTCTTCCCCCTTTTCGTCACCTCCTTGACTCACAGGGCTACGGTAGTGTTATTCGACCCCGCTCTCCATGCGGGAAAATTTTTACAGTACGGACGCTTATATAGTTTCCGGTAACCACGGAGAACATCTGTTGCTTCTTCTTTGACACTGGAACGTGTTCCGCACCAAGTCGATCTCCATTAATCCACATTTTCATAGAATCGTATGTTAATTTCGTAGCAACGCTTTGGTTTCCAAGCCTACACCTTTCATTTCCGTATCCCAGGGAAAGTTCTTAAACGCCCAGCGATGGTTTGCCTCCACGAATCATTTTTCCGCGATAACGTGTTTGCCAGTTCTCCTAGAAACACGTACATGTCACAATGTCGTCGTTTACATAACGATAAAAGAATAAGTTCACAGCATTGCCATCCTCCCTGAAATGCTAAATATTGTCGCGTATCGGGCGTATAACGCGACAAATAAATTCTCGACGTATTCGATGTAGCGAATTTTATTTCACATTCGCACTTACAATCACCCAAATTACAATCTGACGATTACTGCTATCTGCAGTATCACAAATAGTACACTCCAAATGCCACAATACAACTGACTGGTTGCTGGCTAACTCGACGATAGGTCCAGGACTCGCTGACTGACTCCGTGCAACTCGACTCGGCGACTGTTACAGTACAACTGACTGTGAATAGCCTTCGCTTCTCCCTATGTAGCCTTGATCGGACCATACGGAAAACGGCCACGTAATAGGCACCCTTGTTGCCTGGCGCCGTGTTGCTAGTAACGCTAGCGATAGTAACCGCTGTTACTACAGTAACAATCCTGTTGCGTCACCGTTACGTTACTGTGCGGAGGAGGGGGAGGGGAGCGCTGACTCACCCGCCGCGTCACTGCTGGTGTGGGGGGGGGCTCGGCTTTGCGCAACATGTCACAATATTATGTACACAATCTTTTAATTTCATCTCCCATTCAAATTTCGGGCTGGACATCAGTTATTCTAGCTTAAGTTTATCGCAAATATCCTCACTCTCTCCAGATAAGTGTCCGATTAATAGATCCTTTGGCCACTACCTCTGGCTTTCTCATTCTTTGCAATTAATCATCACTGATCATATCATTTGACTCAATATGACAGGATATGCTAAAACCGCGCCAAATAGACGAATAATAAATAAATAAATAAATAAATAGACAAAGGAACAAAGGATGCTTTCCTCGTAATAAAGGAGAAATATTCGTTAAGATCACGGCGTTGAGGAGAATGTTTTGAACTAACGAGAGAATTAAAAGAAAGGCAAGCAGAGTTTTCAGGTAGATTTCTGGTTACAAATTGAAGGTGGTTTAGAGCGGTCCAAGTTTAAACACCCCTTTGACCACGCAACAGTTTCAATCTGAGAATTACATTTCTGTTAAATGTTTACGAAATCTGACAATAATTTAGGCAAACCCATTTCACTTCTGGGGTCAATTTCTGTGCACATCGAACATTTCGTCTGACTCAGGATCTATTGGATGACCCATGTGAGCATATCACTGGAAATTCCATTCGGAGAAAGCTGGAGACTTTCTTGCTCCGGCGACTGACCGTTACATTTCCGGTAAGGACTCTGATCGAGATTCGTGGTGTAGCGGTAACACTCTGGACTTATATTCGGGTAGTTCTCACTTCGAGTCTCGGCCATGACACTTGTTATGCTGACAACGTACGCAAAATTTCCTCTTCCTGTATTCCTCGGTTTTTGTGTTAGAGCGTTAAGACGCGAACCCCACAAATTATCTTCCATTTATTAGGTTAAGCAGCGTTATAGGTCCTGGATGTCTTGAAATAATATATCATTGTCAAGAAATACGTTAGAAATATTATTCAGAGTTGAAAAGTATTTCAAGAATACTACATTTTTACACAGCAATACCTTGAAACGAAATAATACGCCATGGGTTTGCTAGATTGCCCATGTCATGGCCTACATTGCGCCTTATTCTGCGGTAACAAAATTACCGACTTTTTTTTTCCTTGGCACTACAGCCCCAGTGGGCCTAGGCCTACCTCCGTGAACTCCGTTCACTTCGGTTTTTCTAGAGCTTACACTTACGGTAGGACTCCTTGGGCAAGTGATCAGCTCGTCGCAAGGCCTCTACCTGTACACAGACACAGAAAAACGCACACAAACATCCATTCCCTGAGTGGGATTAGAACCCACGATCCCGGCTTCCGAGCGAGCGAAGACAGTACATGCCTTAGACCGCTCGGCTACCGTGACCGGCAATCACCGACCTTATCCTTACGAAAATAAAATGAGAATGTTAATGACTGGAGTCCACATGAACAATAAAAGGAAAGAATTTCTGGGGGTTTCGACTTTTCCCATCTTCCGATATTCTAGAGAGTAGAAAAGACGACGTTTCGGAAACTAGATCTGTTTCCTTCCTCAGGTAAGGGGGGTAGACATCTACTGTATTGGATCCCTTAGAAAGAGCTAAATGCCTGGTTTGTGGTATTTATATAGTTGTAGTTTTACTAACGTAGGTTTTCCAGTGATTGAGATTAGCTCTTTCCAACGGACCCAACAGAGTAGGCGTCTTCCTCCACCCCCTTTTCACCTAATTACGGAAACAGATAGTTTTCGAAACGTCGTCTTTTCTTTTCTCTAGAATACCAGACGATGGAAAAAGTTAAAAAACCCAGTAATTCTGAGTGTTATACACCATAGTCAGAACTGTTCAGAGTCTAACAGTAAAAGCGTTACATATTTTTAGTGCCAGTGTACAGCATTGACTGGTCCATATTGCGTATATCAGCGGTCGAACCATGTCTCTGCTTGAGCCCTGTCACATGACAGGGTAAATGGAATGTTCGATTACGCAGTTGGGTTGAAGATACCATCTTCTGTTTTCTGATCAAAGTGACCGGAGTTTTAGGTCCTGCCACCACTGCTGGTAATCAAATATCGTTTCCAGTCTATAGGCCTATACGTAATGGAGTTATCTGTAGGGTATTGGCGAACGTCCTAGGGTCGACATCGCCCAGCCACTGAACCGCTAGATGCTAGAATGAAGGGAGGGGGTGTGTAGGATGAGCGTGTAGTACATCCATGACATACAGCGAGTCATGCTAACCAACTCATCAGACCAGTTAAGCCAACCTATTCTGTCGCCTTCACCTCACGTTATAAAACCTCATACACACACCCCATTTCCTCCCTCCTCATATCTCTTCTGCGCCCTAACCATCGTGAAACCAGACGCGGTCGATGAGTAGTCGATTTATATGCAACTATCGATCTCTCGAGTTCGTTTCAAAATGCTGCCGGCAAAACTGCTATAAATATAACAGCAAGCCTTTGCAACACCGTCTCTACAGCCCCCGCCCTCAACCCCCCCCCCAACAGTACGCTTACAACATTTCTATGGTCACCAAAGCGTGGTTCAACGCAAAGGTTCCAGGAGTTATCTTGTTTCCGTTGCTGTTAATAGAAAAAGTGCTTAGAGTTCTATAGCAACTGTGGAGAGGGGCAACGTGACGTCTTACTGGAGAGGACTTGCCGTCATTTCCTAATTTAGGCGCCAACCTCAGATTTATCCGTATTTTGTAATAATCTTGAATGTATTTGAAATATTTACATTTTACGTCTACATGTTATGGTTCAAAGGGATTAAAGTTCATATTGGCTGTCCTGAGCGGGGTAGCATAGCGGTAACGTTATGGACTCGAATTCAGGAGGTGTTCGATTTGAATCTTGGCCAGGACACGCAATATCTTGATCGAAGTCTTCAGTGGATTTCCCTAATACCTCCAGGATAATTTCTAGGTAGTTATACAGCAGGCTACGCCCGCGTATTACAAGTAACTCTTCGGAAGCTGATAGTCGCCTGAATGATTGGTCAATAAATTGCGTGCTTTTACGTGACTGAAAGGCTAATATAAACTCTTTATTAAGTCCGTCACAAGGCAACGGCCACACCAGTTCTCGTCCGATCACCGAAGTTAAGCTACATTGGGCGTGGTTTCTACTTGGATTGGTGACCGTTTGGGAACACCACGTGCTGTTGGCACTTCGTTTTGGTCGCGCCATGGCTCAAGCGGTTAGTCGCTGGCTTCCCATCGCGGGTTCGATATCGGGTCTGGTCAAGTGGGATTTGTGGTGGACAAAGTGGCGCTGGGGCAGGTTTCCTCCGAGTACTTCGGTTTCCCCTGCAAATCTTCATTCCACCAATTGCTCCACAATCACCCTCACCTGTCATCTGGGGCTGGTACACTAGTCCAGAAGTGGCCGCAGTACAAGGGACTTAGTCCCACCCCACTAGCAATAAAAAATGTATTAAATTAGCTTTGCCACACGTTTCGGCTATTCGTAGCCATCATCAGGCAAATACGCGATCATCATACTTACACACTAGTGAACTCCAGTTGCGTACTAAGTCTGGATACTTGACAGTTATCATATTATAAAACACATGATACCAAAATTACAGTGTTTTCCGTAAAGTAAGGTTGGAACTATTCAAGTGATAATCTGTATCACGAAGTCAGTCGTTGCAATCTTGTATTTTCCCGCATGAAACACATTCTGTGACTTCCAGTGGTACCAGAAAATCTGGCCGTACATAAATTACAGTTTTCGTTAACGTCAAGAATTTATGTTTGAAGCCGTTTTCAATGTGCTTTAGGCCGACTTTCCACGAACTATTGGAAAACATATTTTCTGAGTTCGTGAGCATTGACTAAAGAGGTAAATGTAAATCAGTCTCTGTAACAGGCCTCGGAGACCCATAGGGTTGTGAGACGTCGAGGCTCCCACATTTTCTAGACATTCGGCTCATAAAAGGCAATGATGTCAGCATTAAGCTCCGGTCGCCCTTTACCCGAAGGAAGAATCCTGCCACTCATTTGTGTTAAAGGCTGATTGGAACTCAGGGCTTTAGTGCAGCTGGAAGGATTAGATCAGTTTAAAAATCCAATGACCTCATCGGGTAACGAAACCGCAACCTTCGTATTGTGTTTGCAAAAGTAAGTTTGAGTGTAAGGTAATGTATATAGTTTTTTGGGGGGGTAGGGGGTTGCGAACACCGATCCATGCCGAACATTCACACGTCACCCTCGAAAGTCGGGCCGAAGCGTACAACTTTCAGGAAACTGTTGGTAAAGCTGGCTGTACAGAGAACTCTTTCGTCCAGTGGTATCCATTTCCGCCCGACTCCTTGGTATGTGCACGGCGGTAGTACGGAGTTACGTCCTTAATTTGATATCAGACAGTTTGCGTATGGTATGTAGGAACTGAAAGTAATACGGTATAATGCAAAGGAATTTCATAACCTAAAACTTTATACAGTCCATTAGGAGACCTCCCGTTGAATTCTAAACGCATGTTTAGGTAGTGAAACTGTACAGACTACAGAGTGCGTATATGGAATTGCTGAAACTTGCCTATAGTCAAATGTACTTATTGCTAGAACATGAAGACACTTTTTGTTCAATGTTAGGTGAATAAATTTATCGTAGAAAATATTGAGATAGTCTTGTCCCCATAGACATGATACTCATACTGAAATTCATGAAAATCCGTCCGTTAATGCTAGTAACATTAAAGTGACAAGCACACGTTCATTCATAAGCGCGTTAGGATATGAAGGTACTTTAAGGAGGACATTCTTTAGGTATGAAAGTAGAATAGAAACCAATATGCTGGACTGCGGCGTTGTGCACAAATTGTGGAGAAATGTTCTGTTCACATGTACAGTACTGTTGCAAAGAAGGGGAGCCAGAAGAAACGAATGAATTAATCTTTTTGTTTTTGAAACGCCATCGGAGTGCCTATTTCTCCTGTACGTTTAGGTAGTTTCGTAATTTTTCTTAACGTGTTTTATACGGCAGAAGTTAGGTTGGGCGGTGACGTAGACGAGGGAGCATTTCGAGACCACTTTGCTGCGAAGTTTCATTTCCCGTTGCAACTAAAACTTTTGATAAGAGAAACTGTTGTGCCTGTGCTCAACGTTTTAATGCTTCCTTAAATTCCGACAGCGTTTTTTTAACGACCGTGCAAAATGACAAGCTTAATACTTTTGTGTATATAACTCAGTGTTTGTGGCTGGCGTGAGTAGAGCTTTGGGATCTGAGTTCTTTTAAGGTTGCTGAAAGAGACTTGGTTTAAGAAGTGTCGTAACAGTGATCTCCTGACATATGCCGAAACATCTCCAGCCCTTACGTGGACAAGTCTAAGTTCTTTGGTATAATATCAGAAGGAAAGTTAGAGGAGAAAGTAAGTTGAGAAAAGGGACACGAAAAGTGAAACAAAATATAAAGTTGAGGGCGAGACAGAATTTTAAGTTCTGTCATTAAACTTTTGTACAGTTCGTTAGCTTCGTCTAATAGGGAAATTATTTTCAACTGTTGTTGAAGGTATTTAGTTATGCTAAAGTTAGTAATAGAATAAGCAATTAGCAGATGAATTGTTATTCCCATGCAATTGAAAATGAAAATATTGTACTCCATTCTCGTTAATATTAATATTAAATTTCTATTCATTAATTGACTTTGATCTAAATATACATAGCGCTTTGTTTCATTAGTCCTACAATGGAACTTCAACTATTCAATTTTATATATATATATATATCGGTGAAATAGAATATTACGTAATTTACCAGTTCTGTTAAATCTGAACTCTCTCATTACAAAACATGCACCACCGTCTTTTCATATGTTTGATTTATTCTAAGCTTATTCCGATCTCTGTCCATTAGAGGCATGTGAGCTCAAATGTTCCTGTCTACTGGCAACGAGAAGCCATTAAGTGGCGCTTCCGTCAGCTTTCTCACAAACTTGTTGCAACTGACGCGGAGAGGAAGTTACACTAATTTCCTTCTATATGTCTTGTATAGGTGGATTTAATTGTAAATTTGGAAGTCCTTTAACATGATGCACACGTCCATCAAAACACACCCAACACTACTAAAATACACCACGGAACCACGGATATCATCCTCAATTTTAAAAAATTGTTGTATAGACGGTCCTTATATGCCATGGTCATATAGTATAACAGGATGCAAAGAATAAAGATGATTTACTCTGACTTTAAGCTCTGTGTCAAATGTATATCTTACGATGAATAACCGCTCAGTGTTTTCCATTTTTACATAATTAGCTATCATGATTTCATAATTTGAAAACTTGAAAACACGGCTACACTTGATGCCAGTAGATAAAGTTCTTTCTCTGATGAAGCCTACCCCGGAAGTAGAGGATGTAGCCTACTGTGGACTTCACGCTCCAGCCGCTTATCACTATGCGAAGTCCGCAACTTCGTGATCAGGATTCTGGGCAAGTGTTAGAGCCTATATGGACACAGTAAAGAAGACAATTTTTTCCTGTCTTTGCCGGGTTTCAGACCCCTGTCTTCCAGCACGTAAACACTAATGCAGGGTCTTGGAATAGATCCCAGGATTTAATGAAGAAATTTCAGTATTGCTACCATTACAGCTGAATGCATGTATCTTACATAGGTATATAAACGTGTATATATCATGTCAGACATTTCATGGCACAAGTTAAAATAAAAAAAAGAGCTATACCTTCAGGCATATAACGCCATATAATCCGCTATTATCTGACATTTCGGTGGAAAATTTCGCTTCCATCTTCAGAAATCTGCTTGTCACCTGCTTGCACGCCGGTTTGTTGCTTATATTTCACCCTGAGGAAGGAGGCGACATGTTCTACCGAAAGGTTGGTTTACCTTTCAGCGGGCTACACGTCGTTGTATTCCAGAAGATATACATCTTCGTAATTACCGGTGTGGGAACCTCAAATCCTACAGGTTAAATTTTACTTTGTCTTGTATTTCGTTTCTATTTTATTGCTTTCAGCGCCATGAGTCACAAACGGAAAACAATTTGAGTATTGGGAGTTGAGTAGAACTGGGTAAATTAGGTATGTAAAATGTATTCTAAGCCTGAGGAACAGGGTGCACAATTTTATGTAAAAACATATCGAAAGATATTTTTGCTACACATAGAAATAGGAGATATATGTGAGGGAAGATCTGTTGGGGAGAAATGACAAAAAACCACGGTTATAGATACCTGTTTTTTTAACATGACAAGTAAATTTCAGTTTTCTAACGGCCTGTTTTTTAAATATATATTACGAAAGTCCGTGGTATATTAAATTATGTTTATTCTTTATTTCTGGTTTTCATCCGTTCCAGAGCCGAGGTACTGTTTCTGCTGCCCTTCCTTCTCTATGTAAGTTTTGTTTACAAGTGATTAGTTCATTTGCGAGTTTTTTTATTCTGCTTTCAGTGGGCCGACTCTGTAATGTCGAATGAATGTGTGATGGGGTAGGATTTGGAAGGGAACGCCCCTGAATTAATGCAGACACTATACCAAAATTTTTCTGAGTAGACTAATGAAAGCCACAAAGAAGCTTAATAAGGATAGCTTTATTGTGACCGAAGATTCGAACCCAGCACTTCATACTACGGTTCTTGAACGTTGATGGAACCAAAACTCTTTCGCCTCTCAGTGTTTATTTCGGACATGTGTGACGTCCACATTAAAAAAAATGTACGCGCTTTTAAATATCAGTCCTTTTGTCCATCCATAATAATCCTGTTTATATTTAGCGCGTGTCAATTATTTGAATATGTGCCGAATTGCTCAGTCGGTATAGCAACCGGTTACGAGCTGGGAGACAGGGGTTCGATAGTTTTCTCTACTCCACACCGTCCAGTCCGTGTATGGGGCCCAAGTAGCCTCCTCTGCATGGGGTACCGGGGAGCCGCTTCCTCAGGGTGAAAGCGGCAAGGGTTTAAAGCTTACCACTTACCTCCACCTAATGCCGAAATCGAGAATGGAGGAGCTATACCTGCACTCCACCATACCTATTCATAGTGTGGTGCTTAATTAATTAAGCAAAAGAGCAACTTTACCTCTTACCGTATTTTGAATGAAAGTTTTATATTCAACCTGCCATGAGCTATACAGAAGTGAGGACAAACCCTCAGTGCTTGTTAGCTTCCTGAAGTCGCGATGCCACATTCCTCATTTGGACATGTACTCTGTGTCACTGGCGACTTTCTCTGCCAATTACAACATGGTCACAGTTCAAACGGATTAATTTATCCAGATTGGCGAATATTTCTGCGAAGCATGCTCTCTTGCCCAAAGGAAGGAGCTAAATTGAGGGTGTTTCAGAATGTTATTCTGGGAAAATGTCTGGGTCCAGCAGAGAGGAAATTTACGCAACAAGGACCTTTGTAATATTGTATTTGAGCACCCTGTTGCACGTTGAATATGCCGTTGGATGAGTTTAACGCTAAGTATACATATATCCCTTGATTTACGAAAGTAATATTATGTTCCCATTATTTTACTTGTAGAAGTCGCCATCTCGTTCGCGAGCCCCAGAAATATCCGCCAATATTTTAACTTATTTTAATAGTAAATGAGCATTAAGATAAGAACAGCATTACATGTTTACGATATTTACTGTTGCAAATAAATTATTTTATTTATATTTATTTTTTCATAGTCGATGCAATGAATTAATGCAGTTACATAATTGCGCGAACGAAGCCTCCCAATCACAAGTTTTCGTGACTAGAAAACAAAAATAAAACTGCTTGTCGTCATATATTGTAGCGTTTGCTAGGTAACGCGACAAGAAATTATGTGGGTTCTCGGATTTGAACGAATATTTATTGAACAATCACTCTTACACTCGCAAATACAATAATTCTCAACTTGTAACGTCGTCAGACCTCTTCACTATTACAATTGCTTGCACCGCTGATCTCGGTGAAATGTCTTCTGTTCAGCTCGGAGCTCAACTCTCCTTGATCCCTTGTCGGATACGAACTCACTCCTGCCAAAGCCGGATAAGAACTCTGCTTGTCTGAGTCTGAGTCTCATTTTACGACCGACGGTCAGTCGGACAGTCTGTCTTGGAATAAAGCACCCATCTGGGGCTTGGGACCAGATCTTTGTTACTGTTTGACAGTTACGGTCTTGATTTTTGTGGTCGCCCTCTCTGACGAGAGGACGGGTGTCTTTTTATATATGCTGCTGGTCCTTGCCAGCGCAGTCTTTCTCGGGTCCGAGGCCCTTGGTGCTCGAGACCATATATTACTCTCTCAAATTTGAGACTTCCCTTTTCCTTGCCCCTTACGACTCGCGGGTCACGGTGGAGGTGCAGAATACCCACTGTTATAGCGTCTATTGCACTCGGACTGAATAAGGAACATCTTGTCGAAGGGTTAATTTCGCCCGCTGCTATATAAACTCTGCTTCAAACAATTCGTTGCTTTGAGAATACGTATCTGCCTCAGACAGTTCGTTTGTATCGGTGGAAACCCCGCTGTTAGACTTTCATTTCCGGGGAAACGATTTCCTAGGAATCGCTGTATAGGAATTGCTAGCCGTTGTATAGCAATGGATGCGTTATGGTTCCAAATATTCCGGCCCTAGGCGGCACGACACAGTATTTTTCTTCCAACAAAAAGTTTCGTACGAAGTAAGTTGATCGTTTTAGCGAAAATGAATTTCGTTATATAGAACGTTTGTACATAGAAGTGGTTCTTTGTAGCGAAAATTCGTACATCAGGTGTTCGTAAAGAAAATTTGCCACTGTATGTGCAATACAGACGTGTAATTGGAATACTTTCGTAGCATGTTGTTTAGAATAATATTCAGTGTGTATTTTGATACATATTGGTGTGTTTCGGCCAGGTGGGGCCATCATCAGGTACATACGTTTGTTCATGTATGTTCTTTTAATCTTCAGAATTTCTTGACTCACAGTATGTTTAGATCTAAAAGTTGCTTTTTAAAAACAAATTTTGAATTTCTTAACATATTGTGGCGTATAGACCCGTTGATAAACAGTGACTCTGTAAACATCGGTCGTTGCTAGGTAACGTCTGCTAAATTCACGCATGTAACAATAGAAGAACGGCGTTTTCTTTGTGGTTCGCGCTGCGACTGTTGTTATGCATTCTTTACCCACGAGGTATGGTTTCGCTTATCCGGGTACGGCAACAGCCAAAACAGCCGCTTTCATTCAGCGACTGATCCACATGAGAACAAGGATACGCCATTACATGACTAGAAGTTTGGTGTGTGGTGCGTCATATTACGAAATCGGACAGTCGCCTCTCTTCGGTGACACTATCAACTCGGAATTTTTTTTATTTGTCCCTTAATTGGACGTTTAAATGAGGATGAAGTTGTTCGCGGCTACTTCGAAAAGGGCGGTGCTACTGCGTACATAGCTCTGTTCTTTGACGCTACTGCGCGATATGTTCTGGGACAGAATTATTTCAAATTGGCCATCACGGTCACCAGACCTCGCGCTCCCTGATTATCATCTCTGAGGGCAATGAAAGGCGCAGTTTACGCTCACCTTGAAGTAGAGGAAATCATCGCAGATTTCATCAGGAACATCCCTCCGACCGAACTTTCACGTGTCTTTGCAAATAAGACAAGACGTGCGTGTATATAGGAAAGTGTTGGCCATTGCCAATATTTGTAACCTACGTGTGAGACATGTATGTGTATTCATTTCCACAGAGTGTCTGAACGTACTTATTGTCTACGGTAGGTGCACAGGACTTTTTGCTCCTCCCGGACAAAAGCGGAAATTTTCATAGCACGTGACTGAAGTTGTTAAGAAGTATATTAATATAATTAGACTCATTTTGGAGAATTAGTTGCGACAATTTCCAGGCTTCGTTCCATTAGTTTCGCTTTGTCTCTCTGTCTGTCAACATGTTATAGTGGTAGAGCCGCCAAATTTTATTTTATGAAACTTGATAATGGAAAGTTTATCAAAATTTGTCGCGCATTCCAATTCGTTTTAAATCGGACCTTAATAATAGATATTTCACATGATGTACGCGTCTCCTACAGCCCGCATCTGCAGGGAAACTCTCTGGATGTTAAAGAAGCGAAAAGTTTTCAAACTGAAGTCGCAAGACACAATTTACTGCCAGTACACTTCAGGAGTTGAATATACAGACACAAACACAGAACGGTATGTGCCAGAACTCTTTATGTTATGCTTTCCAATTGTTTAACTTATTTATCTTATGTGATTCTAGACTTTCTACCTTTAAAGTGTTTAGTGAAGGGCAATGAAACTTACCGACGTTTCGGAACTGCTTGAATATCCATCATGAATAGTCGATGTAACTGTTGTCGCTTCCGAAAGTTCAAATCAGTTTATGATATACTCGTACAGTGTGCGGATGCAACCGTCATCACATCAGCTCCTGACGATGGAGAAGGAAGCAATCCCCGAAACACTATAAACACGTTTTATCATCTGAGACTTACTAATTGTTTGTTCCCTCATTTCAGTAGTAGAAACTGTCGCTGTTTAGAAAAGAAACAGGCCTACTCTGTATGTAGGAGTCGAGATAGCTGAGTCGGTGTAGCGACGAGCTGCTTGCTGGATGTCCGGGATTCTATCCTCGGTGGTTGGCAAGATTTATCTCTTTTCGATTGCTCCCAGGCCGGTTCTAGGACCCATGCGGACTCCTGTCCAGCGACTGACGTGTGTAAAGCAGCCGGGGCGTGACACTGAGTGCTGTCGATCCGAGTGGTGCAGCTGTATCATCACACCCCCATAGTCTTGATGGCAGAACGCGTAATTAATAGGCACAGGGATAACTTTGCGTTTTTCTACCTTACCTTTCCTGTGATGCGTGGCCTGCATGCAGTTCTCAGTTCGTATTAATATTGTCACGTGTTCCGGATTTGCGTGACGAATAATAATGTGTTCTAGATTTTTTTCCTTGGCACTACAGCCCCGTGGGCCTAGGCCTACCTCCATGAACTTCTCCGTTCACTTCGGTTTTTCTAGCTCTTACACATACGGTAGGACTCCTTGTGCGGGTGATCAGCTCGTCGCAAGGCCTCTACCTGTACACAAACACAGAAAAACGCACAGAAACATCCATGCCCTGAGTAGGATTGGAACCCACGATCCCGGCTTCCGAGCGAACGAAGACAGTGCTCGCCTTAGACCGCTCGGCTACCATGACCGGCGTGTTCTAGATTGGATAGTAGATTTATTTAATACCCACGAGCCGTAACTACACATAATTATACCACTCTAAGAATTAGTGTAACTGTAGCGCAGCAAATGAAGTCTTCGGCTTCTGATTGCGAGTCGTTGCTTGGTAACGAATCTTATCTGGTTAACACTTCAACTACTGAACTGCCTTCTGAATCCTCTTACGAACGAATGTCTGAATGCGTTGAACGGCGTCTTTCTGACGAATGAATCTTCTTTGGAAAGTCTCCACGGCTCCTTATAATAGGCTACCTCGTATCTATGGAAATCCATGTAAATGATTCCTTGGTACGAAAACATGCTTACTGAAACGTCGGCTACTAAATAACCGAGGTTCTATTTTTGACTGCGTCACCTCGAGAATGTTTTCAACGAAGTATTGTTTAGCAATATATTCTTCCACCTTTTTAGCCCCGCAAAAAAGTGTGTTAACAATCCGTTGTCTAACAGTGGCTTATTCCGATAGTCAATAAATGTTCTTTATCTGCTAGAGTTCAGTCTCTCCGTTTAACAAGCCCTGCATGCAGGCAATGTTTCTGGTGCGCGAGTGTTCACGTAGGGCGTTTAGTTGTATTTTCCCTTTTAATTTCCGGTGGAGAGCGTATGTAGGGTCGAGGGTGCAGGCAGAAATTGAAGTAAATGGCACTGTATGCTCCCTTAATGAGAGAAGATGCGAGTGAACACCATGCAGTCCCCGCAGGGGTAGTGGGAAGGGGGGAAACTCCGGCTTCGGATTTAACATGATTGGATAATCAGTCGCCAGGCATCAACAGGGGGCGCCACATACAGTGGAGGGTGGGCACAAGCAGAGAGAGTCTCAACAGCAAAGGGTTGATAGCAAAGTGAAATGAATTTGCCTCTCCAGAGAGCTATAAGTTGTGACTTGTCTCCTCTGTCATGAGATATCTCCTCGGTCTTAAATCATTGGTTTGTATGACTGACTGAATTCCTAAATTAAGAATGCAACATATAAGAATGGACATGGAAGTACATTTAAATTTAAATTAACACGTGTGTTTCTTAAATCAGAATTGAAATTTGAAAAATTGAACAGGAATAAATGTAGTTGAGTGAATACCTGGGCTCTAACTACTAGAGACATTTGAAAGAATAAAATTCAGTGAAGTAGGTAAAATTTAGCGGATGACAGTGGCCGCGCGGTCTTGGGCATGAATTGTTCTCATTCACTCTAACGCTGGGATTGTGGGTTCTCATCACACTCGAGGTATGGATGTGTGTGTGCGTTTGTTCTGTGCTTGTGTTGTTCTGTGTGTAGGTAGCGGCCTTGCAACCTGCTGATCCCACACCCAAGGAGATCTACTGACTGTGTATGGATTAAGAAACTGAAAATCGGACAGGGTCCACAAGGGCTATAGAGCCATATATATATATATATATTAGATAGGTAGGTAAGTAGATGCTAATCTTGCAAAATTAACTAACCTGTAGTAATATAATATACTTTTAGGAAAGTTGACTGATCAGGTGTCATAAGTTAAAAATCGAATTAATTTATGAGGGGCAAGCGGGATGTACCTGAATTAGACGTCTAAAAACTCCATAATATTGAACCTAAATTTAGATCTTAACAGTTCCTTACCTGTTCAAGAAATCTGCCCTTTCATACGAATGTTAACGGAACATTCCTTTCCTTGTTGATACAATTCCCCCCACTATACGTTAGCCTGCAAGTCTCAGTTCTTATGTTTCGCGATGTTTCTCTCACATTACATTCAATATTATTTATCCTTCGAAGTCAGTGTCACTAAAGTCAAATCTTCCCTTTAGTCCTTGTGTCTAAAATGTTAAACCAGTGTCTGTAATCCCGCGTGCATCTGCGGGTCGTGCTCGAAGTTGTTTTACTTATTTAATGATTTTGACGATATTAATTGAGAAGTATATATTATGATTATTATTGCTGTAGGCTTCACTAGAGTTCTTCCATCGTTCCATCCCACGTGATTTCAAATAGCCTTTGTACTACACAGACCTCCTGAATCTATGTCCTTTCATTTGCGTCAGAGACCAAGAATCGTAAATAATTAGAAGGTTATATAAGTTTTGAGGTTTTCACGGCGATGGCTATGAAGAAAGTCGTCTGTAGCTGCAGCTATCTGTATTCGCACGCAACTTAACTACCCTGAAGATGGAGGCGAAATGTTCCTCCGAAACGTCGGCTAAAACCAAGAATACACGGCGCCAGATCCCAGAAGACGACTTTCTTCAGTTAGAAGGGTAATTAACGGTTTATTGCTTTCGCTTCTTTTCCGATTGTCACATGTTACCAGTTACTGAAGACGCCATCCAGACGAGAACGTTGAGCTCATCAGCGAAGCATTCGGCACTTCACAGAGTTCATTTAGTCTTTTGATATTGTCATGTTTCGTGACTAATTATAATGGGTTCTGGATTCGATTGCTGGATTTATTGACACCTCTTTTCATTTAAATCAGCTTATAACAGCTCAAAATCAATGACTGCCTAAGACTAGCTCCATTCCTTGCTGTACTACGAGTCACTTCTCTTACACTGATACTAATGGCGAAATACGAATCATTGCTCGGAAGTTGAACTCATTTAACTCCTTCTCAATTACGGTCCGAATATAGGTCAACATTTCAAACGTTTCTTCTGTTGTCATTTGTTTTGCCCGTTGCTAAGAAACGTAGCAAGTTGCTAACAAACATAGCAGGTCCCGCTGTTGGCTGCGTTACCTCGAGAATACTTTTATCGAAGCTTCGTCTGGCAATGGACTACACCGACTTTCAGGCGTCATGTGTCATGTGTAAGCACGAGAATGTAGAATACTTCTAATCGACGTGTACATTTTTGCGTTGCATGGTTATGGAAAATATCTAAGGAAAACTACAGAGCAGTCCTCTCTGATGTAAATTACCTAACCAACTCAAAGGAGCATTGTTCTTTCTCCCAGCTTGTCAGAAAATTCCAACCTGTTATGGAACCTGAAGAGCTCACAACTGGGCCAGATTAGTCTCTTCCACACCCCCACACTCTGTTTCTTTACTAGCAGTTAGCGGAAGCAAAACAGAAATGGAGTTGCCTGTATGCGCATCCCC